>NW_022103896.1:21535535-21544127 GCF_000313985.2 Echinops telfairi
TGAAGGGCATATGCTGCGTTTTAATCAAAGAAGGCTGTGACAGCGAGGATTGCTGCTTGATCCCTTTGTCTAATGCTGGGTAGCTGAATGTTTGAAAAAGCCCACATTTGTGCCTTTGATCAGATGATGCACAGAGACATTGTTTAATAGAGGATTATCACTGCATCTGAGAGCGGTTTTTAGTGACACAATTACACTGGGGCTCTGCTTTCACTGACCATTTTTAACAGTCACCTCCACCATGGACACATTTATCATGGACGTTAAGAGTAACAGGCTTCATTCGAATTCATGCAAGGATGACCATTAGGAATACAGCCTCTAATGATGTCCAGGGTGAATTGCTCACATTTTATGTGGACGTGGGCAAAGGATGACTACATGGGTCCAATGCCTCCACTGATAATTTCCAATTGGAATTTGATTGAACTTCTCTCTGGACAAGTGTGTTTGTTAAGATGACTTAATGAAATTTCCAATGCATTTTTTTTTTTAAGGTTCTTGCCCTTTAAATAAAACCAAGCAAGTTGCTTGCAGTGCTTGCAGGAGAGCAGCACACTGATAAATGTTAATGAAGGTGGGAGAAAAGTGGGGACCGGGCAGCCTCTCCAGGGTTGACCAGCTGTCAGTGGTCGGCCATCTTTTTATCATTGGGCTGGTCAGGGAGCTGACACAAGATGAGACGAGAAAGGGAATGCTGGGCTTACAGTTTTGGGGTATTTCACCCAGGTTTATTAGAAGGCAGCATTGAATGGTGGTTAAAAGGGCGCATTCAGGAACCAGGACCTTTGCCTCTGCTACTTACCCAACATGGTTACCTTGGGCAGTTAGTGAACTCTTGCCTCACCTCTCACCTTTAATATGGATGACAATAATGTTCAGTACGCAGAAAGTGCTTGAAATAGTTCCTGACCAACACCTGCACAAATGTGCTCAACACGATGGATGGATGGATTGTGATGATAATTGTAAGAGCCCCCAATAAAATGATATAATAATAATAAAAAAAGAAATCGTTCCCGACAAAGTCTATTCTGTTCAGACTGGAGAGAGTCGGGAAAGCAAGACAAAGATCCCCTAAAGCCTAGTAGCAGACTGTCCCAATGAGGATTTAAGGACTCCTTCCCCAAGGTCAAGGAGCCCTGGTGGTATGGTCGCCATGCATTGGGATGCCAACTGAGAGGTCAGCAGTTCAATACCCCGAGCCGCTCTGCGGGAGAAAGATGGGGCTTTCCACTCCCCTAGGCAGTTACATCCTTGGAATGTCACAGGGCCAGTTCTGTCTTGTCCTATTGGGTCGAGATGGTTCGGTTGACTCAGTGACCGTGAGTTTGGTTTTGGTTTTCCACAAGGTCAGCTGTTTGAACCCACTGGCCATTCTTTGGGAGCAATAGGAGGCTTTCTGCTCCAAAAGATTTGGCAGCCTCAGAACCCCCGCAGTGGGGGGAGTTGTCCTCTACCCGGTAGGGTCGCTCTGAGTCGGACTCGGGTTGGAATTGACACTCTGGCTGCCAGTTTGGCTTGCTTTTCTCTGGATCCTGACAGTGTGTGACGACTCACCCCAGGATATGTGGAGCATTCCTACCCCAGAACTCAACCCTCCAATTTACCTGTGGTTCCGCTCGCGGTTGAGTGTGGAGGTACTTATTACTGGTACTCCTGTTCTGACAAGCACCTCGATGAATCATAGTCTATCATTCTCTTGCCACACTGTATCACACACAATCCTCCACTGACTTTTTTTGAATAAGATTTAAAAATTTTGCGTTAGGTGGGGTTGACATTTCAGATCATCAGCTTTGTATTCAACTCTTCAGACTACCCATCAACCCCCGCCTCCACTAGTTCACCACCTCCACCACCGCAGCGCCTGGACCTCTCTTCTCCCTCTAGTGGACGACTGTCTGCCTTCTCGCCCAAGTCAACAGCCAGTGACCGTTTGGTCCATTCTTGCTGCTTCCCTCCGTGGTTCCCTGCTTCGACCCTCTGCAAAGTCTGTTGTCTTTAGTATGAAAGTCTTTATCTTTTTGGTCTTTAAAAATTTATTTATAATCATTTTATTAGGGTCTCGTACGACTCTTACCTCAATCCAGACATCCGTCTCTTGTGTCAAGCACATTTGTACATTGGTTGCCATCATCATTTTCAAAACGTTTTCTTTCTACTTGAGCCCTTGGTATCAGCTTCTCATTCCCCCCACCCCTCTCATGAGCCCTTGATAATTTATAAATTATTATTAATTGTTTAAAGTCTTGATCTTGTTCGTCCCCCACGCCCTTGTAACAATGGTGTCGTACAGTATTTGTGCTCCTGGTCCCATCCACGCCAGGAGGTATTGTCTGGTTTCATTGTTTTTTTTTGGGGGGGATGATGCGTAGTATTCCATTGTGTGTACCCTTTATCCATTCTTCTGCTAGTGGGCAATTCGATGGTTCCCCTTCCTTGCAATTGTGGACAGCGTGCAGTGTTCGTGAGTACAGTGGTTGCGAAGACTCCTGAGAGATGTTTGTGTTCATGACTTCATTCCCCTCCGCAAAACACTTAGACGTAGTTCTTTTGGTTTCGTGTGTGTCAATTACCATTAGGGAAATTGAACATGGCAGACAGACTTCACGTGCCAAACAGGGCACCAAACTACTTTGTGTGTGTATGCCTTTAAAAAAAAAAAGTCTACCCTCTCTGCCTGTGGAACAACGCACAGCACATCGCCCACTTGCCCAGTTTTGCCAGGATAGGGACAGTAGTTGCTCTTTTGTTGAGCCATGGATTGCAGCATTATAAACCATGCTCCTTCAGGGGCGTGGTGAAGGCCATGTTTAATTGCCCCCAGGAAGCACAGAGCACTGATGACATGGTCCCTGCATCTGTGTTCTCAGGAAGCGAGCACCTGCGGAGGGGGTTCTTGGGATTTGAGGTTTCCCAGCATTAAGTAGATTCAAGATGGCATGGCAAGATTTGGGACTTTAGCCTTTGGGACTTGTAGTCAGAGTTTCCACAGTCCTGTGATTAATTCATACATTCAGGGCAATTGAAAATCAAATGTTGAACGGACTAGTAATCTAAGGTTGTATACTGATGAAACGGAAACCGACCCCTTGCCTGTTTAGTAGGCGCCAACTTAGGGCGAACTCATGTGTTATTCAACAGAATTGCATTCCCGTGGGGTTTTTCAATGGCGACTCCATACCTGGTCTACATATGCGCACGCACGCCCACACATTCACACATGCACACATACACACACACACACACACACACACACACACACACACACACACACACGCCTAAGTGGCCAACAAAGCCTTTCATTATTTTTTTGGTGTGTGTGCACCTATTTGTGTGTCCTTGTTGGTGCATGTGTCTATTCCATAATTCCGCTGTAGGTTGCTGAGAATTTCTCAGAGTGCAGAAATTAGAAGCAAGGGCAGGAAATGTCCTGTGTAACGAGCAGCACGCGTTTCCTTCTTGAAAATACCATGGCCTGCCAGAAGAACAAACAGATCTGTCTCGGAAAAAGTACGGCCAGAGTGTTCCTTGGAGCGAGGATGGAGAGACTGCGTACCATGTGCTTGGGACGTGCTCTCAGGAGGGACCCGTCCCTGGAGCAGGACACCATGCTTGGCAACCTAGAGGGTCAGCCAACAAAAGAGGAAGACCCACAATCAGGTGGCCTGCCACAGCGGCTATTGCAGCGGGCTGAAACGTAGTCACAGAATGCGAGGATGGCACCGGATGGGATGCCAGGGCTCAGATCCCCGAGATGACACCTAACAGCAAGAGCAACACCCTTCTTGACATTTCAGGGATGCAATCTGGAAAGGGAAATTGCTCTGCACCAACGTGGGGAGCATCCTGCGCAAAGGCTCCCCACCCCCTTGGTTGCGTTCTTTCCGAGCTGCTTTTGGCAGCATGGAACTCGGGCCAGATGCCTCTCACGTCAGGTGGCTTGAGCATGTGCGTACAGGCTCCTGTGTAGGGTTGTGGGGAGCCAATTATGGTTGGAAACAGTTGCTTAGCCGGCAATTAGGTTCCGTGCAGTCTTGAATTATGTTGCTTGAAATTAAGATTGTGCAGATTTGAGTTGCTTTGATAATTTGCAAAAGCCATTTTGGGGGGGTATAACCTAGGGATGCAGTCTTCCAATGAGGAGGTTTTCTACCTGTTAATCGGTTTTTGTACATTAGACGGTGGGGCCTTAAAGTATTTATCCTCTACTCTCTCTAAACCACTGGTCAGCATGTTGGCATGGCAGATGGGCGAGGAGGGCACCCCAAGAAGGATATGGAGCACAGTGCTCAACTTGTGTCTGGCTCCGACCCAAGTTTTCATAAGGAGCCGGTCTTGGCTCTGTTGCCATTTACCTTAGCAATGCAGGCAAAAGGCAGCAGCAAGTAACTTCTGTTTCATATAAAACTGAAATTTTGCAAGAGCCCAAACCCTTCAAAAGTTAGACCCGTTGTTTAAATATGAAATAGTGTTCTATTATTAACCCAGGCCAGCTGAGACAAGCTCTTTAATTTGCCTACAAAAAGAGAAGATAATGCATAAGGAGAGTGAGTAAGGTTTTACCTAGTAATGTCTTGGAGGTATAAAATTCATCCCAAGGTGATCGAATTTGGATTCCACCAGACAGTAGTATTTCTTCAAGTTTAAGATGATGGACATCTTAACCTTATAAACGTGATCGCACCAGTCCATCTTGGGGAAGAAGTTGCTAAAAGTTGCATTTTTCTCTTTCATTGGAAATTGTATGCAGGGAAGGGCAGAAACGGCAAAAATTCCACTTGATTTTTCCTCCCAAAGTCGACTTCCTTTTGTTACCAGCATCTGGCTAGAGAGGCTGGGTATGGCCCGAACTCCAGAAGGTGGCTGGGGTCCCTAGTTGGCCAGCTCAGGAGTTTCGTGATTGGGTGGAGGAAGTGGCTTGAGAATCCGTTTTCATATGGTAGTGTTTTGGGGGTTTTGTTTTGATACTGTTAAGTACAGGTTTGTTTTCACTGTGACTTGTTCTTCTTCACCTTCACCCTGCTGGACATAGCCCTTAACTTGTCACGGAGCCTTCCAGTTCGCATGACACTGAGCAGAAGGTGGCCTGAACACAGCAGGAACAAAGCCCCCCAGCCATTGACTACTTCGCCCACTTCCCACCAGACAGATTAAACTCCTCGTTGACCCTTGAAACCAGCGATAACTTCTCTACCTTCAGGTCTGCCTTTCCCCTGCTGCCTAACCCTCCGCTGCTCCCTGCCTGGTTTACCCTACATTTCCCTCCTCCTTGGTGTAGAACTCATTTTCTCCCCAAAGCTTTTCAGGTGGTGGTCCCACCCCACCCCCCACACCCCCCACCCCCCGGCCTGGCTGTCCCTCTTGGCACTGGCATGCCCCACATTTGTCATACTTCTGCTCTGCTCTCTGCTGACTCCCAGTGACCTTATAGAACAGACTCGAACTGCCCTGTAGGTTTCTGGAACTTAACTCTTTATGTGAGTAGAAAGCCTCATCTTTCTCCCTGTGAACGGCTGCTGGATTTAAACCATCAACCTTGTGGTTAGCAGCCCAGCTCATAACCACTCCGCCACTAGGGCTCCTTTTGTCTTACTACTTCAAGTCTCTTGTATTTATTTCTTTGTTTTTGTGTTCCGCACTAGACTCTAAGCAACGTCATGCCAGGGTTAACTGTATATTAGAAATACCCTCCTTCTCTCCCTCCTCCAAATGATCCAAGCCCTTGATCCCAGAAATGTGGAGACATTTTTGCAACTTTAATAGAATTTGAAGTATTAGTATAAGAGCTGTCTTTGTCCTCTTCTTCTGTAGGGGAAGACATGATACCTACCCATCAAGGGAACCGCCAGGGTGGCAGAAGAGTCCCTGTTTTGAGTTTTTGATACTCTATCGACCAATGGTCTCTAGGCCCTGGCTGGAGAGCAGATGACTAAGTGCCGGGCAGCTGTGTCAGCCCGTGCTCAGTGGGCCCTTACCCAGCTTTCTGATACAGCAGCCTAAAGACTGTTTACTGGCTCTGGCGACATTACTTCTGGTTGCCTGTCTTAATTCATTTTAGATTAATCTGTCTTGTAGTTCGAAGGAAAATGAATTGAGTCAGTAACTTCAAGAGTTATGTAAAATCTGTACAGTGCTAAATAATTGAATGGGGTTTTATGTACGGTCTTGCAATTGGAATGTCAATTTGACACAAATGCTCCCAAACAGAGTGCTAGATGAGCTGATCTGTTCCCTCATATAGAAGCTTCGAAACTTCCATTCCAGTTTCACTCTAGCGTTTGCCATTCCCCTCCCGCGCAGAAGACCACGAGCTTATTCATTTTCCTTAAGGAGATTACTTTGGAAAGATGAATCTGCCTTTGGAACTCCTGGGCTTGAGGCGGAGGGAGTGGGAGCAGGAAACTGCAGCACCCACGAATCATCCGAGGGGCTTGCTGGCCAAGGCAGCTTTCTGGTCCCACTCAGGACTCGGCTGGAGTGGGCCAGAGGCCCCGGCCCCTAAGTGCCTTCGGGAACACAGGCGAATCTGATGCCGAAGCCCTTGACCATGTTGTAAAGAAACCTGGGTTTAGGAGATGGGAAGTTGTGAGAGGGAAGCTTGCGAACTCCCCTTTGGAAAGCTCCAATCCTGTTTTTCAGTCAGTACCTACTCTGGTGGCCCTGCGACCGGCAGTGGACAGCCATGTTTCCTGGGTGCCATTTTCAGGACTTT
Organism: Echinops telfairi; assembly: GCF_000313985.2. Classification (NCBI taxonomy): domain Eukaryota; kingdom Metazoa; phylum Chordata; class Mammalia; order Afrosoricida; family Tenrecidae; genus Echinops; species Echinops telfairi. Next base: position 21,542,254 of record NW_022103896.1, read on the forward strand.
CCCAAGGCACCTCTGGGTGGACTCCAACCCCCCAGTCTCATGTCCAGTGAATTTCCTCTGTGAACGGAGGGAGAAAATGGGAGTAGCCTTTGGGGGAATCAGAAAATAGATCTGAACCTAACGTTTGTTGAAGCAGCAGCAACATCAGCTGTTGTTAGTTTAGCATCGTCATCTCTGTCTTTGTCGCAGGTAAAATGTACAACCGCCCTTTGACGCGATTCTGAGACCATTTCCATCAGTGACAGTCAGACCACGGTTGTCTCACTGCCTTTGCTGTTTGTATACTTAGCTTGTGGTGAGTCTAGGATTCAAACAGACTGATTTCACTCTAAAATTCACTGTTGTTTTTACTCCAGCAGGTAGGTTGGGACCTTTACATGAGTACAGTGGCCAGATCAAAATAGGAGGTGCCAAGTTAAACTTGAATTTCAGTGACTATCTGTCGTATGAGCATGCCTGTGTGTGTTCTGCTCTTTATAGATGAAAAAGACACACCTGACTTCTGACTCCAAGTCCATCCCTCTTTTTTTAAGTGAAATTCATGTAAATATAATGAACTGTTGTACACTGGGCAATCTACTGGCGTTATTCATTTATCTAGCTCAAAAACCTTTTACTCAACTCAAAAAGGAAACCCTGTACTTATTAAGGAGATTCACCCTCTACACACTTCTTCGCCTTACCAGTCACTAGTATCCTCTGGGGCATCCACTGCTCTGTATAAACCTATGGCTTACAGAGTTCACATAATGGACTCGATACAGTATGTGATCATTTATAGTTGTTTTGCTCACTTACAGTGGTTGTAAGCTGCTGCCATGTTACATCATGGATTAATGTTTTATTTGTTTTTATGACTGGTGTAGTGGCTTATGTGTTGATTTAACTCCACCAGCCGATCTGAGGGAGACAGACTACGGGGCATCACAGCCTCAGAAATACATAGAGGCAATTCTTGCTTGCCCTAGAAAGTCACCCCGAGTCAGAATGGACTCAATGTCAGTGAGTTTTTCTTTTAGAAATTTGTCTTGAAATGTCCCATGAAGGAGCCCTGGCGGCATCGTGGCCAAGTGCTCAGCTGCTGTAGGAAGCTGCAGCTCGAGCCCGTCAGCGACTCCCTGGGAGCGCGGTGCTTCTCTGAAGCCACAGCTGGGGGAACCCTGCGGGGCAGTTTTGCTGTGTCCTATAAGCTCCATAGGAGTCAGAATCGCCTGGATGGCGGTGGGTTTATTTTAATATTCCATTGTTTGGCTGTACCACATGTTGTTTATTCATTCATCCGCGCACTGTTTCCATCTTTTGGTTTTGTGGGCAGTGTGGCTAGGGACATTGAAGTAGCCAATGTGGGTTGGGTGCCTGGTTTCTGCTGTTTGCTTGTTTGTTTATTTAATGTACCTGGGAATGGAATGGGTGAGTCATATGATAACTTGGGGATTTCGGTGGCATAGTGGGCTATACATTGGGCTGCTTAAGAGAGGACCAGCAGTTCAAATCCAGCAGTTGCTCTGTAAGAGAAAGACGAGGCTGTCCCTGCAAAGGTTTACAGCTGCAGAAACCCAGTGTAGGGTAACTGAGTCAAAACTGACTCGAAGGGAGATGTTTACCTTTGGAGGAACTGCCACACTGTTTGTTTGTTTTTTAATCATTTTATTAGAGGTTCATACAACTCTTATCACAATCCATACACACATCAATTGTGTAAAGCGCATTTGTACATTCATTACCCTCATCATTCTCAAAACATTTCCTTTCCACTTAAGCCCCCGGCATTAGGTCCTCATTTTTCCCTTCCCTCCCCGCTCCCCCCTCCCTCATGAGCCCTTGATAATTTATAAATTGTTATTTTGTCATATCTTGCCCTGTCCGACATCTCC
>NW_022103896.1:21544461-21560533 GCF_000313985.2 Echinops telfairi
GATCTCCAGTGGCCTACAAATGGACTTTGGGTCTCCACTCCGCACTCTCCCCATCATTCACTATGGTAGAATTTTTTGGAACTGCCACACTGTTACGGCGCATGTTTCCTATCTGCTTCTTGCTCTAACCTATTGCGTGATCAGCTACTAGCCATCCATCCTTACTCTGGCAAAGCAGAGCTCAGGGGAGAAGCTTGGCCTTGTTTCAAACAGTGGGCACAGACTTGGAGCACCCACTTTGCTCTCCTACAGCCTTGTGGCTTCACTTGCTTGATCTCAGAGACAAGCGAGAGAGCAGGGCGGGACCCCTCCAGCACTGATGGAAAGAATCAGCCCCCACTACCCAGTTGAACAAGTGTGAGACATCAGCTTCTGTTTAGCGTGTGCTTGGGGTCAACAGTAAGGAGAAGCTTAGGAAAAAAATACCTTCTGGAGTAAAACTTTTGTGAGAAACACATTCACTAATTTTGGGTTCATGCAAGATTGAGCGACTCGTCGCAATTATTTTGGAATATGCATCCTTGATTGTGTGCCCATTGCGTGCCAGGCTGTGTACAACCCCAGTCTCAGAGCTGTCTTGGGAGGTGGCTCTTCTCACCATCATCTCCATTGCAGAGACATGGAAGCTCATCGGCGGAGGAGTGGCGATGCAGCTCAAGGCCAAACCACCGTGGCGCACACAGCTGGAATCTCAGCCTGGCGCCCTTCATGGCTGGGCAAAGTCCCTGCCATGGCCTTCTGGGGCACTGCGCGGAGGAAGTCAGGCCTCCGGCTCCCTGTGTGATGCGCCGGCTTGAGGGCATAGTGGTTACAAGCTGGGCTGCTAATTTCAAGGTCCGCAGTTGGAAACCACCAGCCGCCCTGCCTGAGAAAGACCGGGCTTTCTACTTCCATAAAGAATGACAGTCTTGGAAACCCACAGGGGACTGTTCTACCCCGGCCTCCAGGGTTGCTGAGTCAGCACCAACTCCGTGGGGTGTTTTTTTTAAGCCATCCTGATAGTGGCGGCGCTAGGATGTTACTTACTCGCTGTAGTTTCAGAAGTAGCAGCTTCCTCCGAAGGCCCCTTGCAGGAGCCACCTGTAAACAACTAGGAAGCCCCGTGGCCGCTACACGTGTTAGACATCGTCAGCCCGGAGAAAAGACAGGGTTGCATCTTTTGTGCGTGGTAGACGCTTCCAGAAGGCCTTCTTTGGTCTCAGTGCTTGCAGAATGGCTTTGGGCTGACCACTGGCTTCTCTACAGGGGGCTTGCTGCTTTGGGTGAAAGCTTTGGGAGGCCACCTTCTAACCTTTCCTTCATCAGTGTGATGATGTTCATGCACTTGAGAGAGGTGGCCGAAGAGATGCCCAAGTCCTGTTCCCTTCCAGACTTTCCTCTCTGGGTCTTCATGGCTCCCTTTATACCCCTGGGTTTATACCCCATCGGGGCCCCCTTCCCGAGGCGGGTTACCACACAGAGTTAAGTTCCTCCCCCAGAACGCCCTCCTCAAGGTCGCTGGCCCATGGGGGTGTCACCATAAACCGTGGCACCAGGACCGTCTGCCTCGGAAGTGGCTTCTTGCACAAGGAGAAACCGGATCCTGAGATGAACCCAAGTGCAAAAGAGATGAACCTGAGCCGAGAGAGTCCTTAAAATTTTCATGAGGCTGCAGAGAACCGGCAGCACCCCCCAGGACCACTGCCTGGCTGGGGAACAGGGGCCTCCCCATGGCGGGTGGGCCCCGTACAAGTATGCTCCCGCAGGTCCCGAATGCTGATCCCCGTGGTGACCACTCCACCATAGCTCCCTTTAAGGAGGTGAGATGGATTAGCAGAGCTCAGTGTAACACAGGCAGGTAAAACTCACGTGTTCTTCCATGTAAACAGCAGTGGTTGGAATTCTTACCAGCTGGTAGTGGCTGTTTTGTTGAGATTTGGGGAGGAAGAAGCCAAATGTCTAAAAATACACATGGATGCTGCCAACTCGAAGTCCTAAAATCCGTCTCTTGCTAGGCAAATGGAACGGATGGGCCTACCCTTTCACTTCTTACCGCTTCTGCTGCTCGTGGACTTGGCTTCCTTGGCTCAATCAAGGCTGCTAGAGCTTGCTGCCCTCATCCACTTTCCCTTCCTCCTTAGACTTCTGGGGACAGAGTGTCCTCTTGGTTCAGGCCTGTGGGAGATGCAGATGTTGCTTGCAGTAAGGAGTCTTGAACAATTAGCCAGTAGCTGGCCATGGGACTCGCTGAGACTTGAGCTGGCCAGGTCCGGTGCTGGATCAGATATCTCTGCACAGGCAAGCCACGGTTCTCCGCCAGCCTCCTTCTCCCATCGTGAAAGCTGGCAGGTGAGCCTTGGCAAAGTGCTACATGTTTCTCTCAACACTGAGAGGTCATCCGGAAATGTCGTTTGGCTGCCAATGACTTGGCCTCTCTAGGCCATATTGGAAGGAGCTGTGGTGATCTGTTGGGTAAGTATTGGATGGACTGCAAGGCCAACAGTTGAAACCCACCAGCTACTCCGTGGGGGGAAGATGTGGCTACCTTCTCTCATGAAGATTCACAGCCTTGGGATCCCTATGTTTCCAAAGTCGCTATGGGTTGGAATTCACCAGATATTTTCTTTAGCGGTGGCCACTTTGGTGATGTACTAGAACAGGGAAGATGAATGCCGCCTGGGAGGTGTGGCTGTGTTTCCCCAGCAGAAAGGGCCAGCAGAATAGATTTGGGAAACTCCAAAATACGGTTTCTGTTTCTCTTGGGCACCGGAGGCCTGTCTGTGTCTCAAGACTGATGGCCTTGTCGTTCTGCATGTTGCTTCCCCTGAATGTTCTGGGACTTCCCCTGTTACCCTCTTACCCAGGCATTTCCTTCTCAGTGTCCTGGCAGTTCCAGATTGACTCACACATGTAAGAAGCACTCTTTGCGATTAGTAATAACCCCAGCTATACTTAACCTAGTAGGGGAGATATCATGATCACGAAGGCTTATCCATTGCACTCTGGATGTGCTGACTCCTGCGATTTCCCCAAATATGGGAAACTCGACTGCATAATTTGTGGTAGTGGGGGACTGCGTTCACGCTCTCCCCTAAAAAAAAAAAAATAATAATAACCCCAACTAACATTTCCCCAGCACATATTGGCTTTAGCAATTGAGGGTTTCACATATTTTAAACTTGTGTTATTTTAAAAACAACCCGGAATTGGGATGTAAGGGTCTCTTCATTTCCAGGTAAGGAAATTAGGAGCAGAAAGGATATAAATAATTTGGCCAAAGTTTTGTTTGATGCTTGGTTGTTTTTTTTTTTAAATCATATTATTGGGGGTCTTACAGCTTTTACAGCAATCCATACATCAATTGTATCAAACACATTTGTACCTATGTTTCCACCATCATTTTTAAACCATTTCTTTCTACTTGAGCCCATGATGGTTGTTTTTTTTTAATAATAGCAACTTGGTCTTTAATGAGAAGGCACAGCCTGTCAGCATGTGCCCACTTAGGGAAAGAAGGCTTCACCCATGCCGTAGAATATGCCAGTATCAAATATCTCTGTACGAATACAGAATGACCTCAATGAGACTGTAAAGGCAAACAAGCTGGCATGTAGAATAGACCACGCAGGAGTTGTGTAAGGGGTTGGAAGGAAGATGTTATTATATATATATTTTTTATGATTTCTAGAACATAACTCAAGATATGGTTGAGAGCGATCAATTGTGGTGGAGAGGAATGGAATGTGATATGCCCTGCCCCGCCCCACCCCCACCCCCACCACTGTGCTTCATTGAAGGAGCCCTGGCAACAGAGTGGGTTATGTGTTGACTGTTAGTCACAAGGTCAGCAGTTTGAACCCACTAACTGCTTCTTGGGAGAAAGATGAAACTTTCTCGTAAAGATTTACAGCTCTGGGAAACCCACCGGGGCAGTTCTACCTTGGCCTGTAGTGGCACTGTGCAGCAGCATCAACTGGCTTGCAGTCAGTTGATACTTGGTTGATATTTTCTGAATCATGTGGCTGTATTATACATTTATAGCTACCTAAATAAATTTAAAACCACCATAATAATAATCCCCACAGTGCGATTATATGCAATCCATAAATAAGTTAGCCCACTTGGTAGTTAAAGCAACAATAAAAATGACAACTACCTCAAACATTTATTGGCCCCGACAGTTTTCATACATGATTTAATCCCAACAGCCCAGGCAGGCTAGCTGTTATTAGGCCCATTTTACAGGTGGGAAACTGAGGCTCATGAAGCGCAGGTGGCGAGCAAAGGCTCCAGCTTTGAAATGTGGACTGGCTGGTTCTGCAGCTCACTGTTTTTCTCATTCTCTCTGGACGCCTCGCAGCCAGCGCAGCAGGAGCGGCGGCGAGTTCAGGGCAACCACTCTGGTCGTATTACACAAGCACATTTTCACCAGGTGAACCCGAGGGCTCCACAGTGAGCCAGCCATGCTTTCAAATAAACTAAACAACAGCAAAACAAACTCACTGCCCCTCCCCACGTCTCCATCCCCTGACTTAGAGTAACCTTACAGGAGTAGAAAGCCTCATCTTTCTCCCACAGAGCAGCGGATGGTTTTGAACTCTGGGCCTTGTGGTCAGGAGCCCAATACCTAACCCACATGCCACCCATAGGGCTCCTATGCTTTCTGAGAGAACTCTTTAACATGGGACCTGTGTCATTCCATTGAGACATTGCTTTTTTCCAACACGTGCATGCTTCCCCTTTTATTTTTTTCTTCCCCTGAGCCCTTATTGGGTTGGCGGTGGGGCTGACACTAAGGAGTCCTTCTGTTGGCCTTTCTTGCTCTAGCTTATGTGGCAAACTGTAGAATTCGGGAACAAGTGGGATCTTAAACGGGGCCACTGAGGGTGTCTGGATGGCCACGTATATTTGATTGTACTGATTTGCACAGGGCATTGTCCTTGAAGTTGCCAATCATACCTGTTCATGTTTATGGTCAAGAGGTGGCTATCTGTTGCATGCATGCGGACATATTTTATCTAAGTGTTGAACATGTTCAAATGATTGTATTAATTTCCAACTTGGTAGCAATTGGGAAATTTCACTATAGATATAGATGGAATGCTTCGTAGGCAAAACCAGAGTTCCTGGCAGGCCAAGGTATCTCTGTCTACCTTCCAGAGTGAAGGAGAGGCTGCCCTTTGGTGCATGCATTCTTGTTGCCTAGACAGATGATTCTTAACGGTGTCCCAGCAGTCTAAGTGGCATTGATTTGGCTGGAGAGTGGCAACATACAAAGATGCATGCATCCCTTTCAGATGAGGAAACGGAGACGTCAGAGTAGTTAAATGCCACCAGAATAGTTCAGGTCAACCATGTCAGCTGTGTACAGTGAGGCTCCCCCACCAATGATCACAATATTTTCTAAAGCAGTGATTCTCAACCTTCTTAGTGCTGTGACCCTTTCATACAGTTCCTCATGTTGTGGTGACCCCCAAACAAAAAAATTAGTTTCATTGCTACTTTATAACTGTAATTTTTCTACTGTTATGAATTGGGCAACTCTTGTGAAAGGGTCGTTCAATCCCCAAAAGGGTCGCCACCCACAGGTTGAGAACCGCTGCTGTAAAGCAATTTGCTATACCTTAACTCCTCACCCAACTTTTTGTCGACACACGACAGTTCCCAGACTGGTAAGTGCTTTGCAAGGAATGGGTCTTCTGCAAATTGTCAAGTTGTTGACTGACCTCAAAAGCTTTACACCAGGTCTCCCACAATGTGGACAAATGCAAATCACACCGTGGAGCAGATTAGGATAGTGGGACACTGAACACAGATCATCTGGGTTATTCTCACACTCTTTCCACTAAGACCGTAACTATACCCCATGATTGTTTTCATTGACTCCCTTTCCAGTACTAGAGGGGTTGCGTCATGCTTGTGTTAGAGGTGAGGCACCCAAAGCTTGGTGTGGCTCGGAGAGGGGGGCACAGATATATGCCCATTAGAAGGCAGAGCTGACCGCTGGTGCTAGGTTTTCTGCATCCACGTGCTGTGTCCTTTTGGCTCTGCAGTTAATGATTCTAACACACTCAATTCCAAACAGAAGCAGGAAAGGTGGAGGGGACCCCACCCCCCACCCCCCATGCCCATTGTCCATGCTGTCGCAGACCTGGTGGGCAGTTTTTGAGGTCAGTAGGGAAAAAGCACTCACACTCACAGGCAGTTCTCCCCTGTCCTACAGGGTCACTCAGTTGGCATCAACTTAGGGGCATCGAGTTTGCATTTTGGTGTCTCCCCTCTGCCTGTGTTGCTGTTAGGGGCTGTCAGATGCATTACTGGCTTATATTGACCCCGCCATGGTGGTGTAGAATCGCCTCTTGGCGTTTTCTTGGCTGTTACCACTATGGCAGTAGATTTCCAGGTCTGTCTTTCGCAGAGCAGCTAGGTGGGTCTGAAGCATCAGCGTTTCAGTTTGTGGCTAAGCGCTTAACTGTTGTGCCCCCAGAGCCCCTGAAAGTGGAATAACAGTATTACTTCTGAGGGCCACTGTGAGGAACAAACAAACTCTATTGGTCAGTGTCCCATAGGGTGCTGTGGCCTGCTCAGTCTACGGCCCTCGGTGTGGTCATGGATGAAAACTGGGGGTCTGGTGTCTGTAAATCTCAATACTTCACCCCGACGCCTTAAGCAAGGTTGTTACCGAAAATTATCAGCAAATCGGAAGCTCGTTAATGCAGTTTGCATACTGCTTGGAGAATGTAGTTAAACTGCTAGCTTGAGATTAAATCAAAAGGAATTTCCTGGGTTTGTGCGGTAAGGGAAGTGCATGATGATAGTGGTATGGAGAATACAAGGGACAAGGGAACCCGGAAAACAACTGCACGTGATTGGAAAGGTGATAGGAAGATGGGTTGGTGAACAGAGCTTAACTGGCTCCGGGCCCTGTGCTGTGTGTTCATTGCACGCACTTGCACACACAGTCACATATCCACATAGACAAGTGCCCTTTCTGGGCCACCCAGCACCCACCTCCCCTCATTTAAAAAAAGCCTTCATGTGTCCATTCCTTCAATAAGTGTTTGCATTGCTCCTCCTGTGCTCGGAGTGGGAATTAACTTTATGGCAGTGAGTTTTGTTTTGATTTCGGAGGCTCACGGTGGCTGCAGCAGTCGGCTCCAGTGGGGTGGTGCGTGTGAGGACAGTGTCGGGCCTGGCGGCCTTGCTCATAGAGGCCCGATGAATCCCACCTGCATGTGCACACGTGCAGGTGAATGCAGAGTTCGTGTTCTAGATAGCGAAGACAAAAGAAAGTAAATACAGAATGCACTTTGGTTTCCTTAAAATTGTGGGTTTCTCGCCCCTTCTAGTTGGGAGGCTGTGCATTCTGTTTCTATTCTTTGACAGATTTCTAACTTACAATTTAAACTTCAGAAAACCTGTCAAGGGGTGGAGTTATTGAATGCTGCAAGGTTTCAGGGAACAAGGTTTGATTGCTGAACTATTACAGCTTTGTGAATGTATTAGAGTAAGTAGTAGCATTGCTTTTCTGTTCTTTGTCCTAACAACAAAAGTATAGATAAATACAGAAACACAACCATATACCTTATTTGAGGTAAATAAATATGAGAATGATGCATATTGTTTAGCTGCGCTGGAGGTCAATTTCAAATAAATTGTCTTTCTGTGGGTTGGACACACACGCACACACGCACCACTTTAAAACAGTAACTAGTGTGGGTTGATAGGTTTTATCTTGAGCACTATTTAAATGGAAACCAAAGTGGATTAAATGTGTGTTTTGACCAGAAAATGTGCATCTGAGTGGGAGGCCGGTAGAATTTGCTTGCCATGGTTTTGACTCGCAGGTAACGATCATCGCGTGGGCGTTTCAGGGTAATGAGGCTTTGGGGTTATTCTTTTCCCACCTTTCAGGAGTCCCGATGGTGTATTGGGTTATGCCTTGGGCTGTTAACCTCAAATTTAGCAGTTTGAAACCACCAGCGGCTCCTCTGGAGAAAGGCCGGGCTTTCTACTCCAGTCAAGAGGTACAAGCTCAGAACTCCACAGGGGCAGTTCTAATCTGTTTTGTAGGGCCGCTGTGGGGCAGAATTTTGTGACTTTAGCAGTGAATTTTGGTTTCGGGTGGAGTAGCAAGTTACGCACTGGGCTGCCGTTCACCAGGTCAGCAGTTTGAAGCCACCGGCTGCTCCCCCAGAGAAAGATAAGACTTTCTAAGAGATACAGTCTTGGAAACTCTTACCGGTGTTTGCATCCTGCCCTATAGGGTAGGTATTGAGTTAGAATTGACTCAATGGCAGTGAGTTTCTTCTTTCATTTTGGATCTTGACTGAAGGAGCCCACCTTCCCCATATACATTGTGCATACGGGTCTCATGATAATTGAACCTTAGAAAATAAAGTAATTTCTTAGGGCTTGCTTAGAGTTTTAAGGAAACAAACAGACATAAAATGGAAATCTCTGCAATGTGCAGGTGACAGTGAAAAGGGAAGTTTTGAAAAATGACTCCTTTTAGAAAATAAATAAGCAAGTAATTTTGAAAATAGCCTATCTGGGATGTTTTCCTCTGTTTGGGTGAGCTGGTACACAAGGAGCATATGTCTCCTCTACGAAAATTGCTCTCATCGTTACACTTCAAACAACACTGGAAGAAGATTAGTGTACTGCGCTGGAAGGTCTTCCAACAAAAATGCTCAGGAGTTTCCTAAATTTGTTTGGTAGAAATGTAAAACTTCAAGTCCTGATAAGTTGGCAAGAACAATTGGTAGACCTTAGGAAAGTCCCCACGTCTTTCTGAATGTCTGCAACAGCGTTTCTCTGAAACTGATCGATGGGATTTGAGACAGAGGTCATCATTCTGAACACAGCCCCAGGTGTTGTACGGCTTGGCGTCACCTATCTAAGACCCGTTAACTTCCTTATGCGCCTGTGCCCATCGCTAATTCAAGTGCTGGGACAAAAAAGGAAAAACACTGCACTGCCACTGAATTTAGAACCCGATCTTTGAAATCAGTAGCTCACCAAATACAAACTGAGGTAGCTTTGATGATTTAAAAAATGGTTAATAAGTAAGATACAAATTTATTTCAATGCATTGCTTCTTAACCTTATTCATGTGAGTTCTGTGTGTTTTCGAATGCCCATGTTTTTATTTGGAGAGTTGTTAAATGCCATCAGGTTGGTCTTGACGCCCAGTGACCCCGTGTACGACAGAAACACATGCTGCCTGACCCCGCGTGGGGCCACCCCCACCCTTCTTGTTATGGCTGAGCGCTTTGTTGCAGCCACTGTTTCCATCCGTCTCATTGAGTCTCCCTCTTCCTCATTAGCCTCTTCCTGAGGTCCGTTTCCAGGGATTGATCTTTCCTGACCGCTCGCCAGTCCAAAATGCAGGAGGCACCATCTCACCACCCTTGCCTCTAAGAGCATGCTGGCTGTGCTTCTTCCAAGATTGAGAGAGGAGGACATGGGTGCCACTGAAAATAGGTCAGTTTGTGAGGACGTGCATGCTGAAACTATTTCATACAGAGAAGACTGTGCGTGGGTGCACAGTAGAGCATTTGGAAGACCACCCTGGGCATTGACATTCTGCTGACACCAAAGGGTTGGTGATATTGAACAGCCGGGGCTGTTACTCGCCTGGCTGGCACCTTCCAGGAACTAGCTGGTCATATGATGACAAAAGGTGTTTTATGAATGAATGCACGTTTCTTTTTCCAGCGAAGAATGTATGGGAGATGACGATTTCTCCCTGTGGGGCCCGGCCATTCTGATTTCATGTTCCAGGAGGTGTTGGTCTGCCCAGCTCTGCTTCTGTCAACTGGACGCTTTTGGGAAAGTATGGGTCAGACCTCTCTGCTTCTGTCCCTGCCACTCTGGGGCAAAGACAATATTCGATGCTCAGCATCTAGGATGCAGTAATTTGCCCCGGCTTCTGTTCCTGGTTACTAAGGAATTGCATGAAAAGGCCCTGGGAAATGGCACTTGACCTCTGGTTGTCTATATTCAGATCATCTGTTTCCTGAGGACCCATAAGATCAATGATGCATGTGTGCTAAAGGCCAGCTGCAGGGTCGGTGTGCATTTACTGCTTGCTGGGGCATGCGGTTGACCTGGAGCATGCTAACCAGTGCCTGGCTTCTCTGACTGGACATGCCTCCCAGGCAGGAAGGCACCGTGGAGGCACCTTGGGCGGGGACCCCCGTTTGGCGGATGGGCATGCAGATAGGTTTGCTGTTTTGTGGGTGCCTGACACCAGTCAGAAGTCTGGCTTATTTGGGAGGCGGGGACAGAGGGGTGAGAAGGCTTTGAGGGTTCTCCATGTTGAAATCTTTGCTGTGACACCCAGTTTCATTGTGTAGTTCTGTCTGGGTCAGATGCATCCACATAAGGTTTTATGTGTTTGTGTGTGTGTGTGTGTGTGTGTGTGTGTGTGTCACCACCTTCCAATCTTCTTTTCTCTGAAAATGGAATTTTGCACCGACGAGAAAGGAACAGAAAAGGTTTGGGTAAGGTTTGATGAATGAAATGCGAGCACCCTTTGTGTGTGTTTGTGTGAAGGAGGAATCCTAGAGATGTCTTGGGGGGGGTGGTGAGGGAGCAGTAAAATTTCCCCCCTGAAGAAATACCTAGAGTAAAATCATTTAGTTTTATGTTATGCTCTGAAACTCACCACTGAGGTTTATGTTTGGCTGTGAAAAAGAAAATGTGTTTGTGAGGCTTTGGTAGAATATATTTTCTCCTTTTCCCTCCTTGGTGTGTAAAGTAGTAGTAGTAGTAGTAGTGTGTGTGTTTCAGTTTCAAAAAGAGGGAGAGAGCGAGAGCGAGAGAGAGCGAGCAGGCATGAGGGAGCCCACCATTGCATAAGGGAGCCCACCATTGCATGAGGGAGAAAGGGACAAACAGGCAGAAGGTCCAGACTAACAAGCCCTGTAGGCTGAAAAATATCGTGCCTTCCCCTCCCCAGTAAAGCGCTACTTTTATTTTGGGTTCCGTGGCTCAAAATAGCAATGAGGATGAAGTTGCTGTGAGCTCACCAGAGTCCACACGCATGTGTTTTCTAACTACCTGCTTTTTATCAGGATTTTTAGCATATTAGGCGATGTCTTTGTGGTGGGTGGCTGGGATGTGGTGTGGGGTGGATTACTCACAATGGTATCTAATAAGAGTATCTAAAATGAAATCACAGACATATTTTGGTTGCTATTGTTTAATCTCACTTAATGGGGCTACAAAGAATAAGGAAAAGAGTCCAGCGTATTTAAGAATGTAGTGTTCAAACAAAGGGTGGTAAGGGAATTTGTAGATGGAAAAAAGCAGAGGTGGTGTGTGGGGGAGGCGACCTTTGAGTTGATGTTATGCAGGGATTCTGAGACTAAATCTCTGGAGGGGCAGGCAGCCTCATCTTTCTCGGCCGGTGGGTTTGACTCGCTGACCTTGTAGGTGAGCAGGCCGATGCTGAACCTAAGGTGAGTGCACCAGACCCCTCATCTTCTGGGCTGTTCGGAGTTAAAGGTGGGATGTCTTATCGCAGCGCAAGCAGAATATGAAACTTGAAATCAGAATCACTAGGCCAGAGCCACCGCTGATGGTTCCCAGCCTGATGAATGTAATTGCCCTCACTGAATTGTTCATGTGAAAATGTTAAATTGGCTGATGTTGTCTTCTACGTAGTGTTTACAACGATAAAAACACATGTGACATAAATATCGACTGGTTTATTAGGTGGGCATGGCTTGATTACCTGTTCATTGTTTCAGGCGTGGGAGATGTGTTGGGAGGAATCTGATGGTTTTCAGCCGTATAGCCACGCATTTCATTGTTTCTCAATAATCCTGTGCCGTGCTAACGTCAGGCAATGAACTTTAAAAAAAGATTCAATGATGGTGTGCTTTTCATATTCTCCTTCAGATCTAGCTGGTTTCCGTGTGCTGACCCCGTTCGAGGATTTCTGTGCAGAAGGGGAGGGAAGCACTCGCCAGTCACCCAGGGTCGGCTTTGATCTAGAGAGAGTGGGTGCTTGTTATCCAGAGCGTGTGTTCCCTCTGTCCTCTGATCCTTGGGGCCCTGGTGGCATTACTTTGTCAGTGGGGACAAGGCCATGCAGTGAGGAAGTCACGGAGCTGGAGCTGGGTGTAAGTCCTGGCTTCCGTGCCTGTAATCTTTCTACTTCAAGGTCACTAAAATTTAAGGTACAAGGGTGTTTATTTGGGGCCTCACAAATTGACATTTGCTCCCAACCCCTCACCCCCCACCCCCTCCACCCAGCAGCCTTGGCCTGCCTTCATCTCTCCTGTGTCTGGGTGACAGGCACAGAAAATATCAATATTTATGCTTCTTTTGGGTCCACGTGATCAGCCTGTGAGACTCTATAGAAACTGACATATCCTTCCTTAGACATGTAGACTGGCCCATCCGCCCTAACGGTGTGGAGTGGGGTGGGGGTGGGGGTGTCCTCAAAGGACAGAGAGGGATAATTTGTGTACTGATTTTACTGGGGAGAGAAAGTTCTTGAGAGTTCTGTGGGAAGCAGGGTGGACCCAGATGGAACCGAGCTTTGTATGAAAACTAGGGAGGTGTTCAGGGCCCAGAAGGGAAGTTGAGAGGGACTGAAAGCACCCTATCAGCTGAATGCCTTGAAGTTGAGTCGCCTGCATACTTAAGTTGAGTAACTTCAGTAGTACTAATATCGGACTTATGGGCTTGGACTAGACTGAGTTGGGATGCATTCTTAATGTACAATTACACTTTATATAAAACCCTCTCTTATATACAAAAAAAGTAAAATAAAATAAAACAAAACTGCGGCTCGTTTTAGTTGGAGATTCGGATCAGTCACCTGGGAGGGCTCACAGATCCAAGTCCATGGCTGATGAAGATATCTTGGGTTGTGTCGGGGGTGGGGAAGACCCCTGTTGCCTGACATTTTTCATTTGGGGGTCGAGAGCAGCAGCATGCCTGGAGGGACCGTGCGGATTTATTGTGGCGATGAACCATACAGTTGTGGGGCCGTGGGCACATCTGGATTTCAGGCCATTTCCTCCATAGGGTTTTCGTGGCCCTGACCTCCTGGACCCAGATTCCCCCGTCCTGCGGTTAGTAGTCACATGCCACGACTGTTGTCGCTGAAGTCTGGGGTCAGATGATATTCCCGGTTTAAAAACTGCCCAGGGGAAAGGAAGTGTGAGGGTGCCGTGCAGAACAGGCTGATGGCATTTCAGCCCCTTATCTTTCTGTGTGAGCCAGAGCAAGATCAGATACAGAGAAGCCTTGCTGGCCTACACCCAGAAAAGGTACTGGTGGCCAGGCCTGCGGCTTCTTCTGTGGAATGGAGACTGCTCGGCCCAGTGGGGGGATCAGGGTGAGGGATTGAATGCTCAAGTTAAGCTCCCACATGCTGTTTCTCCAAAGACTGGCTGGCCTTGGCCTGTCTCTTTCCTCTCTCCTTTCCAATCCTGCACCAAGGAAGGGAGGGAGGAATGATGTCGTCGTTGCAAAGAGCTTCAGAAATTGTAATATGAGAAATCGCTTCCCCAGTTTCTAGGATTCCCTCCCAGGTTGCTCCCAACCCGTGTGGGATAAACAACCATTGTTAGACCCATGAGTTCTTTGGGCCCAGCAGTAAGCCGGGGCAGCGCAGAGGTGGCTTCTCTTTGCTTCCTGATGCTCTGGCTCCAAGTAGAGGTCTGGAAGATTCAGGGCTCAAGTCACCTGAAGACTCGTAGTGTTGTAGACTGTCCTACAGTGATGAAAACATTATATCCAAACTCTTCTCTGGGGTCACCACTAGCCACGTACCGGATAGGTGGATTACCTTTTGTTTTCTTTTTTGGGGAACTTTATCAGTGTAACATAAGATTTGCCCCTTTAAGAGTTCAGTTGGAGATTTAGTACATGTCCATAGTTGTGCAGGAGGACACTACAGTTCTTTTTTTTTTAAAGCAGCCTCTGCAGAAAGCAAAGAATTGTACACATCTCATGAGTGTTACGTGTTTGTTGTATAGGCCAAGTCGTTTGTCTGAAAGGTGACCTCCGGGAGCACTTTCAGTTCTAGGTTAAAAGGGGATCTTAGGGTAATTCTTTCTAGGGTTCCTCCAGTCTCTACTAGTCCTGTCAGTCTGGTCGTCATCTTTCTGTTTTAAATTGGGTTTGAATTGTGTTCTACATTTTCTCCCCTCCTATCCAGGATCTTCTATTGAGCTGCTTGGTCTTAGAGGCTGCTAGTGGTAGGTGGGCACCATCTAGTGCCTCTGACCACAGGATAGAAGAGGCCGTGGTATGTGTGGGACATTTGTCCTGTAGACCCATTGTTCCTTGACTCTTTGGTGCCCTTCACTCTCCTCTGCTATTCCACACATGGAGAGATCAGCGGTTAGATCTCAGTTGACTAATTTCAACTTTTTTTTTTTTTTTTTAAGAACTCAACTGCAACTCATGAAACTAGAATGTAGAACATTATCTGTACGAGCTATGTTATGTCAAGGGTATGGCATTTTAAAGTGAATTCATTAAGTTGAGATTCAGGGTCCCTGTGTGGTGTGGACAGTTAAGTGCTGGACACCTAACCAGAAGTGTAGCAATTTGAACTTTACTCAGAGGTGTCTTGGAAAACAGCCTCAGTGACCTGCTTTCAAAAGCCCTCAGGCTCAAAGCCCTGTGGAGCAGTTCTCCTCTGCACACATGGATTGTCAGCCAGAATGGATTCGACGACAGTAACTACGTAGGCACAAATAACTGTCTGTGGCTAGCACCTACCATGTCAGCATGACTCCAAAGACATGTTTGCCCATATTTACTAGTTGATACTGAGTGAAGGCTGAGAATTTATGTTGGGTTCCCTCAGATGGCACACATTTATTGTTGGGATCTACTTTGCCACATCATACGGTAATTGGCTTCCAAGAAAGAGGAGCTAAGGGCCTGAATATAGCCTTGGAGCCTTCACTGTCATTATCTGCCCTACTTTCTTCATCACCTCCAGGCTCTGGATAAGGATTGGCATGATTCTGAAAGAGCATTCCAAACCCAACCCCACCCCACCCCACCCCACCGCCCTCAAGTCGATTCCAGCTCATAGCGACCCTACCATAGGACTAGAGCTATTGCTGTTCTCAAAACCCAAACCAAACTCAGTGCCATCGAGTGGATCCCGACTCATAGCAATCCGATTGTGCTAAATACAGGCTGCCGTGATGGCTCCTGGGAGCATTTAATTCATTTGTCCAGCAAACATTAAGTGCCCACTCTGCACCTGGTGTGTGGTGCTTGGAGGATGACAGTTAATTGAAAGTCATGGAAACCTGTGATCGAGTGGAGGTGGGTGGCAAGCAAGGGCACAGAGTTGGGGAGACCGAATGATTTACGTGCCACAATTAACCACCCTGTTGCTCTCCCGGTGGTTCCGCCTCCTAGTGCCCTGTAGGCCAGAGCAAAAGTGGCCGATACGCTCTCCAAGGCTGTAACCTTTGTGGAGGCAGACGCCCACATCTTCTCCCTGGTGTGCCATGCTCATAGGTAGAAAGTAGAGACAGGGTGACCCTGTGGGGCAGATGGGGCTTTCAAGAAGCAGTATGGAAACTGGATCATAAAGGCAGACGTGGCTGCCTTAAGGATTTGCTACCGAGGCAAGCCATTTAGTCAAACTTCCCCCAATGCATATTGGGAACCAACCGAATACCCAGCTTGTTGCCAATCTAGAAAAATCCATAGCCCAAGGGGATGCCATTGATGAATTACAGACAAGTTGCCTGTCAGCAGGAAGCATGGATTGGATTCGAGAATCCTGGTACCCTGCTGCCTTTTCTAAAGGAGTCCTGGCTCAGCCAGAGGAACAGAGATGCCAGAGCACATGGTCAGCATTGAAAACAAATATTGATTGGTTCCTGCTGGGGAACTGCGCTAGAGTGGGTTAGAGTCTGATCTCGGAGAGTGCTGGGGTGGGGAAACCATTGCTGTGCTGAGTGACCAGAATAAAAGCTGCGTCTATTTTTAAGATCTCAAACTGAGCAAGGATTATTGAAGTGGGTGGAAGGGCAGAGGGTGAGAACCTAAGGCTGATTGAGCAAAAGGCCCTCTCTCAGAGTCGGCCTGGTTG
>NW_022103896.1:21561887-21604948 GCF_000313985.2 Echinops telfairi
CTTTCTGCCACGGTGGATGACACCCATGAGGTGCGTATGGACGGTGGTTAGATTCCTTTTCTGGACTTCACAGACTTCAGAGTTGGGCTTGGTGCATTGAGCTGCCATCACCTGCGTCGCACTGAGCTCAAGTTCACAAGCTACACGCGGCTACTTAAATTTCATTTGAATCAATTGAACCAATCCTCCTCCAGTCCCAGTAGCAATTCCTCAGGCATTCCATGTCCACAGGGTACCAGCAACTAACTACAGCTGTGTAGGGAGCCAACATGCCCCACTGTGTTTGCCTCGTTAGTGAGCAACACACCCCTCAAGGACAGAGGTGCTGCTGCCTGCTGTCTTTTACAGCTTTGCCTCCTAAGCGTGGCTTGGTCCACCCAGCAGGAAAGGCCTGACTGCCTGGTGCAGAAGTTTCCTTCCCTCCCACAGGCAGGGTAAGCCTCTGTGCCTGTGCTCCTCTGGGCGGCTGCCTGGCTGCATGTGTGAGCTGAGTTCTTGCAGGGGGGAAGAAATGCTGGTGTTTCCTCCATCCTGGTTCCCCCTCTGCTGCTTGGGCTTGATCCTCAGAGGCACAGGGAGTCCTGGTGGGGAACTGGGCTAAGCTTCGGCCTGCTAAGTGCAAGGTTTACAAGATTTGAACACACTAGCTGCTCTCTGAGGGGCAAAGATGAGGCAGTCTGTTTGCCTGAGACGTTCGGAAAACACGTATTTCTCATGGTCTTAGGAACCGAGACACCGCTCCTCTATCCGTCTCCAGGCGGGGCCACCCACATGCAGATACGCCCACATCTGAGTACCAGGTGTGAAGACTGTTACTCACGCTACACCATGCTTCAAGACAACATTTCATTTCTTTGTCATTAGAAATAAATATTTCACAATATATAATTACATGTTGTTTTTGTGTCAAATCACTATGCTTTCATGATGTTCAGTTTGTAACAATGAAAATACATCCTGCATATCAGATATTTACATTAGGATTCATAACAGTAGCAAAATGACAGTGATGAAGTAGCAACGGAAATAATGTTATGGTTGGGAGTCACCACCACACGAGGAACTGTATGAGAGTCACGGCATGAGGAAGGTTGAGAACCACTGTTTTAGAGCCTCAGAAACTCCGGGATGGAGTGAAGCTATGCTGTGGTGTGGAAACTACTCTGCCTCCTTGGGTGACCGCGAGCTGGAATTCAGTTGATGGCAGTGGGTTTTTATTGGGTTTCATGTAGGCATAGGTATGAATGCCTGCCTGCTTATTTGTCCCCAGGTCACCCCCCCCCCCCAGCCTTTATTTAATGACAAATAGACTAGTTCACAGCTCCCTGTTCAGTGAATCACATTGAGTCCCTCTAACCAACCGTAGGAGGTGGGAAAGACAGAAAGAGGAACACGCAGAAGAGGAATCGTCCTTTCCCTCCCTGCCTGCCTGCCATGCCTTCCTGAAATGGTTCAACAAGTTATCCGCAGAAAACATCTGTCTCTGGAGAATAGATGCAATTTGGTTTCAGAACTCCGCACACTGGCAGGGCGAGCGTTTGCCACCCGACAGCAGTGGGATCAGCAAGATGCTGCCTGTGCAGGGGAAGTGTTACGCTTTTACAGATGACAGGCAAGGCACCGAAAGTAGGGCTTTGCTACCTGGCGGGGATCGGACGAATTCCGGGAAGGAATTGTTCCTAGATACCAAGGCTACAGCTGTCTGTCCCATGTCACCTTGGGCTTCCCTAGTGCCATCGTCCCAGTAGTTTCCGCTTCGGTGTGGGGGGGGGGGGGGCGGCACTTTCTACCCTCCCTTTTAGTGGTTGTCTGCCCCGTGCTGAAGATCTTGTCAGGACACAAAGGGCCTGAATGGCAGGTACCTGTGAGGAGTGTGAGCAGCCGCTCTGCGGGGAGCTGGAAGCTGGAAAGAGCTGGGGACCTGCCTGAGCCATACGTGAGGCCTGGAAGCCCTGTCTTTGTTAAGAAGATTCATGGGGCTCAGAGGAGAAGAGTCGTGGGGCACGGGGAAGATTTTAGGCCAAAGTTTTGCATCTTAGATCTCTCTGCCTCATTTTTTTTTCTTTTTTTGCTAGTCTTAAGGGGCGGTCCCATCGAGGCTTATTGGAACAAATATTTGCTCTCCCTAATTACATACCCAGAGCAGCTCTCTCCTGGATGTTTAATGCAAACCTTAATGTTTACAATAGCGTAAGGGAGAGTTTATAATGTGTTTGGGCGGCTTCTCGAGTTGAGGCCGTAATTCTTCTTTGCACTGTGGAAGACTTTTCTTCCTGAGAGAGTCTGGTTTGTCCTCCTCACTGCTCACATGGAGACTTCTCTCCATGCAGTTCCTGGTCTCCAGCACAACACAGCCTTGGCAATCTCGGGCAGTTCCTCAAGAGTCCCGCCACCTTACAGAATAAAAGATCAAAGAAGGAAAGGTTCTGCTTCATTGCCAGGAAAGCAACAAAGCAAATGAGTCTACCCAAGACCTCCAGGAAAGCAGGTGTGGGCAGTGTTGACGTGGGTCCAAGTCCACTCCGCCTCCTTGGATCCTGCAGACGGTCCACTTAGTGCCCTCCACACTGGCTGCCGGCACGGGTGCCCATCTTACTCTCAGTACACCCATCTCCAGGGGACCTGGTGTACGTATGTTCTAAGGATGCAGAGAGGCCTCAAGGTCCCGCCTAAGCGGATGGCTTTCCCATCTTCTTAAAGAGTTTGTCTTATCGACAGATGCTGACCTGGTGCCCACTATGGAGCGGTCCCGTTTCTGTGGAATTTAATTTAAAAGAGTTCAGTTGTCGCTTGTCTGCGGTCTTGAAGCAGAATTACTTGGCTTTCCTACATTGCTGTTGTCTTCAAATAAGGTGGGGCTTTCTACTCCTGTAGAGTTTCAGTCCCAGAAACGTACAGGGCAGTTCTACCCTGCCCTATAGGGTCACTGTGAGTCACCATCGACTCCATGGCAGTGAGCTTGGTTTGGTTTGGGTTTTATTGTCTCTAAGGCAGGATGAGATAAGATCCGCTACTGAAAGAGAGAACAGGAGCGTCCTGGCTTTATACACAAAACGAGTGCAGACGACTTGTCAAATAGCCGATGCCAGAGAAGCTGTGCAGGCGGGAAAGCAGCAGACTCCGGGCAGGGCTTCTCTTGTTCCTGGGCTTGGGCAGCCAGCGTGAGTAGATAACATCTACTCTTTTTAGGTATGAATGGTTCTATCGAAAACTCACTTCCTGTTCTGGATATTCCTCTTGCGAGTGTGTGAATGGGTGCCAGTGTCGGGTCCAGTCTCTGACATGAGTGGTAATCACCAGGCCTTCCCCACATGGTCTTACACACGAGGCTATTGGTTAACCACTGGGGCGGGCATCTCCAAGTGGACATTGCTGTGAGTCCCCAAAATAGAACTATTTAGTGAGTTCAGGAATCCCTGGAATCAAGGAAAAGGTTATTGGGCGTGGCTGCTCACCGAAAGGTCGGAGATTGCAGCCCACCAGGACCACCTTGGGGAACAAAA
Source organism: Echinops telfairi (assembly GCF_000313985.2). Lineage (NCBI taxonomy): Eukaryota > Metazoa > Chordata > Mammalia > Afrosoricida > Tenrecidae > Echinops > Echinops telfairi. The sequence goes on from NW_022103896.1 coordinate 21,565,391, forward strand.
AGGCCCGGGAGTCTCCTTCCAAAAACCCACTCGTGCAAGCCATCAGGGCCATACGGGTGTGCTTGGGCCCACACTCGTGGTTGCCGTGCACGGGAATGGGGTGGAGGGAACTGGTCTGGTCTGGAGAGCTCCACTAGGAGCCGTGGGGCCGCAGGAAGGAATCAGGCAGCTAAGGGTCTTGGATCTTCTCAAGGAGAGTTTACATTCTCTTGCCGGGTGGACAGCAAATCAATATGGAAGCAAACACCAAGAAGCAAACCTGAGCTTGGGAGAAGGTGGTGCCTGGGAAGCAGAGAGATCTCATCACACATGAGGCTTTGAGCTAACTCCACACTCCACCAAACCAAACCCACTGCCGGCCAGCCAGTTGTGACTCATCTGCAGACAGAGGGCAACTGTACCTACATAAGCCCAAAGCAGGGAGCCTGGGGCCAGTGATTTCTCTTGTGGATTGGAGGTAGAGCCAAGAGGAGAACCTGCTATATCCTGTTGCTTCCACATAGCCAGGTGGCAAGGATACACGAGTTGCTTCTCTTCATAGGCCTTCATGTGCCTAATTTTCTACCACAAAAGGGAGGTAGATGATAGTAAACTGACCTCACGGTGAGTCTATGGTTCTAAAATGCAAAAAGTTCATTTTAGTTGTTACTCAAGTTGTCTTGTGAGCATGAGTCTTCTCGCTGGTTCTCGGGAGACTCGGGTCCTGTCTGGGTGGCTCCTTGTGGCTCCGGGTGAGATCAGCAGGAATTGGGGCTGTGCTGTCCACAGGGACCATGCCGGTTTAGCACTGGAGGCAGCGGCTGCTTTCCATGCCTCACTTTCTTCCTCCTTCATGCTTTTGGCAGGCATCTCCCAGCGTTCCTGGGGAGAGGCCGAAGGAGCACCTCCATCAGGCCCGCTCCTGTCTCTGCAGGTGGGGCTACCGTGGAACAGCTGGGGGCAGGAGAGAGGGGTGTCCAGGGGTTCTCCCCTCTGCCAGGAATGCTCTTGTCTTTTTTCAGTTCCCACCATCTTCCCTGAAGGTATGGTGATTCGAGGGCAGTTGTCCTCAAACGTGGTGGTCTCTCGTGTCACCGAAGATCCCCAGAGGTTCCTCGGGCAGCATCCTGGTCTTCCGCACACCAGCCACTTGTGATGTATTGGGATCAGCGCCTTGTGGTCCCCACTGCTCACTCTTAGGCTTTTCAGAAAGAGCAACAGGTTGTTTTTCCGGAGGTGCCACTGGGTAGACTTGAACCTCTTAGCTTTGAGTTCGGAGCAAAGCAGGCTAATGGCGTACTGCACTGGAGATGCCAAGCCTCCTCCCTGCCACATCCCAGAGGCTCGGCCCCGGGACGTGCACTCCTCGGCCAGAACCTCTCAGGGGGACCATCTCTCCTTTAGAAATGTTGCTTTTGCTTTTGGACTAGTCGTGGAGGCCGACCTTTATGGAAGGTTTACAGTGTGACCCTGCTCAGTAGTTACACGTCACAAACGATGTAACCCTTACAATGGATACAACCCCAAACCAACCTCACTGCCATCAAGTTGAGGCCAACTCACAGTGACTCTGTAGGACAGGGTAGAACTGCCCCTGCGGGTTTCGGAGCCTGTAACTCTTTATGTATCTTTGTCCTGTGGGTTTGGATCATCAACCTGGCAGTTAGCAATTCCACTTTTATCTGACAATGCTCCTTCATTATAGAGAAGGCAACAACTTAACCAGAGGAGTCCTTGTGGCGTAGTCTGGGTTAGATGTTGGGCTGCTAACCTCAAGGTCAATAGTTTGAAACCATCAGCCACTCCGAGGGAGAAAGATGAGGCTTTCTACTCCCATAAAGAGTGACAGTGTTGGAAACCCAGAGGGGCAGTTCCACCCAGTCCTACAGGGTCCCTATGAGTCGGTGTCAGCCTGGTGGCAGTGTTTTAGTTACAACATATCTCTACACAGTATCTGCAAACGAAGGCTTGATTTACGCTAAAGCTTGATGTTGGCTCAGATTTTGAGTTGCATGCCCACCGCTAGTAGATTCTTTGAAAGGAATATTCATTGTCATTGGCTGGCAAAACAGATTCCCTTGTATGGCCAGGTGTCCAGCATAAACATCTACCTGCTGAACTATCTCCTGTCCCTTGTCAGCATCTGAAGCAGTTTCTGTATCACCCCCCAGAAGCTTCCAGGTAGAAAGCCGCAGCTCTGCCCCCACCTTCCATTGATCTGCGTCTTGGGAGGCTCACCTAGGAGACAGAGCTTCTGGGGTTTTCCCTCTGTCTGGAGGTCGCTGAAAGTATTTATTTTTCCTTTTCAGTGATTCCAGGGTAGTGTCTGAGACAAGTTGGCCGTAACATAGCACCAGCCCAAGCAGGTTTGAAGATAAAAATCAATCATTCCTTTCAGACTACTTGAGGTTCTCATTGCTTCCAACTCCCATGAGGAATTTGCTGAAGAAACCACCTCACGAATAACTTAAGGTGGAGAGAGATGTTAAATGCGTCAGCGTTGAATTCAGCCGAGTGTGTTGCTTACAGGTAGGGTGGTAGGGAAGGGGTTTCTACGAAAACGTTCTCCCTCTGACTCGGGTTCGAAACCTTTACGATATAGCCCTCCTTGCTCCCCACCCCCACCCCAATTGTCTTCACACTGCCTTTTCAGAAGCTGTGTTGTGTGTGTGAATCTGGCCAGGGTTATGATCACAGTGAACGCAGAGCCCTAGTGGCATAGGGGTTACGCGTTGGGCTGCTCACTTCAAGGTTGACAGTTGGAAACCATGACCAGCTCCATGGGAGCAAGAGGAGGCTGCCTGCTCCTGAAAAGAGCCGCAGTCTCAGAAACCCGCAGGGGCGGTTTTGCCCTCTCCGATAGGGTCACTGGGAGTCAGAATCGACTGGACGGTGAGCTTATGCTCACACGTTAGTAAGAAAATCAGTTTCCGCATGGAATGGTCTTTGCAGACCACACATTGGCGAGTGGTTGGTTTGTGTTGGTGCCCGGATTTAAGACCCATGGTACCGTTAACTGCGTGCAAAATGTTTTCCATGTTGTTGGTGTGCGTTCGACAAGCTGCTTATAATAAGTACGTCTGCTGGCCCGTTTTCAGAAAATGAATCTCTGGCCAATGAATTACTGTCTCTAGAATGGGTTTCTCAGTATGAACCTACCTCCCCTATCTTTTCTGCAGGGCTGGGTGTTGAACCCATGTGCTGAGGTGATGGGGCCAGTGCGGGACTCAGCATCCATCTGATTTTTAGTCTGCTGTTGATTCGCTATAAAGGGAGGGGTGATGAAAGGCATTGGTGCTGTGGGACAGAGATACACAGACAGCCCGGAGTTCCAGCCCAAACAGTAGTAGCTAGCACTTCATGCTGAAAGGACCCCATGTGCCCCAGCATCAGACTGTGCTTCAGGGGGTTTTCACTTACTGATGTTTCAGAAACAGGTCACCAGGCCTTTATTCCTAGTGCCTCGATCCTCCCACCTTTTGCTTAGCATTGGGTCATCTTTACGGTTTGTACGACCCAGAGGGTAGCACTTCCTCATAGCTCATCGGCAGCGTGGCTTTTATTACAAGGAAGGAGAAGAAAACAAAGACAAGAGATGGCCACATCTCAGATTAAGAACATCTGCGTCTGGGGTTCTCCTAACACCAAACCCCGAAGATTCACACCCACAAATGCTGACGGAAACTTTGCTTAAAGAAAAAAAACAGTCTCTTGGATTATTGCCCCTAGTTCGTCTGAATCTGCTATTTTGAAATGATAGAAGAGGTGTTCACACCTCGAACCAGCCATTTTCTTTCAAGGGGCCCGATGGGCTGGCTGGTGTGTGATGTGTGAGGTTCAGGGGTGAACGAGGCAAGCAGGTTATAATGAGCAGATTTAAAAACGATTATCATGCTAGGTGTCCTATCTCCCCCACGTCCGCAAGCTCTCCCTGCTTCTACGTAGGGCACTTTGCAATTGGCCGGGAGCACACTAAAGTGTCCAAGTCGGAGAACAGCTCAAATTTAGTCACCAGTTCTGGTCACCTCAAATAGGCCCCGGCCCCTTCTTCCTTACGGAACGACAGTAAAGGGTCAGGTGGAGAAGTCTTGATGACCCGGAGGGGTGCCTTTGAGGTTTAGAGACCAATGATCCTAATGTACTTGAAAGGATCTAATGAAAGAAGCCCGTTTGTTTAACAGCTTCTGCAGTGTCTCGACTCAGCGAGTGGATCCCGGTGCCTGTGACCCTGCGGGGCAGCTGGAAATGCTCTCCAGGGCTTTCTTGGCGTTGTCCTGCAGGGTCCCCCCAGGGAGTCACCCAGTGAATTCAAAGCACCAACCTTCCTTTCAGCCACTGAGCACTTACCTGTCTGTACCTCCAGGGCACCTTCCTTTTGAGATGGACGCAAAGGCCTTCTGGCTGAACAGTGTCACCTGGAGTTGTCAGCGAGGGAGAGCTAGCAGCAGTGGAGAACTCTGGGCGCCTTCCTGAGCAAACTCCCTGCAGATCAGATACATGTCCTCTTATCATTGGGTGCCATCAAGTTGCTTTGAACCTCCCAGGGGACCCCTTGTGAGTAGAACTCCCCACCCCACCAGCGTGGCCTTGACCGTCATCTGTACAGAAGCAGAGTGCCAGGCCTTTCTCCTGCAGATTCTGCCGGTGGGTTTGAACTACCAGCCTTTTTGCTGAGCAGCCACGCACTTAATCCTTGATTAAGTAGATATAGAAGAGAAAACCCTGAGGGGAGATGTGTGGGATGGACAGAGTTTGCAGGCGAAATAGAAGATTTAGGCTTTGTATGGAGAATAGAACAGGAAAGCCATTGAGTGAAGTTGTGTGTGTGTGTGTGTGCGCGCGCGCGCGCGTGCGCGCGCACGCGCACACACAATGTGTTCACAGACGGGCATCAGAGAAAAGACACCTGAATATCCTTTAATCCTAGAGCCAGTGAGGGCCAGCAATACTCCTCATTGTTAGTTGATTCTTTTTTCTTCACACAGAACACTTAAGGCCACATGCAGTGATATAATTTTCAGTAATTCTAATCAAGAAGAAACCCAACACTCAACTTTCCTTATTCCAAAAGGCAAGCATAGAGCAGATTTATCCAGAAGAGGAAATCTGTACTCTGCAGCCACGGAAACATGGGCACAACAGGATTGTATCATTCAAGGGGAGGAATTTTAAATTAACAGGCAGGGGTAGGAAAGGAACACAATGCTGTAACTTATCTTACTATCACAGCACATTGATTTCCGAGCCAGTTTGAACTGTTTAGGTTTTATTTTTTTAAGGATAAAAATAGTAAATTAGCCGGTGGCATCACTAGGGTTGGTGCTACTCAGTGTAGTAACTCTTGAGGGTGTTGTACCCCTAGCCCCACCCGCGGACCATTCCCCACACCAGACCACACTGAATCTTTGGAGTGTGTATGACCTATTATAACCAGGGACTAATAGGTGGTAAATATAGTGGTAACTTGCTTAACAGTGGTAGTTACTGAAAGGAAGCCTTTTTAGGTTTTTAACACCCTTTCCCTCTGATTGCTACGCCACTCTCAAAAGATTATTAATATAGACTCACAATTATGATTTGACACAGTATTGTAGCTCAAACACCAGACTATCTGACAACATTAGTGACAGTAAGAACAGCAGCAACATGTGCTTGGGAGGCCACATGGCTCAAGGCATTGTGGTTGGGGAAGAGTGACTGCTCTGCTCACAGTGTGTTGTTTAGAAGGTTCAAAAAGACAATCAGTGGGCATGAAGTTTTAGCTTTGTGGGTCTACTGATACATGCTAGGTGGGCAGATACAGAAAACTTCTGTTGTTTTAACTTACCATACATACCCAAGTATAAGCTGACCCGAATATCAGTGAGGCACCTAATTTTACCACAAAAAAGGCATTAAGAATGTGCTGAAAAACTTGGCTTATACATGAGTATATGTAGTAAGACCGTAATGTTTTCAATATAGTGAATATCTGCTGAAACACGGCACACACATTTTATAGACAGTCATTTAGTGTCACCCCCTAGACCTGGTGTAGTGCGTACCCTTCCCACATCCACTAGCTGGTGATGCCCAGAAAGTTAGCCAAGAATGTGGGATTCCATAAAACAATGAAATTAAAGTGGCCACACCCCCAACACTTCATCTATATAGGGTTTATAAAGTGAGAAAAAATAGCTCACGCGGACAGATTTTTTTTTTTAAGTTTTCTTACTGTGCTCGTTCCAATGATTTCTTAATCTCTCCTGCCCCCACTCATTTTCTCAAACACATAAGATCCCGTTTCTCCCAGGCTACTCCATTTCTCAGGGGTAGGAGATCATGTGTACTCTGAAGGCCAAGAACAGGTAGAGGGCGCTGTAAAGGACAGTTTCCTATTGGTCGGTCGGCCAGATCCGGAACCCTGTCGGTCCCCCGGGGGCCACATTCTAAAGAGCTACATGAATAGAGAAATCTGCAAACGCGGGACTGTGTGGTACTAAGTGTTGCAGAATTCTCCTCCGGGGACTCCAGGACAAGGTGTTAACAGGCTAGATCTGTGCCCAGTAGAGGCGTTCTCCCCGATAGTATCAGAGAGACAAAAACCCAAGAGGGCAGCTGTGGGGACGTGAGTGTGGCTCGCATTTACGCCAGCTTGCACTGTTGGTTACTATTGCAAACTTCACAGAAACTCGTATTTATGCCAGCTTGCACTGTTGGTTACTATTGCAAACTTCACAGAAGAGCCTCCTCCACCATGGCGGCTATTAGATGGGTTCTTTTTATTGCCGCCTTTGTTCTGTGGGTTAGCGTTCTTTTGTCTTGTTTCTTTTCTTCATGGCTATTGGGGATCTGCGGCCTGGCAAATCTTTCTCTTCACCCATCCCCTGAAGGGACCTGGCTTCACAATCACAGGCTGCGTGGGACCTGGGAGCACTGGTTCCTGGGGTTCTGATCTCTTTCACCTCTCTTTCTCTGGGCTCCTCTTGGGGCCTTTCAAGGCCGATCCGGTTCTTGATTTTTGAAATGGGAGGATAATGAGTTAAATAAAACTTATTTTTTTTGTTTCTGTTTTTAGTTGCAGATGAGATTCATTCAGCCAACTTATAATCGGCTCAGTATCTTTCAGAACCTTACCAGAGATTCTTTCCAATCTGGTTCGGCCTCTCTCCCGGCCATCACTCCGCCAGTCTGTTCTCTGCTGAGCCAAAAATGTTCTTTTCTTGTGTGTTAAGCAAGACCATGGCACTATCCGTTCAAACATGTCAGTGATTTCCTATTTACACGACAAGGTTCTGGTCAGAGTTGAGCCTCCTTCTCCATCAAGCTGCCTTCCCCTGGGCTTCTGCTCTTAGGGTTTCCTGTTCTCTCCCCAAAAGAGTCCCATCTTTCGGCCTCTGGGCTTTTGCTTGGCCCACAATCAAATCCCCAAGATACCTTCATGGTGTCCGTCCGTGCACCCCCCCACCCCCCCCAGACATCATTTCAGAAAGACTCTTGGATTGGTCCAACCCCCCATGCTCGCCACTCCTGCCTTCTTTCTCCTGGTCACCATGTCTTACTGTTTGCCTTTCCATTCCAATGTGGACACTGGACAAGCAGAGAGTTCCACTCGTTAATTTATACAAAATACCACCAACAACAGCACCTATCCTTCAGTCAGTGTGCGGGGCATGGCAAATAGTGGGTTTTGAGGATCCTCCCACCCCATCCCACAAAGATACCATTTCCTGAAAATTCTAATCAGAGCGGGGTGCCAGAGACGGCAGAATGACCTAAAACCAAATAAATAACAATGGATAAATTCAGAGTATGTAGGACTAGAAAGGATGTGTCATTATGAGTGATAAAAATACCTCTGCTTCAATATTATTCCTGGCTCAAAACGGCCACACACCTAGTTTTGTCGTCCTTCACTGCCAACATTCACATCCCCTAGCTCACTGGGTTTCCCTATAAAAAAGTCTCATGAAAATGATGCTTGCATTTTTGATGTCTGTAATGCTGAACTTGTCTGCTGTGGATAGATTGCCTGTACTTTTTTTTTCTGGAGAGAGCTGTTGGAGCTTCTAGCCAATGTTCAGAGCATACACATGACTTTGGGACTACTGCCATTGAATTTGTAGATTGACATTGGAGTTTTCTCACAGTTTTTTTGGGGAGAGGCGGTAAGTTTTGAGACTGATACTCATTTTATATGCTTCCTCCTTCTTTATGTTGGCAGGTGTGGGAATCAAAATGAAAGACAGCTTTCGGTCCTACCTTTGGGAGGCCTGTCGTATGGTGCGGGAGGGTGGAGCGCTGGTGGCATAGTGGATTAGGTGCTGACTGGGCTTCTCACCAAAAGGTTGGCAGTTCGACGCTTTCTACTCCTGTAAAGAGCTATGGTCTCAGAACCACCCAGGGCCAGTTTACTCGATCTATAGGATGGCTGTGAGTCAGAACCCAGTCTGTGGCAGTGAGTGAGATGGTGAGGAGTGGTGGTGGTTGTGGTGGGGATCTAAACTCACTTTATTAATTTTGATGAAAGCCCAAGATCATTGAAGCTGATAGCAGGAGAATACTGCTGGAGAAGGAGTTTAAATTTACTGTTCATCTCATGCAAAGCTCCCTAATGTTAAACAACTGGGCATGGACCTGAGGATGTGTAGCGGGCAGTACACTTGACCCTGCAGGACTTGTGTGTCCACCTTATCCTAGTTGTTCCATCGCCTAGTTGTTCCATCGAACCTTAATCTGGGTGCTGTGGGGCAAACGTTCTGCAGATATAATTCAGTGGGCCTTAAAACAGAGGGGTGAGCGGGCCTGATGTAATCCATTGAGCCCTTTAAAGGAGCTGGGCCTGCCCAGGATTCTAACTGGGAGAGTGGAGGGAGCAAGCAGCTCCCCTGCTGGTTGGGGTGGGAAGATGGAGGTGGCCTGTTGTGTGAAATCAAGAGAGGGCTCTCTCACAGCCCCGGGGATAGGGGGACCAACCTCAGTGCAGGGACCTGAAGGTGGCATCCATGCCAATGAGCTTGGAAGAAGATTCTGAGTTCTGGATGAGGCCGCAGCCTGACTGACTGGCACTCGGATATTAGCTTTGAGGAGAACGGAAGCAGAGAGGCCAGTCAGCCACCCCCTAGCTTCTGGCTTGCAGAAGTCTGAACAACTAAGTGGGCCCTTTCCAAAGGGCTTCTGTTTGTCATCTTGGTGACTAGCCGTAGAAAACCAATAACCCAAAACCCGTTGCTCTTGAGAGTTGATTCTGACTCATAGCAACCTTTCGGAACAGAGTCGATCTGCTCGGTCGGCTGTCAATCTTTCACTGAAGCAGCCGGACGCATCTTTCTCCTGGGACCAGCTAGCTGCTGGGGCTCGAATCGCCAGCCTTGGGTTAGCAGCTCCGCACTGCACCACAGCGCCACCACTGTTTCTTGGAAAACGAACCCAGGAGAGAAATTCAAGTAAAATTTTAAAAACCTTTGTAACCCAGCTTAGTTCTTCCAGGGACCCACAGCCGATACTCGGGGCTGGTGGGACAAAGCACAGAGCTGCTTGCCCTGGTTCCCAGGGACCCGGTAAATGAATAGATCAGGGATTTTGGTAATTAGAAGATCAGCTGTTTATAAATTAATGGTTAGCTCCCAAGTGCTGGAGAAGCCCTGAAATAGTTGCTGCCAAGTGTTTTATCTATTCTTGGAACAACCTTATTTTCATACATCCTAATTTGTGTAGCAATCCTTTCTCCGTAGACTGCGTGAAGACGATTAATCCTAGCCCTCCCTCCTGTCTAAATTACTGTAGTTTCTGAATTAGGTGGGTGGGAATTGATAGGCTGGGTGTTTAAAACAGTAACTAAGGCGCAGCAAACTCCCAGTGTTGCTGGTCTCACAGAAAGAAACACCCTTGTATTAATACGATGATGCTCCCAGGCAGTTTTCTCCAGAGGCACATATTTACTTATTTGTTTGTTAATCATTTTATTGGTGGGGCTCTTACAAATCTCATAACAATCCATCATCCAATTGTATTAAGCACACTGTACATCTGTTGCCATGAACATTTCCGAAACATTTTCTTTTTACTTGAGCCCTTGGTATCAGATCTTTTACCCCTTCCCTCCTCCACACTCCTACCTTCCCACCCTCATGAATCCTTATCATTTATATATTACTATTATTATTATTTTGTGTCTTACACTGTCTGTTGTCTCCCATCACCCACATTTATTTGTCCCCCTGGTGGGTGGGGGGGCTATACAGTGAACCCTCGTTTATCGCGGTTAATCGGTTCTAGACCCTACCGTAATAAATGAAATTCCGTGAAGTAGGATTCCTTATTTGTAAATCAAATATTTTCGTAGTTAGAGCATAGAGGACATGAAAAAACACCCTTTAGTCACCATTACACTCATATTACCCAATTTATTAAACGAAAAAGGGAAAATGCAGTAAAACATTTTGGATGTTACATTTATCATTTATTATTTATTATATTATGAAGTACAACGGATGGAGCGAACGGAAGACTCATTCAAGTTGAATTGGCGTGCAACCTCCACGATTTTCTTGCCATCTTTGATCATATCCAAAAGTTTTACCTTTTCCTGGATGGTGAGCATCTTCCTCTGGCGCTTATTTTTATTGTCAGAAGGCTTAGAAGAAGCAGCTCGTTTAGGAGCCATCATAGGGCTTAGATAAAAATTCTTTAAAATTGCAAACAATTACAGTACACTGTACAAAAGCAAAAATGCATCTGATACGTAGCTCCGATACGTAGCGATGCAGACAGAAGCGTGTACAGTATGAGCCAATCAGTGACAGTAATGACAGAGCATGCGCTGTTACGCAAAAACCGCGATAGAGTGAAGCCGCGGAAGTCGAAGCACGAAGTGGCGAGGGTTCACTGTATATCCAACCTTGTAAAGGGTTCCCCATTTCTTTACCACCACCACCCCCTCCCCTCATGATACCGCTACTCCCACTACTGTTCCCCGAGGGTTTCATCCGCCCTGAATTCCATGTGTCCAGAGCTCTTATCTGTTCCAATTTGTGTAGAGGCAAGTTTTAAAGGCATCTACGTAACAAGGTTTCTTGAGTGAGACTTCAGGTGATCAGTAAACTCAGGAAGACGTCCCCATTGAAAGGAAGCCGCTGGTGGCTTGGTGGGCCGGCCCCTGTGTGAATGACAGCACCGGCAAGGAAGCTGGACAATTGCTCTGTCGCCCACAGTGCAAGGGCCACAGGGAGCTGCTCTCCCAGCAGGATCTGGTGTGTGTCCTGGCCACTGGGACCCGGTTTGGTCTTTTTGTTTACAAGACCGAGGACAGCGGCGTCCGGTCTCTGGCTGCTGTGAAAACAGTGATGGAGACCCCGGAGCGAGGTTCCCCTCTCCCCACGCTCACCCTGGGGAAAACTCGCTGCACAAAACAGGCCTTGCTTCCTTGAAGGCCATCTGGTGGAAACACAGACCCCTGGGTTAGACCGTGTGAGCAGAGAAGTTGTCCTTCAGCAAACTCTTGGGAGCGAAGTCTCTAGAGATGTCCTTTGAAGAGGGCCCAGGGGTGTCCTGCTCCACCCCCACTCCCACCGAGATGCATAAAAGGGGCTGAAAGGCGGGGTGCCACTGGTCAAGGAGGGTTCCCGCAGTGGGCTGGCTGGTTGGTTAAAGACCCCAGCTTGTGGGGGTCTCCCCAGCTGTACACTGGTGTTTGGTGTCTGCCTTTGTGCAGCCTGAAATTGGGGGTCTGATTTGCAGTCATGGGAGTCTGTTCAAGAGAAGGCAGCTTCCCTTCAGGAAGAGGGGGACCCCTTCCCCCCTTCCCTCCCATCCCCCACTCACCCCACCCCCGGTCTTCTCCGGGGTCTCCTTTCATCCCCGGTGTGCCCGGAACTGGACTGGGTTCTTGGAGCAAGACAGGTAGAAAAAGAAAAAAACAACACAGGTTCTCCCCGCCCCTTTTCAGGGATGACAGAAAGTGCCAATTTATTCACCTTGACATTTGACTGTAACAATCAGGCCTGAGGATCATGAGGCTGCTAACCGAAAGGCCAACACTTCATCCCTGGCCATCGGTCCTGTGGGCCAAACACCCCACAGTTTGTTCCGGGAAAGGGTGCAGCCTAGAAAACCCAGTGGGCCAGGTCTGCTGTGTCCCGGGGGTTCGCTGAGTCAGAAGCACCGCACTGACCAACAGCAACCCCAACCCCAGCCGCAGTGCCGCACTCTCCCTTCACCCTGCCCACCTCACTTTGATGCACGGGAAACAAGCCCGGTGTGGCGAGCAGCAGGGAGCCTGGTGATTGATGGAGGACGCCATGCTAGGCAAGACACGCCGTAATCCAGGAGCAGCCAACCCTGGGAAGAGCCCAGGGAAGGCTTTTTCAGAAAGGGGAAGTCACGTGCCAAAGCCTGGGTCAGGAAGGCCCTGGCCTGGTCAAGAAGTACAAGCAGGCCAGCGTGGCATGGACGGCGATCACTGGGAGGTGTCACCAGCGGGGGCTGGAGAAGTACTCGGGGGTGCTCCTTGCACATGGGGTACTCAAGGACCTTTTGTTTTAGCATCGGCACTGGGGAGCCACGAAGGCTACTCCGGAGGAGAGAGCTGTACTCTGTTTGACCTTTCGAAACGGTGTGCCCCAACTTGTGGAGCTTAGGTTGTAGAGAGAGGGTGAGGAACTGAGGCAGGGTGATGCTGTGGCGATTTCGGTGTGCCACGCCCTGTTCCCAAAGTCTTTTTCTGGTACTCCGTCGGGACTTCCTTGCTCCGCTCCCCTTGCTGTTCTGTTGCACGCCCTAACGGCAAAGTCAGCACTCTAAGCCACCAGCTTTTAGGGAGCGAGATGGGCTTTCTACTTCCATACAGGGGGACAGTCTCAGAAACCCACAAGAGCGGTTCTACCCTGTCTTATAAGAGCACTCTGGGGGGAGGGGGGCACCAACTGGATGGCAGTGAGCGATTGAAGGTGGCAGATGGAAATTGGAGCAGTGCTTTGGAGGAAGTCGGACTTGGTACCTGGAAGAGGGGAGGGAGGGGGAAAGAGAGGGTGGAGCAACCAGGATGACCCCAGGTTACTTCTATCTCTGGTAAGATATTACCGCTGGTGAGAGCCCTGTGGGCCTGGGGCAGCCCCTGCCTTGAGTGATGGGGAATCTGGTGCAGAGCACCACGGAGCCTCCAGGTGGTGCAGAGGCTCTCTCTCCCACCCAGGATTAACAGGACACCCCTAGCTGCTGGACCCAGGAAAGTAGTCAGTTTGCACCCTGGGGGGGTGGGGAGGATAGCGGCTCTTCATTACAGCCTCGTTCCCTAGGGCTTGGCGCTTGGCATCTCCAAGATTCAGGTGAAAGACTGTGGTCCCAGTTCGTCACTGAAAACACCTGCATTCACTTGTGGGGCTCTGGGGGAAATAATGGGATGTAATGAAACCATTAGGGAATTCATGAGGTCGCTTCTGTGTGTCACTCTCTTAAGTGACAGTGGCCTGAAGAAATGGTGGGGCGGTGGTGGTGGTGGTGGTGGTGGTAGTGTGGTGTGTGCTTCTCTTTGGCACTGTGCTCTATTAACCGAGCTTTGGAAAGATGCGAAGAATCAGCTTTCCCATTCAGAGGCCGAGATGAGGGGCCGCGATGCAGACCACTGTGTTGCGAAGCCTTGGCTTCTGGCTCCCACTGTGGGCTGCCTTGCCTCCGACTGAAACGTGTGGAGAAGGTGGCACGTCTTGTTCACTTTTTGTCTCCGTTGTCCGTGTTACTGTGTGTAGCCTGGTAGGATGGGCTTCGGGTGATGGGGTTGTCTGGGGCAGGGCTCTCTCACTGGGGCAGGGCTCTCTAACTGGGTCCCTGCCCGCTCACGTCGACCCTGTAGGACAGGGTAAAATTCCCTTGTCGGTTTTGGAGATTGTATCTTTTCATGGGGGCGGCAGACCTGGCGGTTAGCCGCCCAATGTATAGCCACGCTGCCACCACAGCATGGGTGGGGGACCTTTTTTCTGCCAAGGACCATTTAGATGTTTAATGGGTCATCCGCAGGCCATCCGGTCAGACATTTCCTCAACTCTCCCCTGACGTGATGGCTGGAATGGCTGCTCTGCGAGGTGTGTCACGTTAGCTGGTCTCCATGATTTCTCGGGTCTTACAGGGATCATGTGCTATATACGCTCCCCACCCCTGCTCTCCAGCATAGCTCCCCAAACTTCCTTGGCTCCCTCGCCCCTTTTTCAGGGGGTGGAAAATTACTCAGTGCCCCCTGACAATGCCAAGCATCTGTACTCCAGGCCCTAACCAAGGTGAAGGGTTGGACTCTGCTTGTGCAGCTCCTCACCACCATTCTAGTGCCCCCAGGGGGCTGTACTGCCCCCTCGGGCAACACTGGTCTAGAGAATGCTGCCTCTCTTTTTTTCATCTTCACCTATGGGCCTCCATTCGAAAACATGTGCTACTTGGCGACCAACCACCCCCTGTAAAGTTTCATAAAAATATGCCTTGGAATCAGTAACCAAGATGGAAATCAGTGGGGCTCGGGGCTCACGGAGGTGAGATGGCCGTGTTCCGTTTCTCGCCCCACCCATCACAACTTCTTGCACCCTGGCCTGCAGACGGGACTTTCTACTCCTGTCGTGCTTTACCGTCTCAGAAATGCACAAGGGGCAGTTCCACCCTGTCCTGAAGGGTAGCTTTGAGTTGGCTCGACTCGATGGCAGGAGGGTTTTTTCTTCCCTCTTTGTCTCCCTTCTGTGAGTTTAGATAAATGGTGATTCGCAGTGCGAACATTTCTGATAGGAACTGCTTTTGCAGAGTTTCACCTCTGCATTCCTGGGTATGTCTTAGGATTTGCAATAAAATTCCAAAGGCCTGATTTTACTAGATGATGGAAGCTGGGAGATAGGGGTGGGAAAGCGGCCATTACTCAGTTTAAAAACAAAACCAAAAACATTTTTCCCACTTAAAATGAGTGTGCAGTGTGTCTATGAAGATGTGGCTTTAGTTCAAGTCAGCCTGTGTTTTTTCCAGATGTAAACTCAGGTCTGGGGGGTGGGGTGGGGCTGATGGACTTGACTTTTCCCTTCCTGCTAGTAGGGGTGCCACATTCCGATGGCACTGTGCTTTCTCTAATGTTAGTGACTGAACCTGCCAGCTCGATGCACCAAAAGACTCCGACCATAGTGTTTGCCTTTATTAGAGAGTGCCCTACTACTTCACGAGCCAAGAAGCTCCTACAGAGAAGCGGCTAGAGAGAATCTGGAGAAATGGCCCATTACTTTGTCGTCTTCCCAGCGGGTCCTGGACTCTGAATTAAGGAAACGTCACCATTAATCAGTTAGCTGTGGTCAGGAGCTTTTTTCCTTGACCTGAAACCCACATCCATACGGTTGCCTGTGTTACTCATTTGCTGAATGCTGGAGCATTCTGGCTCCTCCCTGGGAGCTCTACATCTGGTTGAGAAGAAGAGACAGCCTAGCTTATTTCAGGGTTTATGTATTTGCATGGACCACAGGTTTGCATCTTTATTACACGCATCACATGCTCTGCCATGTGACCCTTTATGTGACCAAGGCCAGTTAGAGATGGACACCCAGGGCCATCAAGTGACTTCTGACTCCTGGCACCCTCATAGGGCAGGCTAGATCATGCACCCCAGGGTTTCTGAAGCCGTAAATCTTCAGGGGAGCCGACAGTGTCATCTCTCCCCTGTGGAGTGACTGGTGGGTTTGAATTGCTGACTTTGTGGTTAGCAGCCCAGGGCGTGACTCACGACATCCAGGAACCCAAACCCTCAGTCACTGCGTCCATTTGCCAGGACTACTCTAAGAGTCCCTCAAAATCCAACTAGTATTTTTCTTGGTGCAAGAATTCCTCTGACCCTTCTAGCATTTTGGTTTCCCTGTCCCCTTTTAATTTTCTTTCTATTAGGGTAGAAGATTGAAAATTGCTGAAGTTTTTTAAGATTCAGAATTGTTGGTGCGCGCATATCATCTTCACTTCTCAAATGAACTTGTTTTCACTGCGCACCAGCATCCAGCCATTTATTTTCTCACCAATGTTTTCCTTTCATTCTTTGACTTGCCACCTAGTTAGTGTCTCTACTCCCGACAACAGGTCCAGCGTCCGAGACCCACAGGGGGCACTGCAAGTCAGCAGTGACTCCATGGCTGTGGGTTTGATTTGGTTTTGGGTTTAGTGTTTCTATGAAACACTGTGAGAAACCCCATGAAAAACAGTCTGGCGGCGAAGGGTCCTCAGAAGCCCCGATGGAGCTCGTAACAAGTTTCCTGACTGGTTCCAGGTATTCAGGCACCAGAACCCCAACCTCCAAGGCCCCCTCCCATCAGTAGTCAGCTCAGGCTCTCTTGGTGCTCTGAGGTTTTGGTGAGGCTGCTGCTGTTACTCAGCTGTGGTCCCAGCCTCCTTGCCTGGCCTCCCGCACCACTCATCGCTCCTCCTTCAGCCCCTCTGCCCCCACTACACTTGTGGAGAATTCACTCTTCCACTTGATATTGAAACGCTCCATAAAGCTGCCTGTGTTTTCAAAGGGTACTGAAGTACACATTTACATCAAATGTGGATGCCGTAAGTGTGCAAGTGAATGAATTGTTTATGTTTGAATGCATTCATGCAATTACTGTGGGGTTCAAGATTCAGAACATCTTGAGCCCCCTGCCGTGTTCACTTGCGTTTCCTCTCAGTCAACAATGCCTGCTCAGTACGCAGACTTGAGCCAACTGAGAGCGCCCAAAGACCACTGTGGCCCACCGAGCCCAGCAGGGACAAGTGGAGATCACGTTATTATGGCGCTTTAGTTCCCAGCCATCTCAAAGTGGGTCAGTCTATAGTCTCAGAACCCATCCTGTGGTCATTTCTTCAGTTCCAGGTGCACAATCGGAATAAATATACTCAGATGTGGAGTACGAAGGGGAATTTTATCTCAGGATGGAATTATCCTAAATGCTAACCCAAACTTGACTTATCGTAGGTTCCAAAACTTACTTTGCCTACAACCCCCTTTTCAGAAAAAAAATTGTTCAGTCTCCACCCCACCCACCCTCCCCGGCAATTAGAATGGTCCATAATCCAAGAAAAAGTGTAGGTATTGCTTTTGCATCATCCCTGGATTGTTCCAACCCTCACCCGTCCCACCCCTGAGTGGTGTGGCCCACCTTGGGAAACAGATTCAGAATGATTCAGGAGATCAGCTTTGGGGCTTGGGTTGCTTAAGACGTTGGGGATTATGTGATGGGATGTGTGTGTTTCGCATGTGGTGCAGGCACAGGATAGAATGTTAGGCATTGAGTTATGCGCCCCCCCCCCCAATATATTTTAAATCCTTCACTGCTGGATTTATGGCTATAATCCCACTGGGGAGTGGGTTGTCTGTTAATGAGGCAGGATTAATGTAGGGCGTATCTTGGGTTGATCGCGTTTGAGATTGAAGAAAGAGGGCTTAAACAAGCCAGTAGAGCTGAGACAGGAGAAGAGAGGCATGCCCACCCACATGAAGATCACCCAGGAGCAGAAGCTCTGAGACCAGGACCTTCCTTCTGGGTCCACAAGAAAGCCCTCCCCCGGAGCCGGCACCGGGAGCCGGCAACTCCGTGAACTGAGAAAACACATTTCTGTTTGTTAAAAGCTACCGACGTGTGGTTTTTCTGTTAGAGCAGCACTAGATAATTCAGACAGAATGGCTTCATTCAAGTGTCAAAAATGATGTCATTTTGAGGGCTACGGTGCACCTGATCGAAGCCATGGTATGTTCAGTCACCTCCTCTACATGTCAAAGCTGGACCCTGCATACAGATGACTGAAGCATAAGCTTTGCCTTTCAGTTACGGTATCGGTGCGGAATATGGAATGCACCGCGGATGGCCACAAGAGCAAACAAGTCTGCCCCAGAAGAAGTACATCTAGAATGATCCTTAGAAGTGAGATGGTGAGACTCATCTCCAGAGGGACCAGCCCCCAGAGAAGGCCATCATGCTTGCTAACGTCGAAAGTCCGCAGAAAAGAGGGAGGGGAGAGGGGAACGACCCTCAGGAAATTGATGAGTGCAGTGGTGGCAACAAGGGGCTGAAATAGGGCAGTGGTTGTGAGGGTGGCATAGGGCTGGGCGGTAATTTGGTCTACCGTACCCGGGGTCCTGATAAATGGTCATCAACTCTTTGGCGCCCAACAACAACAAGAACAACAACAGCAAGGATTCTGCATCTTTCGTGCAATTGGAATAGAGGAGACTGTACTCCCTTCCATCGAACTCCCTTAACTCTGCCTCATGTCAGAGCGGTTCTTCCCCGAACTGTGTCTGCCGCCCTGCCCATGCGTCTTTCTCACCGAGCAAGGTTTAATCGCATGACTAGGCCACCCCCTCTACAGAGTGGGGGCATTCCAGTTGTTTCTCGTTTGGAGCTGTTTAGGAATAAAGCTGATAAGAACATTCTTAGACATATCTTCTGATGGAAATTAAGCACTCATTTTTGTTGACTCTATAGGCATAAGTGGAATTTCTGGATCGCAGAGTTCTTACATGAGATTTTTTTATGGGAGATAACTGAATTTGATAATGAGATTTGTACTTCATAGTAAGCTGTGTGCGTGTGTGGGGGTGGGGTGACGGCATATCTTTCATAGGTTGAATGATCAGTCTAGTGAGGTCTGAATTTTTTTTGGGGGGGGCCGCTTAATTTACTCTTAGTGATACTACTTCTCCTTGCTACTGATGTCATTTAAGCATACATTCAGGTGTTTTGTTTTAAATTCTTGACCAGTTTGTTAAGGTTATATCAGTATTTTCTCAATTAGCCTTCTTTCTCATCCAAGCATATAGATGACTCTTGGAAACACAACAGAGGTTCAGGGTCAACAATATCCAAACCAAGCTCACTGCCGTCAAGTCCATGCTGACTTAGCGCAACCCTGTAGGACAGATACAACGGCCCCTGTGGATTTCTGATTAGAAAGCCCCATCTGGTTTTGAGGTACTGACTGGAAGTTAGCAGCCCAACATGTAACCAGTATGCCACCAGCGTTCCTAACAATATCAAGGACTTCCAAAATTTCCCCTGGGTGCAAGCAGCTATAGGTAACAAGGTTGCTACGTGATGTGAAGTAAGACTGAAGAGTAATTTTAAAATGCATTTATCTGGGCAGCATAGGGTATTTGTGGAGGAGCAGATGAGCTACCCCCATGGGAGAAAGAGGACGCTCTCTGCTCCCGTGAAGATTCACAGTCTCGTAACCCAGTATGGGGTCACTATGAATGGAATAGAGCCAATGGCAGTGGGTTTGCTTTGTGACTTTTTACATGAAGCCAGATGCACTATATGATAAGCATTTGGGCTGCTAACTTTGAGCCTGGTGGTTCAAATCTCTCAGTTGCTCTACAGGAGAAAGATGAGGCTGCCTGCTCCTGTAAAGATTTATAGCCATGGAAACCCTAAGGGAGCGCTCTATGCTGTCCTATAGGGTCATTATGAGTCGGAATCAGCTTGAGGCAATTTGGGGTTTAGAGGAAGCCAGCGCTCTGCCAAGTATGGGAACCTGTGAGCCCCCGGAGCGGAGGTCCGAACAGGAAACCAGTGCCTGCAGCTTTTACGGCCTGCCGCCCCCATCCATTAAAGCAAGCCGCCCTGGTGTATGTGAGAGCAGGGAGGAGGGGCTGCTGAGTCAGACATTGAACCCAGAAAGGGCTTTTGTGCAGGAGACAGGCTTCAGTAGGTTGGGAGGTAGGGTTGGGCTTGGGGAGCAATCGAGTTAGAGTCCCAGATGGAGGGAGTCAAATATGTGTAGGAATGGAGGCATGGGGTCACATCACCCATCGAGTCATCCACTTAGGGGATCAAACTTTTTTTTTTAATGCCATTGATCATGGCTGTTGCTGTATATGTTCATGGAATGCCTCTTTTGGAATGATTTTCAGAGCTAATTTTCAAACCACACCAGAAAATCACTCTTGATACTTTATAGCTTTGACCCCAGTGGCATTCCCCAGCCGACTACTCACCAGATTTGTCTTCTGAACACTTTTCTGCTGGTTCCCAAGAAACACAATCTGTTTTCTAGAAGTTTAGGACTTACCACTACTGAGAACATTCAAAAGCATGTGTGTGCCCAGAACTCAGAAATCAATTCCAAAAGGCTAGTTGTGTGCAAAAAACACTTATCATTGAAATAGGTCTACAACCTCCTAAGGTTGAGGTTCAGTTTCCCAAAGCCTCAGCTTTCAACTAAGTTGCTATTTTAGAGATTTTATGTCAAATTTGGATCATTTTATAAAGGGGGTGGGAGTGGGGGGTGGTGGCAGGGAGACCGTGAGAATGCATTACAGCAACCCGGAGTGCTTTTAAAGGAAGATCTGTAGTCTTAGCACGTTCAAACTAGCCCTAGATTTGGTTCAAACTGGCTTGTAGGTCATGGAAATAAAGGTCATTCTGGAGAGACGTTCACCAACAAAAAGCACAACCCAGGCCATCATAACCGGTATCTGACTGATTAGGGCTAACAGAAGGCAGAGGGGCCCATGTGAAGAGTGGGGAGGGGACAGCTGGGGCTGGGTGGGGGCCGGATCCTAGCTCGGACTGAGTATAGGGCTTGGGGAGATTGGGCGAGGATCCTGGGAGAGTTAAGAAGGCCGGCCCACCAAAGACAAGAAATAACAGTCACATGCCTTACCTTCAGCTGTACATTCTGTGTTGGCCTTTTCCTACTTCAGTGACTGATACAAGTTATAAATCAAACCGAACCAGGGCCTTCCTGTTGTCTGTACAGCGTGTAACTGTTACTCCCATGCATTTCGTCAAGCCTTCCAAACAAGACTCAGTGTCTTAGAACCCATGCTAACTCATAGTGACCCCTGTGGGTTTCCGAGACTAACTGTTTACGCCTACGGGATTAGAAATCACAGTCTCTCTCCTGTGGAGCTGCTGGTGGTTTCAAACTGCTGACCATGCAGTGACCCAGCACTTAAACCACCACACTTCCAGGGCTCCCTTCATCAAGCCTAGTTACTTAAAAGACTGGAACAATTTTATTTCCCTGGGGGCTGGGAGGGGATGAGAAGCAATGATACATTTTTCCAGCTTATCTGAAGATGTTGCTGAATGTTGCTAGACAATTGGCGGAGGACAAAGATTAGGCTTTCTACTCCCGTAATGAGTGACAGCTTCAGAAAGCCACAAGTCCAGTTCTGTCTTGTCCTGTAGGGTCACTGTGAATCAGAACGGACTCACTGGCAGTGAGAGACTGCGAAACAATTGGAGGCGAGCTTAAACGGGCTCAGAAGCTTATATTGTAGACCTGTTGGATCAATCACTTGTTTGACCCCACTGTTCTAGCAGTTAATGTGGGTTGTGCTCTGTAACATGGCTTAAACAAAATCATACTGATCCCATACTTCCGTGTCACTGGGCTTTGAAACTCATTTTTGGTCATCTCTTTCTCCCTGATGTATTTTATAGGCTTTTTAAAAAAATTAAGTCTTTACACCAAATTAACATTTAACTTTTAAGCAACCTCCAGCATATTCGGGGAACACAAAACAAGTGTTAGCTACTGACCAGGAAACCTAATTTGCTCTGTAAAATTTCACCCCAAACAACAATAAAGAGTAAAATGAATAAGTAAATAGAAATTCAGAGGACTGACTTCTACAAAGAGGGTAAAACAAAAGGAGGCAGAATTCTCCAAAAGTCGAGGACAGCAGCAACAAAAAGCATTTGGGGGACTGGGATTCTTAAGGCCACCCCGATTTTAATCACCTGATTCCCCCCATGGCATAATCCCCTCAGTAGCTCCTGGCTATTGGACAGCATTGGCCAGTGCCACTCAGGGGACCAACAATGACTCTGACCAGGAAGGCTTCAAAGATCGGTTGCAATGGAACAAGAAGGACTTACTGGCAGTTTCCACCATCCTGTCCTTGTGTCTAGTGTCACGTGCTGCCCTGAGTTCATTGTTTCATGGGGGTGTGCATATTGAAGCCAGGAAGGGTGTCTCAAGAGGACCTGTCATTGCGCTAGTACCACCACTGATGTTCTCACAGAATCAAGTATCTTATAGGGGTTCTAGAACAGGCATGGTTTAGGTCTGTCATTTAGCCTGCAGGCAAAGTCCACGCCGGTCCATTTTTATGTTTTGTGTCTGGTTTCTGGGGGGAAAGGATACACATGACTGAAGAAGAAAAGTTCCTGGGGTTGGACATTGACTCTGCCAATGTTTGTGTGTGTGTGTGTGTGTGTGTGTGTGTGTGTGCACATGCGCGTGTGTGCACGCTCTGTGAGAAAGTGCATTTCCATCCCGGGATGGAAAAAGGCACTTAGAGTAATGGAGTTGCTCTCCTGTTACCTCCCCGCCCTTCCCTACCATCTGAGCACGATGGTTTCTTATATCCTCTTGTAGCCAGTGCCCTTTCTAGTGCCTTCCTAGATTGCTAACTCATTTTATTTGTACCCAGCACCCTTGCCACAAATTTGCTTTTCAAGTAGAAAATTATAAATATTTCCCCACAGTGTTTATTGCTCCCCTGAATCGATGGGCTGAGGGTTATAAAATGGTGCATGTTCCGTAATGAATTCCCACACTCCACGTGGGGAAGCCAGGAGCCTCTTCCGGTTCCAAGGTCCACTGCGTTTCTCTGTTGTTCAAGTGGTCTTGTTTTATGAACGCCCCCTTGGTGAACCTGAACATATTGACACAGACCTCAAGGACGTTCTGTGGAAAACAAATGGAGAAAGAGGGCAGTGTGTGCCAGAAAGAGATTAGTCCTGTATGAGTTACCAGTTACCATGTAGTCACTGATCCCCCTGGGGATATGTGTGTGACAAAGTAGAACTGTGCTCGGATTGGTTCTTGGAAGTAGAGTGCCAGGCCTTTCTTTCAAGGCACCCCTGGGTAGATTTGAACTTTGAAATGTCCTTCAACAACTGAGCTCATTCCCCTTTGTATTTCCCAGGCCTAAGAGTTCTTTAGGCATCTATAACTTCCATTAGGCGCCCTGATGGCCTATTGGTTACATGTTGGACTGAGAATTGCAAGGTTCACAGTTCAAAACAACCGGCTGCTCCTGGGGAGAAAGATGGGGCATTCTAATCCCTTAGCCTCAGAAACTCACAGGGGCAGTACTACCCTGTCCTACAGGCTCTTATCAACTGGGTGACAGACTCATTTGTCAGGGAGGAATGTCCTTTGGCTGTGAAAGGATGGCCTGTCATTTAGCCTGAGAATCCTCTGTTCAGATTTCTGTGGTCACCTTCATTCCTAGAAGTAATGAGCACAGAGAGTGAATGAGTGATCGCTTATGGTTTCACAGTTGATTCATTCAGTGGAATTTTCATAAAATGGTGTAATGGGCATTACGTGCTCATCAGCTTCACTTCAAGCCATTCAAGCACATTTTATTTCCACTCACCGTTTCAGTCCCTCAGTGCCCCTTCACCAATCCACTTCCTCTCTGTGTTTACTGTTTCTTACCTCCTCCTTTCGTAACCCTCTTCCCCTTGTCCTAGTGTAAGTGCCAGTCTTTTCATCTTAAGTGGTTGATGATGTGAATGTGGGGGTGAATTCACTCCCAGGCCGGAAGGGGACTGGGGCTCATCGCCCTCAGGGTCTCATCCATCTCTTTCTGATGTCAGCTCTCCTTTATGATTTTTAGTTCTATTCTACATTTTCCTCCTAAGCTCTCCATACCTTCGGATGTACATCTTTTCGGAGGAATTGTTTGTGATAGATGGGCACCGTCTTGTTCTTCGGATCTCAGAGTTGTTTTTTGTGGACCCTGCTGTTTGTGTGACCCATCAATTCACTAGACTAATTGTTTCCCTGTGTCTGTAGATCTTCATAAAACTTCTTTCCAATCAGCGGAATTTGGGGGGCACAGAAGAGGGATACGGAGCCTATGGTAGCTCTTCAATACCCATGTTGATTTGAATGACCTTTTTGCTTTCCTGCAGTTAAAACATTGAAAGCACAAAGTTTGTAAATTGGATCTTCATGTCAGAGAGGAATGTCCCTTGGCCTGAAAGGTCACCCTTTCCAGTTTAGCCTGAGAATTCTGTTGGTTCTGGTTTCTGGGTCACCTTCATTTCTAAAAGTAATGAAAACAGAGTGATCTTGGTCACAGAGCATGGGTCAGTAGTTAGCCAGATGTTTTCATATAATTGTCCCACTAGGGGTGTGGTCACCTTAGACTTTTGGGGGAAGGGGAGATGGGGGCGGATCATGGTGTGGTGTCCATTGGGAGGTGCTGTTCCTTTGACATTTTGGAAGAAGGAAAGGGGTCTGCTTGGAAATGAGGACCGGTGGTTGGGAGCCAGCCACTCCCTTTCTAAACAGGACAATGAAGGGCTGTGGGCTCCTTGGGGAGAGTAGGGCACGCCTGCGCAGGCAAGAACCTGGGAGGAGGCAGGTCTGAAAGATCCTGGGTGGCCCGGCACCTTCTGCAGGCCCGTGTCTCATGGCTTCCTGCGTTGTCTCTCTCTGCAAGGAATTGGGGCTCGGAGAGGGGCCCAGTTTAAGCCTGATGCTCAATACTCTTCCCATGGTTCCTATTGAACCATCTCAAGCATGCTGTGAGGGAGTATTTATTGCCTGTAGTTTCTTCTAGATAGGGAATCTAAGCTTAGTCAGGAATGCCACATCTTGAGAATAGCAGAAATGGACAGAATAGGAATTCCTGTTGTTTCTTTCTCTTCGTTGATCTCTCTGATATGTCGTCTCCCTCCATCAAGATCTGATGTACGAGGGATGCTGGGTCTGTCGATGCTGCCGCCATCCAGAATTTCAGCTTAAATCATGGCTTCTCAAAGGGTGGTGCTTGAAGGTCCTCGCAATCACTGGAGAGCCCTTGTGGAAAATTCAGATTCCTGGGCCCTGCCTCTCACAAACAGCCACAAGTTCTGGGAGGGAGACTGTGGAATTCACTGGCGGGAGATTCTGTTGTGCAAGAAAAAATGGGAGGCAGTCCATGACACCGGCTTGGCTAAACCAGTAGATCGGCATGGGGCTTGGACACTCTCTCTGCAGCCGCAGGGTTTGCGGTGGTCTGTGATGCTCTGTAATGACCACGTTACTGTATGCTTGTCATTTGGGGGGTGAGGAGATGTGTGTTCATTAATAAAACGCATGCTGATGCATTGAATAATGATCTTCTTTTGTTAAGATGGGTTTTGGTAAATAGTCCGCTGGTGCACTTATGTCCTGGTGGACTATGGACGCTGGATCCTGGAAGCAGGCAGGGAAAGCATCATTTTGTCTTAAATTTTTTTATGGAGGAAACCTTTTGAAAAGATGAGATAGCCCATAAAGATACCCTGCATAAAATAAGTCAGAAGGCTGAGTAGCAAACTTACTTTTGGTCATCAAGTCAGGCAATGATTATTAGTGCTTGACACTGTCTTTCACCTGAAAATAGCTCATTCCCTTAAGTATTACCTAGGGTTGAAAGCTGAACCTTCCTAGTCACCCACAGGAAACAGCCAATAGACTCACAAGCCTTATCTCCGTCTGCAGAAGTCCACAGAGCCAACAAACATTTCACAAACTTGCCCTCAGGACCGCAGCAATAAGGGGCCACCACTTCCTCCTGCACCCTAGAGTCAGGCCAATCCCTGCCCGGGCGCCAGCACATGCTAGGAGTGCCACTGTAGAGCACACTGTAAACCCCAGAGGTGGAAAATGTACCCAGCCCTTCTGTGCCCCAGCAGTCATGTAAGAGTTAAGCCCCTTGTTAAAATTCTCCCCTGCTCATTGGCGGTCAAGAGAAGAGGCGAACTCCTTCTCCACACTGCAGCTCCCTGCTTCTAGCCTTTTAAAAATCAGCTAATCAAGGAAACTTGGATCCATGTCAATCCTGTCGCTGACCCCCCACTCAACATAAAAGATGAGCCCTGTGCGAAGGGCTCTTCTGACTCACACTCATTTGAATGCTGGAGGGGTTGGGGGGCACACCAGACCGGGCATTTCTTCAGAGTTCTCTGTAGGAGGGGGAAAGATTCAATAAGCCAAATAAAGGGTTTCCAAGGCATACCATGCACACACACAACCAGGCAGCCTAGCCTGGAGCAGCAAACACTCATAATTTATGCAGGCTCCTCATGGATCTCTCCCCCCTCGACCTCCCCCCAACCATGGTTTTTAGAACTGCTTTCTTAAGCTTCCACGTGAAAACAGTTTTATCAAGATTAAACTGGGATTTTGCAGCGGCCCCAGACGTTTCAGGGATCGATGCCGTTGTGCATAGATGGTGGGGCCCGACATGCTTCAGTGCCCAACACAACAGTCCTGTAGGGCCTGAAGGTGGGAGAGTGCTTCGAAAAAAACGGCTCAGTTAAGACACATTAGAAGCCCAAGTCAAGCTTGCATATTCTTTATTAGGGGCTCTTAAAAGAGGATGGAAAGCAAAGCGGTTTCTAGTGTGAGAGGAGAGGGAGGGGTGGGGTGGCAGATCACAAACCTGTTGTCCCTCTGTTTGGGTTCCACATAATGGCCCTTCTCCCTGCAGACCTGGCCCTCCCTGAATGCCATTTTAGGGAAGAAGTGTGGCTGCATGGTGTTTTATTCCCTTGCTGTTCCAGTTGTGAAAGTCTTATCTTCCTAATAAGTTGCCAAATTCTCCTCTCTCCTTTCCTCCCTTACACACCACCGTGGCATAGAACCGAAGTTGTTTGGCACGCCAGCAAGGGAGAATGTATTTGTGCTCTCGTTCGGAGCAGTCTTATTGCAGGAGGGCTATTACAGTGATGCTCCATCCCATGATGAAGAGAGCTGTGTACAGAAGGTGCCTTTATAGTCAAATATGTATTGATTGACGAAAGACAGAATAAATTAATTGCAATCAACTACCACTGACTCGATGCTGATTCATAGCCACCCAATATGGGGCTCCCGAGGCCGTAAATCTTTACAGGAGCAGACAGCCTCGTCTTTCTCCCATGGAGTGTTTGGTGGGCTTACACTGCTGACCGTGAAGTTAGCTTACCCGGTATCGCCACCCAGTAATTAGTGTTCAATTGAGAAGAGCTTTGGGATGAGACAGGCTTGAGTTTGAACCCCCAAATTGTATTGTCCCTGGTGTGATTTGTGGCAAATTCCCTTCCACCACCCAGCCCTGCGTTTCTCTTCTCTAAGGGAATGATGACTCCGAGCTTTGGTGGGAAGCTGCAGTGGCCGAGTGCCGAGACACTCACTAATGGGAAGTGTAATTAATGGTGGTTGTCCTTGCTATTATTAGCAACAACAACAGTAATAGCACTCATTGCAATTAATTTCAATGCATTTGAATAATGGTGCTGGAGAAGAATATTGAAAGTACCATGGACTGCCAAAAGGACAAACAAATCTGTCTGGGGAGAAGTGCAGCCGGAGCACTCCTTAGAAACAAGGATGCTGAGACTCTCACGTCCTTTGGACGTATGATCAGGAGAGACCAGCCCCTGGAGAAGGACATCATGCCTGGCAAAGTGGAGGGTCATTGAGAAAGAGGAAGGCCCCTAACAAGATGGACCGACACGGTAGCTGAAACAGTGAGTTCAAGCCCAAGAACTATTGTGTGGATGGCACGGGACCAGGCCCTGTATGGTTCGGTTGTGCATAGGGTCGACTTGATGGGCGACTAGCAACAACCAAGTGCCCAGGCTGTATGGTGGTGAGCCTCCAGCCCGGCGAAAACAAGCAACAAACAGATGCCGCCGAGCACAGCCAGCTACTGCCTTGTGTGGCACAGCAGAGCGATGGGCCATCAGCGTAATAGATTGCACGACCTGCTCCCAGGTCCTTCCCGGAACCAACCATTCATTTTGGTGACGAGCCCTTAACAGCTTGTGCAACTTCAACTCCTGGGAAGGGAAACTGCTGGGCTTGGTTCAGCGCCCCCCCCCCCCTTTCAGAATTTGGTTGGTTCAGTCTATATCCACATTTTACGGTGTTTCCACCGTGAGCATGCCTCTTCAAGTTGGCCAAGGTGAACTCTCGAAGCATGAAAACACAGTGATTGTCTTTTCTTCACAAAGATTTTTCTGTTTGTTTAATTACCGCTGCTTTTGAAGTTTTGGTCTAAGGAAAGAGCAGCATTTCCTTGGCCATTGGGCGTAATACAGGAACCGAGAACAGAAGAGAAATATGGAGCTTGTATCCAGACAGCCTTCCTCCCGCAGATACTCAGATGCATTCTGGGAAAGTTAACTGAATTCTAAACACACCCCTTGGCTGGGTCACCTTTAAGTGCCAGGCACAAAACTGTAATGAGCTTCCTTGCTCATAATTCTTCTTTTCATGATTTTCTCAGCTGGATTCTTCAAAGGCTTATTTTTTGTAAAGACCTTTATGGTGTGTTATGATTTAATCAGATGTAGCTGGAATTTCCCAAGATGTGTTAATTATCATCGCCACACAAGTGCAACAGAGGAAGCCAAATGCTTTTCATTTGGTCACGTTGAGGGTTTGTTTAAAATGTACTTAGGACCATTAGGATCAAATCAAAATATAGTGCATGGTAATTATGCATGAAATAAAAGATTACCTGCTGCTTAAGTAGCTGGTTTCCTGATAATATTGCAATAAAATCTTGAGAGAAAATTGGTTTCCCAATAACAGCAGAGCACCTTATTTAAGGGACAAAGTGACGTGTATTAGGTTGCAAAAGAGAAAAGAGATAAGGAAAAGAAAAATAGATTTTATCATTAAACGTCTCAGCCTTAAAAAGAAAAAGAAAACAAAGCTGTTCTAGTCTTTCCTTGATCAAAGTGGAGAATGACTTGTTTGCAGTCAGATAGCAGCAGAGGCAGCCTGTTTCAAATGTGATGGAAAGCGGACACGGATAACTCCCCACCCGCCGGGATAGGACAGGCACAAGTGCCGCTTTGAGCACACGAGAGTCCTGAGGTCCAACACACCCCTAACTGTAAACCGGATCCCTTCTCTTCCTAGGTGTGGGCCACCTCCTTGTTATGTGGCTTTCCGGGTCCTCCGTTTCTTTAGTTGCAACATGGGAATATTAATACAGTGAGCCTTGTGGCAAAGATTAAATGAGATACAGTATGTACTGCACTCAAATGGAGATGTCTATCTTATATGAGTGCCCTATAGTAGATATGGCTGTGACTGTGTCACCTGATTTTAAAGGGGTCCGGTGGAATAGTAAGGGGGAAACAGTGGTAAGCGTCTGGATTTTGAATAAAGCCATATATCATGTCTAAGCTGTAGACGCCCTTGGATAAGCCCCTTTTCTGTGTCAGAGCATCTCCTCCATTCCCCCTGGATGTCGTCTGTGTGATTGCAGTGATGATCATGGGGAGGATGATAGGAAGTTCACAACGGGGCTGATAGTTTTCTTTGAAGAAATATGAGAAGAATTTCCGTTACCATTCCATGGCATACTGATTTTTCTACTTTTTGGCTAGTGAAATATGATTTCTGGAAAGATGCACTCACGCACGCATGCACCCTACCATGAACTTGCCCTTGATAAAGAAGAAAATTCTTCTTTTGTTCATTCTACCAACAGGGGATTTAGGTGATGATCCCCTTTGGTTCCTGGACTTTGGTTCATGAGCTACTCTGAGTACCGGAGGGGAGCCCTGGTGTGTGTAAGTTACCTGTAGGCTTCCTGCTCCCACAGAGTCACTGTCTCAGAACCGCATGGGGGTGGGAGTGGGGCGTCTACCCTGTGCTCTGGGGTCCCTGTGAGTTGGCCATGACTTGTCGGTGTTGTTTGGTTTTTTGAGTTTACATATCAGGACTTCTGAGTAGTAGAGCAAAAAAGCTCACAGGATGCACTGATGAATTTATTGAGCCTATTGCATATGTGGTAATTAGCTAGTTGTCTGCAGTTTCTAACCACGTAACTTCATCAAGAATAACTGGGCAGTAAGAGGGGAGAAGAAGCTGCTTATTCAATGTGTATTTGAAAATTAACTTCTTAATGTGCATTAGGTGTGTGGGGAAAACCATGTTTGCATGTGGTGTTCTGAATTACTCTGTACTTACCTGCAAGGCTTCGAAACTAATTAGAGACCTTTGACTGAAAAATAGCAACATTGTGTCTGGTGATTTTACAGGATTGCTATCAGTCAGAACCATCATAGCAGTGAGTTTGGTTTGGGGGTTCATTTCTCCTGTGTTTTCATGCTTCCAATGAAGAATTAAATGGATGGGGATCTTTGAGCTTTTCTGTTAGGGAATCTGAGATCCGAAGCGCTGATTTGCCTCCAGGTAAACTGACTAGTAACCATTGCCAGTCTGATCCTTGAGATTCTTCTAATGCTGCCGATTGATGTCGAGGTCATCAGACATTTTGTAATCAAATACTAAATCTTTCTGTGCTGAAAACGGAAGAAAATGAGCATGTTATTTATGCCCCGCTGTCTTTTTATCCTTTGGCTCCTAAAGATAGGCTGGTCGTAGCACGTTGTGCTCAAGTTACCTTTTTTATTTTTTATTTTTGAATTACAAAGCTACGTTTAATACTTTGGGGTGAGCCCCACAGGAATAAAGAACACTGGGAAGGGGTAACCCCTTCACCCACCCAGTGTGGCCCAGGGGGAGAGGGAGGGAAGGAAGCACAAAAGGGACCCGCTGCAGACTCAGGGCAAAGAGCATGCCATCCATCGGTGCTGGACCTCCGAGCACTACAGGAGGAACGCCGAGCCTGGTAG
Source organism: Echinops telfairi (assembly GCF_000313985.2). Lineage (NCBI taxonomy): Eukaryota > Metazoa > Chordata > Mammalia > Afrosoricida > Tenrecidae > Echinops > Echinops telfairi. Next base: position 21,595,966 of record NW_022103896.1, read on the forward strand.
GACTGGCTCCAGGCACACAGGCGGAGGAGGGCAAGAGGGTTGGACAGAAAGCCACAAAGCTACCTGGTCCTCCTTTGTGTTTGCCTTTTTCTGCTTCTGCTGCGTGGTCTCCAAGTCCCTCTGCTTGTGGGCAGCAGCAGAAAGCCCGTCATCTCGGCGCTTTCCCTTAAGCGAGTTGCTCTGCTTTTTCATATTCTTCTGGCGGGCAAGCTCATGTTGGTGACCACGGTCATGGTGATGGCAGCGGGAGGCCTCTCGTTCTGTCTGACCTCAAGTTAACTTTTGAAACACCATCCCTTCAGCTTGACATGAAGGCTAATGAGAGTGAATTAGAAGAGCCTTCTCTCTGACCAGCTCCTTTCCTTCATCCACGATTCGACATACTCTTATTGAACACCTACTGTGTGCTCCAGGAAGCAATCCTAGCTGGGACGCAGTGTGAGTGAAACAAAGACTGCGTTGTATGCAATTCAAATTCCTCCCTCGTGAACGTCCTTGGATATTTTAAAAGTCTTGCCTTGTCTTGGAGTCTGAATCCATCGATAGCATTGCGTTTGGTTTTGCCTTTCTAAGTTGTAATGGGAGGAGGAGCAGTTGGCATGTGGCTGCTAACTGCAACCTCAGCAGTTCGAAACCACCAGCCACTCCTCAGGAGAAAGATGAGGCGTTCTACTCGTGTGTAGAGTTGGTCCCCAAAAGCCCACAGCCGGTTCTACCCTGTCCTCGAGAATCTGTGAGTCGGCATCGAGTTGATTGATGGTGGGGAGTGTTTTGGACTTGTAATCGGAAGGCAGCACTGAACCAGAAGGTGAACTCCTTTCCACATAGGTGGTTTGTTTTGTTAACCTCCACCCCCTCCACCAAAGACCACACTGTGCACACAAGACCAGACAAAATGATTGGACCAGGCACTCTTGGCTGTAGTCCAACCAAAATGCTCCCCTTCTCAATATTTGGCACTACAGAATCAACTAGAACCTGCGTTGCTGTCCCCGCTGATTACTTTCTCATCCTCCAATGACCAAGAGTTCTACTGGCCTCATACATGCACTTGTAGGGTGTTTGTTTTCTAGTGCAGCCCTCGCTAAATCAACATCAGCTCACCTCTCAGGATCCTTATGACAACGTGACTGACGAGTTATATGCACTTCATTGAAGTTCCACTATTTCTGGAGTCAGCTGGGAGGATTGTGGTTCTCAACCTGTTGTTCTTGACCCCCTTGGGGGTCAACGACCCTTTCACAGGTGTTGCCCGATTCATAACAGTAATAAAATGAGAGTTATGAAGTAGCAACGAAAATAATTTTATGGTTGGGGGTGGTCACCACAATATGAGGAACTGTATTAAAGGGTCGCGGCATTAGGAAAGTTGAGAACCACTGGTCTAGACTGAAGTTTATCTTTGCCTTACATTGCCATCTTCAAAGATAATGTAAATTAAAAGGAAGGGGGGATATTTAAAGTGTATACGTAAACAAATGATGAAAAAGCATTGTAATTCCCCAAAGCAGATTCTTTGTGAATGTACAATGGCTTGTGGTTAACATTAATATTCAATATTTTATAATTTCACCAGCTTTAGTCAGCATCACCATTTAGTCAAAATTATTAAGACTTTCATCAAATGAAGCTGACTCCCCAGGGGTAGGGAAGGGAAGTGGCTGGAAAGTAATAAAATCATTTTTTATTTGGGTTAAATGGCCACACACATCATACTCTTGGCAATAAAGTAATTAGCAGCAGCTAAATTAGATTGGCCACAGTTTACAGAAGCCGTTTAAGCCCCCTTTGCTTTCCATAGCATATGGAAACAGAAACCAAACTCACCCATAGCCTAAGGTGACCAGACGTCCGCTTTTGGCGGGACAGTCCCGATTTTTAACAAATTTTCCTGCATCCCATGGCATTTTAAAAAAGTCCCGATTTTTGGAAAGAATGCACAACAAGCTAGGGTAGACAGTTTTTGGCTGCCATGTGGCTATTTCGCCAGGATATGAGTTTTATCACTGATGTCCTGCTTTACCAATGTTAAAATCGGGTCCCCTTAACATAGCTTCCCTATAAGACAGAGCTGCACAGCTCCATGGGGTGACTGACATGCTAGATCTTTACTGGGGCAGACAGCCCCCTCTTTCTTCAGCAGAATGACTAGCGGATTTGAACCAGTGACCTTGCCATCAGCTGTCCAGTATCTCCCTCGCAGGAAAACTAGGCTTCCACAGTATTTCTGGGAAGACTGTTCCCAATGGATAATCGTTTCCTGTGGCCTGTCTATGTGGAAACCTGGTGGCGTAGTGGTTATGTTTGGGCCTGCAATCTAGGTGGTCGGTAGTTCAAAAGCACCAACAACTAAGCAGGAGAAAGGCTGGGATTTGGGCTTTCTGCTCCCGTAGTGTTTTGAGTGGCAGTGCGGTGGTGCCGACCGTTAACAAGCTTGTCTACTAAGCAATAGGCTGAGTGAAGGCCACCCAGCTGGACCCCAGAAGAAAGGCCACATAATCGATTACCCAGCAACGAGCCAATGAAAGCCCCACGGAGCTGTGTTCCACTCTATCACCCATGCAACACCATGCAGCACCTGGCTTATGGCCACCTGATCCTGCAGTGGAAGGCACCTCTTTCCCGTCAGTCAGAAACTGTCCTTTGACTGAGAAGCCCTGGTGGTGAGTATACTGGTCGCTCGTTGGGCTACTAGCTGCACAGTCTGCGGTTCAAAACCACCAGTCTCTCTGCCAGAGAAAGACAGGGCTTTCCACTCCTATAAAGCCGTACCGGCTCAGATACCCCCAGGGGCAGTTCTACCCTGCCCTATAGAGTCACCATAAGCAGGCATCAACTTAATGGTAGTGAGTTTGCGTTTCTGAGATCCTTTAACCACAGTTACCTGGTAAGCGAACCAGGGAAGTAAGCCCAGGGACCCAAACTCCCAGATGGGCACAGGAGGTAGAAACAAACAGAACCCGAGACTTCGGCAAGAACAAATTGGTTGCTTGGTTACTCGCTCCCCCACCCCATACCCTGCCAACCACTGATCAATCTTTACTGATATCTGGAATTTCGTTTATCAAAAAAGAATTTGGATCACTACCATACCAGGTGGGGAAGTCATGCTTCAGCTGAGGAATTCCTCAAGGCCGTTTCTACCCTGGGCGCTGTGGTTCTGCGCAAGGCAGCCAGGAGGGGAAGAGCGGTTCAGCCCCCACGTGGCAGCATCTCAGAGTTTCATTCCAGGCACACTGTCCTCAAGGAAGGGCCTTGCAGTTTTCTGCTGGACGCTCTTCTGAGATGGACCCTGCATTAAGTGCTTGTTTGTGGCAAGCATGTCTGCCCTCAGTGACACACAGCTGAATCTCACTTTCTATGGGGACATTTAAGCAAATGTAAGTTGCATGCTTGCAAATAGCACCGATTCGAAAGACCCAACCTATTGCCATGCCATCAAGTTGCTTCTGAGTCCTGGCGACCCCATCTGTGACAGAGGAGAATTGTGCCAGAGGGTTTTCGCATCTGGAATCTGTACAGAACACATCTCCTGGTTGTACCAGCCTTTCTTTAGCTGAGCCGCTGGTTACCAACTGTTTTTAGCAACCAACAGCTTCTCCCATTTGAAAAGCTCCTTTTCAAAGTTCCGTTTAGAGAATTCACAGGTGTATCGACTCAGACAATGTCAGCTGCCCTCCTATTCTGTCTTTTGGTACTTCCACATTCCTGTGTTTGGGGTTTGCGTAAGTGCACTGTAAATCTTAATTGCAAAACACATTGAAGTCAGTGATTAATGCCAAAGATAACCGTTTATCCTCGGGCTGTATGCTAGGGCATTTTATCCCCCTCCCTGCTGTCCCATATGCTCCTTCCGAGGCATCTGGTAATCCTTTGCTTCAGGAAACAAGAATGCTTTTGGACAAAAGCAAAAATAACTACCCTATCCTCGTGTCCCCCTGTCCCCACCCAGCCCAATCTCAACAAAAAACAAATGAGTTGCCATTCATTCAGTCCAAACTGATGGCGACCCCTTCAGAGTAGACCTCTATGGGGATATCAGTGGGTGCCCCCCTACCCCCTAAAAAAGTTTATGATCCACAAGGAGCTCCTGGGTAGATTGAATAGATCGCCTTTTTTAGTTGGCAGCCAAGTACATTAACCACTGTACCACACAGGTGCTCCAGGTAAGTCAATGCCCGGAAATGTGGCCAGGGTAAAATTGTTCTCAGAACAGAAACAAGGGACTCTTTGCCCACTTTCCGTAGGGAGGCCGAGTATGTGCACCTTGGGCATTGTTACGCCTTGCTGGCTTTCCTTATGGTGTTCCTAGAATCACCGTAGAAGGGCTCAGTGGAGACCCTCCTCGGCTTATTTCACCACTGTGGAATCCTTCCTGTTACTGTTTGAACAACAAAGGATTTCTGGTAGCGCTCTAGTGCACTAATACTCATGAAAGTTGCCCCAGGCCACTCATTAGTAGCGGTGTCAGTGTCTACAATTAAATGTCTAATTCCACTGCTTAACCATCCTTTGTTGGCCCGTGTATCCCGGATGTTCATATCACTTCTGCAAGATGGCTGCCCTAGGCAGTCGATGTGGGCTAACCCAAATTGTAATGAAATGATTTGAGCCTTACACACCTGCTTTCACATGTTCTCTGCATCTGTCAGGCATGGATGGAGAAAGTTCCTCTCTGCACAGGTCCTGAGACCTGTAATTGTGTACGAAAGAAGCAAACATCACCTCACTGTCTTGTAGGGTGTATCCATTCTCTGATCCCTAGCCTTACCTAGTCTTAGTAGAGTACGTCTAAGACTGTGGATCTGGGGTGCATGGATGGTCACTAATTAGTGTTTGGTTTCCGTTCAGTAAGGTTTGGAGCCATTTGTATGCCTTAAAGCAAGGACAGGCCTAAAACCAAGACAACCAGTTCCACTGCTTGGGTGTGGACTCCAATTCCTGGCACATAGAGGAGGTGTGTGTGGGGGCACAATCACATTGCTTGGAGAAGATGGGTTTTAAGTTCTACCATGAAATATACATATATGTATTTCATTTGGAGGAAGGCAAACCCTCGCCTAGCTCTTTGATTTGGCGTTTACTCTGTGTGCCCAAACCAAGGACTTTTTCCCCATCTTCTGTTCTAACCCATCTACGTGGGGACCAAGGAGCTTTTATGAAAAGCCCACCTGTTCTTGCCCGCCAGCCAAGTTTGCGTGCACCTTTGAGATGCCTCAGTGCTTTGCTCTGAGTGGGCGTGCACAACCGCAAGGTCTTGCTGTTTTAAAAATGTGTGCGTGTTTGTGGGGGTGTGGGGGTGTGGTTGCATTTTTACCCCCATACCCCTTTCATACAGCATCATAATCAAGACCACAATTCTTTTCAGGTAAAGATTAGGGGTCTCTAGGCAGGTACAAGTTTACACTTAAGATGCTATCCGCTGCCCCCAAATCCCCAAAGAGTTGCTCGAGCCAACTTCAGTTCATGGTGATGACACGCATTTTAGAGTAGAACTGTGTTCTGTGGGGCTATGAAATTTTGGAAGTTGATCACATGGGCTTTATTTCAAGGTGCCTTTGCCTGGACTTGAACCTCCGACCTTATTCTTAGCAATCAAGGACTCCTTATAATAAGAAGCAATCCTGGTTAAAAATGATGTGTGACACCCAAGCTGCCCCCTGTGATTCAGAAACCATAAACCACACACCAGTCCAATAACCAAATATATTTATAACGTGGATGTGTCAGTCTGGGTTGACTAGAGAAACAAATCCAGAGAGACTCATCTATGTATGAGAGAGAGGTTTATATACAAGAGCAGTTGAATATTGAGAAAATGTCCCAGCCCAATCCAGATCAAGCCCATAAGTCTGATATTAGCCCATATGTCTGATATCAATCTACAAAGTCCTCTTCAGACTCACTTAACACATGCAGTGATGCCGAGTGCAGGCTGATCACAGGCGGACAACTGAGCAGCAAAGACAAGCCAATTGACAAAAGATTTAAATAGACCTTTCAGCAAAGAGGACATTTATATGGACACTACACACGTGAAATGATGCTCCACTTCCTTTGCCTTTAGAGACACAGATCGGCACTACAATGAGAGAGCATTCATCCCAACTAGAATAGTTCATATGAAAAGCAAACCGACTAGCCTACAAACAAAACTCAGAAAATGACAAATGTCAGTGAGGCCATGGGGAAATCAGAACCCATACTCATGGTGGGTGGGAATCCAAGATGGTAGAGCATTGGTGGCAGACAAGTGTGGCGGTTCCCCAACACCTCAATCTAAAACTCCCCTAGAACCCACCAGGGGTGCTTCTAGGTCTGCATTCCACACAGCTGAAAACAAGAGTCAGAAATCAACTTGCACAACAGTAGCCAAAAGTGGAAACAGCCTAAGCGCCCATCAGGAGGTGACTAGAGAAACACAGTGCGGCACATGCCCGCAGTGGAGCACTCCTAAGTAGTAGGAGAACCGAGGATTTGATACAGCTCACAGACATGAGTTAATAAGCCAATCACAAGAGGACAACAATTGCATGATTATAAGTAGATAAGAAAAGAGAGCACAGAGTTTATTAGTGATTATTATGGGGGGAGGGAGGTTAATAGTGATGAGAATATTGCACTGGTTAAAGGTAGGTGGCACAGCCCTTTATTGTACTTGTGATCAATAAGTTGTACACCTCTAAAAAGTTCACTTGACAAAAGTGTGATACATCGACTGAGTAGAAAAGCTGCAGTGGCTGCATGTGTAACCAAGAACTGCATTGGATTTGATTTTCTGGTTTGGAGGTGTAGGGCTATGGTTTTCTGGGAGCTCAGTTAATCAGCTTAATGACATATTTAGAGCTCCTGTTATGTTCTTGTAGCTTCCCAGTTAACGTTCGGTGCCTGGGGTCTTGAAAGCCTACCAGAGGCCGTCCCAAGCATACAAGTGGCCTCTGCCCGGAACAACAGAGAACGGAGGGTCAGGAATACGAAGAGAGGATATGGAATGGGTGGCTAATTTGTCTTGGAACCATTATCTCCTTTGTCATGAGACCAGAAGAACTGCATGGTGCCCAACCACCATGACCGAACATTTTATTAAAGAGTCCGCAGAAGCATCCTGATCAAGGTGGGGGCGGGGTGTGAAACTGTAGAACTGAATATATGGTGCTCCTGGAGTCTCGGTTTCCCGGAGCCATCAAGCCTGGGTGAATCCCTCTAACCACTGTCCTAACAGAATCATTAAGCTGGAAACCATGGTATCCCCCCTCCCCCTCAAGGTTTCCTTAAAACCAAACAGTGCTTAAGCCTAGCCTTTGTTTGTTTGTTTGAAGTGTCTGCCTCATTGAGCACTGTGCTCCTTTAAGGACCATCTCCGAGTTCAGATGGCCACGGTACTTGGAAAGATGAGATTGGCCGTTGGCAGCAGTGAGTTTGCATCAAGGGAGGAGGATCAGCCCACCAAGGAGAGTGGAACGGTTCAAGGACTAGGAGAATGCAATCAGTAGCACCTGTAAAAACTTGAATTGGCACATTTTGCTGCTGATATTCTCCGGAACAACAATATAACTGGTCCCCACTGCTGTCAAGTTGATGCCAACGCCGAGCTACTTACAGGACAGTAGAACTGCGCCCTAGGGTTTCGCAGGCTGTGCATGTTTATGGAAGCAGAGCACCGTGTCTCTCTGCTGTAGAATGGTGGGTGGGTTGGAATGGCTGACCCATTAGTCAGCAGCGAAGTGGTGTCACGACAGTAGTACCAGGACTCCTTAAAGAATTTATATAATTTAAAGCAAAAAGAAAAAGAATTTGCTGCAACCTGCCCTCTCCCCAACCATTTCTATGAAGGTCTGAATTTCGAAACATAGCTCATTCCATTTGTAAATGCTTTTGCTTAGGTCTTAGTTCCTAACAGAGTTGTGGATGGGCTGAGGTGTATGTGCTGGGCAAAGAAACTGAGGCACAGAGAGTGGAGCTGATGTCTGTGGGGCCAGAGCCAGGCTTGCGATGGATGAAGGGCGTCCTGTATTCTGTGTCAGGATCTGTCTGCGCGTTCATCCTCTCCCAGGAAGGAAGGTCTGCCGTGGAGGAAGAGTAGCCTTTTAGTTTGGCAGTGGAACCTGGTGTCTCTTTAGAAGAATGAGTTTAGCAGCAGCATCTTGCTGGTTGAATAATCCGCACCTTTGTCAAGAAGTGGTTTTGGCCACCGAGTCTGCTTTCACTTTGGCATCTTGGCCATCCGTGGACGATGGAGAACATCTTTACATGCACTTATGGGGTTTGCTGCTTTTAGCACTGGCTGTGTGCACCCCCGCTGACTGTTAACACGATTTTGTCACTGAGACACAAAGCAAGGAGAACCTGTCACCGACGATGTTTCCAGAGCTCTCAGTTGTTAGAAGGGAAGTGATGGTGGTGGTGTTGGTACAGCCTGGAAAAGTGATCCATCTCCATGGATCAGGGTAGAAATTGTCAGGCCTTGGGACGGGTTGGGAGGGACATTCCTTCCCTTCCCCATGGGCAGCCGCCCGGTGGCATATTCCCATCTCGCCCCGGTCTCGTTTCCATGGGGGACGCATGCACCCTGGCACGGGACCTCCATGTGGAAGCCACACACCTGCTTTTTACACTTCAGAATATTAGGGTGAGAAAGCAAAGGGGGTTCATTGCTTTATTTTAAAATGATTCCTTGTAGTTGTGTCATGGACACCGTGGCTGCAGCAATGGGCTCAGACAAAGAACAACTGTGAGGATGACACAGGACCAGGCAGTGTTTCCTTCTGTTGCTCCTGGGGTCGCTGGAAGTCGGAACTGACATGATAACACCTACCACCACCACCACCTCTACCACCTCTACCACCACCACCACCACCACCTCTACCACCTCTACCACCACCACTACCACCACTACCACCACCTCTACTACCACCTCTACCACCACCACTACCACCACCTCTACCACCACCTCTACCACCTCTACCACCACCACTACCACCTC
>NW_022103896.1:21606535-21608837 GCF_000313985.2 Echinops telfairi
CCTCCAGACTCTGGCTCCTCCTCCACCACCACCAATATAGAATAGTAAGCAATGGACTGCTAATCTTTTTTCTTAATAATTTTATTGGGGACTCGTATAACTTTTATCACAATCCACCCATTGTGTCAAGCACATTTGTACATTTGTTGCCATCATCATTCTCAAAACATTTGCTTTCTACGTGAGCCCTTGGTATCAGTTTCTCAGTTTCCCCTCCCTCCCACATGGACCCTTGGTAATTTATAAAGTGTTATTATTGTTTCATGTCTTACACTGACCGATGTTTCCCTTCACCCACTTTCCTGTTGGACTGCTAATCTTAAAGTTATGGATTCAAACCCACCAGATGCTCCTGGTGGTGTAGTGGTTATGAGTCGGGCTGCGATCCACATGTTTGGCAGTTTGAAACCACCAACAGCTCCTCTGGATAAAGACTGGGCTTTCTAGTCCTATAAGCAGTTAACAGTCTCAGAAACCCACCGGGGGTTTCTATGAGTCAGCTCTGACTTCATGGCAGTGAGTAGCTGCTCTTAGGGAGAAAGATGAGGCTGTCTTCTTCCATAGAGATTTACAGCCCCAGGAAACCTTATGAGTGGAATTGACTGGATGGGAATGGGTTGGTTGGTTGGATGGGAGAGTAGTTAAGATCTTCCAAAGCAGTAAGGAAACCCAATTTTACTTCCTTCTTGTTATTAAAAACAGCTACCTTTTCCATGTCTTTGCAATGTCATCCTTTATTAGCATCCACATTTGAAGTGGACGCAGATGATCTATAAACAGTGGGTACTTGACAATCATTTCTATTGGCTCCAGCACGCTCTTTGCTGGTGGTTCTAAGGCTCCATCTCCTCTGTGTTCTGTGTATTGTAATGGGGTAACAGGTGTGCTGGGCTACACTTAAGCTGTGTCCTCAGCAAAGACATGGCTGCATTTGAGCTGCATCCTCAGTCAGAGGGCCGGGTGGGATGGTGGCAGGCTGTTGAATGGTAGAGCTTTTTTTAATAACTCACTGGTTTTTTAATAACTCGCTGGTTTTTTAATAACTCGCTGGTACAGCAAGCTCGCAGGAGGATAATGGCACGTTTTGAACTGTAACTTTCCCCACTAGCGGGGTGAAGAGTAAGGCTCCAGATGCTAGCCTGGCTTTATCCATTGTCCACATCCGTTAGCAAGGATATCTATTCATGAACTTCAGGCTCGGTGCACACCGTTGTTGTTGGGTCCCATCGAGGGGACCCCAAACTCTTGCCTGTGCCATCTTGACACTTCACTTTGGGTCACATGGTGATTGTCCTCAGGAGGGGGCAGAGCGCCGTGCCCATTGGGCTGGAGCAATGGCAGTCTCCAAAACAGGCGTCCTCTTTGGGCTCCTCTTAGTTACTGTCCCAGAACCCTGTTCACAGACTTCCCCTCGCTGTCTCTGCCTAAATCAGAAGAGCAGCACCAGGTTTCTCTCAGCCCGCCGAAAGCCACTCTCTGGGGCTGGGACTAGATTCCCCTGTAGCAAAGAGACTGTGAGGAGAGTAGAGACCCAGTGGAGTTCTTCTAGAAAGGAGGAAATGGGTGTTGACTGTAATGAAATGGGTGTTGGCTGTAATGAAAATGGGTGTTGACTGTAATGAAAATGGGTGTTGGCTGTAATGAAGGTTCCTCCCACAGCTGCAGTTTCCTCAGGTGAAAAATGGGGCTAATATTGTTGGTATGCCATTGTGTTAGGCAGGGTTCTCTAGAGAAACAAAACAAGGACACTTATGATTACATAATGTAAAAAAACAGGATAGGTGTATACAGTGAGAAGACATATAACAGTTAATTAGTCCACACAGCAGTACTGAGGGCTCCGTTCAACTCACTTCCGTGGAACAGTTAATATACTGTAAGTCCTTCAACTCACGTGGGCTGATGGGTCCAAGGTCAAGGAAGCAGACAGCAGTCTTCCTCCGGGCAAGGCAGGCAGAGTCTGCCCGCAGGCAGCAGGCCGCAGGCCGCAGGCCGCAGGGCAGTCTGCAACAGTCAGTAGCTAGGGAGCTAGCAAAGCAGGCCTGGACGGGCCTCATGGCCATTGAGTCAGTAGTGACTCTAGGCAGCAGTTGTCAACCTGTGGGTCTCAACCCCTTTGGGGGAGTCAAACAACCCTTTCACACGGGTCGCCCAATTCATAACAGTAACAAAATTACAGTTATGAAGTAGCAACGAATACTTACCTGGCAGGGGAGATACCATGATCACAAAGGTGGTTTTCCCAGGGCGAGGCTTATCCATTGCACTCTGGATGTGCTGACCCCTGCGACTTCCCCAAATG
>NW_022103896.1:21609488-21636327 GCF_000313985.2 Echinops telfairi
GTGTAGGAAGAGACATCAGAAAAGATTGTTGAAAAATGCAGTCAAGATATAATGAGAAATCCCTCCCAAGGATTCGAAGCTTCCACCTGTCTCTCCCAGCCGATGGGTCGAGCACGCAGCCCACATGCGCCTGTCCTCACTGACGTCACTCAGAAAGCCAGTCCCAAGGGGGACAGGATTTACAGCACCTATTTTGGGAGGGACCACACACCTAATGGGGAAAAGGAAGAAAAGTAAATGAATTAAAGTTGGTAAACCGATTCATACCCTTGTCAGTATTAAAAGCGGTTACTTATTTACTAGCCTAACTAGCGTTTTTCAGTCTTTCCCTAGAATGGTTTCTATGAGCAACCCAACTCTCCAGGGACCTGCTGTAGATTTTGTGGCAGAGTCTACCCTAGGCTTTGCTCGTTGGCGGTTTCAGTTATCAGTTGATGGGTGACATTTATATGATTGTGAAAATGCTGGACTTGTGATGCGTGCACAATCCATCTTTCATTCTTCACTGGCACACCCCACTGAAGTCGCTACAGGGTTGAAAAGCAGATAGGATACGGAGGCTCTCTGCGTGATATGCACGTTGATTATGTGCGGGCTAAATTAAAGATGGTGTGGCCCCTTATCTCTCCATCTTCATTCTTCAGCAGAATACCTGGGAAGGGCTGTCAGTGTTTGCCCTGCTACTGTTGAAGAAGTGAGCCAATTGTCTTTAAAAGTAACTAACACAACTTTAATTGGGCACTCGCTTTCGTACTTTATTGAGTGAGTATTCAGCTAATGTGTATGCTGTTTAATAAGGGCCGAATATGGTGATGCACATTTGATGGGAACGATTCTTTATCGAGGGAGGGCTGTATTATCCTGTGCACAATTCATTGGCCATCCATTGTAACGTTCCAGCAGGCTGAGTTTTAGCCTTTTTTTCCTTTCTTTTCAACACACGTCTTGCCCCAGTGTCCCCGTCTCCCGGTCTATCAGGTGCAGGTGATCTAAGCCCCCCGAATGACGGCCCTGGCTTGAGCAGTGACACCGCACCATTCAGCTTTTCTTCCCATTATGGCCACTCGTTTTTAGCCGTTTTGTAGTTATATTTTGACAAAACCACGGTTCATTGTGGCAGGAGCTTAAATAAACAGGAATTGGACTCGTACCCCATTTCCAGGAAAAATGGGAACAGCAGGCCTTATCTGATGTAATTAAAGTGTGTTGAACCCTGAACAAAGTCCTCAGTGTAAATCCCCATTCCGCCCTCACAACCAGCCAGCTTAGCATCGGTTCTCTGAATTACCTGCTGGGGGAAGGTCTGTGGCCTCTCCAAGGACAGGCTGCAGATTTTGTGGCAAGTCTCGTAGAACTTTCCTTGTTAGTGATTTTAAAAGGATACTTAGATGCCCTCTGGTCTCCCTTCTCTGAGACCCCAGGTTCCATTGTCTGCAAACTGGGCCCTGCCTTCCCATAGGTGATTGATGTTGGGCTAGAAGAAGCACTTAAGTGAAGCCCTTAGCCCCATGTTTTGGATTAGCAAATCCAGCAGAATGACCGACTGCTACCTATTATTCTTTTGCAAAATATCCCTGAAGAGGTCCTTGAATTAGTTAAAAGAGCTCCTTGTGACCAGGTGCAAATCTATATCTCACATAGCCAGGATTCTGTTATATGATGTTGGAGGCTTTTGTCATATAACAAGTTAAATTCCAAAATAATTGTTTGAATCGTAATTCATTAATTTTACTTTTTGCAGATGACTTGTGCCAAGCTGACAAAATTACTGCCAAGTGTTTATAGATCTGTCCCCCTTGACAGTGTGTGTGTGTGTGTGTGTGTGTGTGTGTGTGTGTGAACTAGGTAGGGCCCAATATCAGACTTATCTTCGCGTCACAGTATGTCAGCTGGTTCTCTGGTCCACTATGGTTTTGTTTAAAACATTTTAAAAGTTTTATTGGCACATAATTTACACATCATACAATTCAGTAGTTCAGTCTTTCCATCATATAAATGAGAATTGTACAATCATTCTCATATCAATTTTAGAACACCCCCCCAACATGATTAAATCACCTTGAAAATGAGTTGTGCAACCACAGTCAATTCTAGTGCTCCCTCCCACCCTTCATTTTTATTCCTGAAATCCCTTCTCCCTCCCTATCACCCACTCCTCTCCCCTGCATCCCCTATCAACCCTTGTATCAGTTATTATCACTGTGCATCCACTCCTCTTGTGCATCACACACTGGGAAGCCCAACAAGAACAATAAAAAATGAAATTAGCTGTTAAAGATATAATAATATAAAGACCAAAATACAGATACTGAGTAAGAAAGAACAGGCTCTCGTCAACATCCCAAAAGCTAGGGAAGAAATTTCTGTCATGTGACAAGTAAGAGAAACTTGCACCCAGAACCAGTTCAGGTTGGGACTAGATTGCCAAGTATCATGTTCGATTCAGCATATTCAAGATTACAGTGGTCTGTCTGATTGTAAGGCTGTTTGAGACTCTTGCTTGTGGCTCACTATGATTTTTAAAAAACCCTCTTAAATACTCCTAAAGGCCTAAGTGTGAAGGCTTATTTTTTTGACGGATCTAGCGATTCCACATGGGTATTTTTCAGTCAATCTAAATATTCTTCTGGCAGTTTCAACTGCCCTTTCTTTTATTCCCGCTTAACCTTTCCTTTCTTCCTGGATGCTAGTATAAGCACGTTGCTAGACTGTTTAAAAGGAGCCCTGGTGGTGTAGGGTTAAGCATTGGGTGAGATCTGCATGGCCGGCAGTTCAAAACCACCAGCAGCTCCTCAGGAGAAAGACAGGGTTTGCTTCCCTGCTAAAAACAGTTACAGTCTCAGAAGCCACAGGGGGTCGCTGTGAGTACGCATGGACTCGATGGCAGTGGGTTTCATTTTTGGAGCATGTTTAAGATAATTAGAATTCTACACTGGACTGGTAAAGTGGAACTCTGTGAGGGTGAGAATGAGACTTTGGAATATTTGTCATGTGGGTGATATCCTAAGCCCTCCTCCCCCCCTCCCCAGGAGGATATAGTGGTCTACCTCTTAAACATACTCAGGAAAGAATATTAGCGTCATTAGATAACATTTAAAATTTGGGCCTCTCCGCCCTTCCAGTTCCAAGTTAGAATAGAGTTGTTTTCCACTGGGGAATAATTCATCTTTATTAATTGAGAACAAATGTGCATGGGTGTTTTAATTACACAGTAAATTAGAATTTAAAATGTAGAATATGTGAAAGCCAGGAATTTAAAACCAACAACTCAATAGCATACGTAGACAAACGGGAGAAATAGCTCATGCTACGCATGTAAGCAGGCCCCAAGATAAAGAAGAAGGGGGGTGGCGGGGGAACAAGATCAAGACAAATTACTAGGGTTTTGCTACAGCGCCTCTTAAGCGGAACAGTCCTGATTTAATGGCTACAAACCATTCTCCCCTGTAAGTGGCAGGTGCATATTTGTGGGACGACTCTGAAGCGATCGGCTTCAAGGAACGGCCTTGTATGCCGGCGGTTACGAATGGCTGCTGAGGATTTGGTGTGCGATTTAAGCTTTACAGAGTACAGCCGCCGTAGCCCATCATCCATCGTCGGGTCTGTGTTACCCGAGAGCGTGCACTTGCGTGTGAGCCCATGGATGGAGAGAAGGGCGCGAGAATTTCCGTTCCAGCCTAAGAGCAGTCCAGGGGCGGCCCTGCACAACGGGCAGGCATGCTGCCTGCTTGTCAGTGGTGTTTGCTAACTGCTGTTGAAAGGTCTCCAGGGAAGCCCCTGGGAGGGGCCTGCTCCCAGGGTGACAACCCTCCCCTGCTAACCTGAAAGGTTGTAGGTTTGAGTTGACCCCAAGGCTAAGGTGACCAGATGTCCGGCTTTTTAACAATTTTCCCCGCATCCTGCAGCGTTTTAAAAATGTCCCGAGTTTTGGAAAGAATGTATGACAAGCTAGGGTAGACGGTTTTCGGCTGCCATGTGGCTATTTCACCAGGATATGAGTTTTATCAATGGTGTCTCGCTTTACCAATGTTAAAATCTGGTCACCTTACCCAA
The DNA here is from genome assembly GCF_000313985.2 of Echinops telfairi. Taxonomy (NCBI): domain Eukaryota; kingdom Metazoa; phylum Chordata; class Mammalia; order Afrosoricida; family Tenrecidae; genus Echinops; species Echinops telfairi. Next base: position 21,613,542 of record NW_022103896.1, read on the forward strand.
GCTGCCTCTGAAGAAGAGCCTGACCATCTCCTTCTGAAAAGGCCCCGGGGAGCCCAGTTCTATTCCAACCCACCTGGTGCCTCCAGGAGCTGGTGGGCATAAGTACATGGCTGCAGCTCCTTTGATTTAGGGGAGGAGGTCAGAAGGGAAGAGCACCACTAACAACAACCACAAACACCCCACTGGTTGGCAGCATGCTTTCAGCCAAACTTGGGCCCTACCGGTGAGAGTAGCCTGGTGCTAATTCACATCAACCTCCTCTGTCTCCCAGCACCTGTAAGGATTTAGGTGCAGCTTCCTGCTCCGTCTTAAAGCTCACCCCGGGCACATGTGAGCACCTAGTCAAGCAGCCTGGAATCCATTTTGGAAGCAGGTGGCAGATGCTTAAAACATACACCTCCCTCCCACCTGATCTCAGAGTGCTGAGGGTTGATCTCAGGTGAGTGAGAGCTCATATGGGTAGTCCCTCCGCCCACATTGGGGACAGAAAATTAGTCTGTGAGCCTTCTTGGGAAAAGTCCTCTCCACAATGAGAGATTGGGTGGACTTTGCAGCACAAGGTCAGCAGTTCAAAACCACCAGCTGCTCCACCAAAGAAAGATGAGGCTTTCTGCTTCCCATAAAGAGTTACAGTTTTGCAAACCCACAGGGGACAGTTCTGCTGTCCCGCAGGGTCACGATGGGTTGGAATGAACTCTGTAGCGCAGGGAGTTTGTTTTGTTATGAGTTCTTATTGCTCTTTAAGGAGCCCTGGCGACAGTGCCAGGTGAGCTTTGGACTGCTAACTCAAGGAGATTGGTTCAAAGCCACCACCAGCCAGCCACTCCTTGGGAGACAGCCAACACTATCTGTTGGCTTTCATAACGACCTCCAGCCTGGGAAACCGTATATGGGATCATTATGAGTCGGAATCATTGAGTTGGAATCTCTTAGGTGGCCGTGCAATTTGTTTAAGTTTGTTGCTCCTCGAGGCTAATGAGGCAGATGTGATTACTTGCGCTGTGTATTTCTCCTGGGGGCTGTGTCCTTGAGTTTGTCTATCCATCTTGCATCCCCAATTAGACTGCAAGTTCCTTAAGAATGAGGGGGGAGCATTCCTTGCTCTACTACCCAGGTCTCCACGTGGTAGGTATGAACGTGATGTAAGTTAATGATCAAAAGACAATGCCCTGGTGGGAGGGGGGGGGGGGGGTAAGGGTGGGGAAGAGGAGCTGATACCAAGGGCTCAAGTAGAAAGCAAATGCTCTGAGAATGAAGATGGCAACAGATGTGCTTGACACAATGGATGTATGTATGGCTTGTGATAAACCCCCAATAAAATGATTTTTTAAGTGGTATTAACAATACCTTGTTAAAATATATAACTTTAAAAATATAATGTATTTAAAATACTTCTCTCAGTACTTTTCACATAGTATCACTCAATTAAAAAGTTATTATTTTGTTTTGTTTTGTAAAAAAAAACAACAATGCCCTGGAGGACCTTTCCTCTCTTCTTTTCTCCATGTTTTAAAAGTTTTTAAACGGTGTGGGAGCCTCAGGGGGCTGGTGAATGAGCCCTGGGGGCACAAGAGGCCGGATGTTTGAACCCACCAGCTGCTCTTCGGCAGAAAGGCCTGGCCGTCCCCTCCCATATAGACCGAGGGCCTTGGAAACCCCATGAGGCCCCTGCGTTCAGTGCGGTGGGCTTACTGTGAGCTAGAAGTGACCGTAGGGCAGTGGCAGGAGGATGGTGAGTGGTGACTGTGCCTCCCACTTCTGGAAAGTTTCAGAAGTTGGTGTCCTTGTTGCGCCTTTGGGGACAGTGTATCGGGCCTGCACTTGGAGGTGAACTTCCTCTTTTGATAGAGGGGATCTGTTTAACCCGTCATAGTCAGTCCCTAGCAAGGATTAAAGCCACGAGGTGTGTTTTCCAGAGCAACACTGTGTGAGGAGAAAACAGGAGGAAGAAAGGAAAGGAAAAGTATTTGCACAGCCAGATCTTGAGGCAACTGTTTGAAACCCAGACGGTGTTGTCTATCCATACCCCTGTCATTGGGATGTGTGTTTAGCCCCAAGGCCGATGTATGTAGTTCCTTGTGCCATGGATGGGCCACATCTGTGTGTGATCATGCCTGCCCGCCCTCGCCCCTCCCTCAAATCCCAAGTGGAATTAATTAGTCACCAACGGTGGGACCTTTTAACAAGACGCAGCAGATCTCTGCTGAAAGCTTAGGTGGTTCCTTTGTGACTGTTGTTGGCTCAAGCCCCCATACTTTTCAAAGCGCTGTCCCATAAATGCCAGCGGCCTGGCCTATGCGCCCACGCTTTCGTGAAGTGCTGATGGAGCAGTGGCTGAGGGAGGAAGGAAGGAAGCATTCTCAAGAAGGAACCCCAAGTCCAGGTCTCATTTGCAGTGTAGGTTTCACTTTCCCCGAAAAAGGTGTGGAGTCCCCACCCTCACCCCCGCCCCCCAGGTCAGCTCCGGGTGACAGGAGGACAGGTTTTGCAGTCTACCGGAGGACATGAGAAGTTAATAATTAAGGTGCCCTAGGCCCACCCACCCTGCCTTGTACAGTGCCCTTGTTTACTGAAACCAGCTGGAATTCTGCACCTGGTCCCCATGCCTCCGGTCGGTCCCATTCATTGACAGCGTTTCTTTGCTGCTTTCTGTGCCTCTCCAGGTTACCCTCGGGCTCCAGGGCACTGTTCAACCCTGGGCCTGCCCACACCACCCTCCCGTGGCTGGCATCAGGAGCGGGCCTGAGGGTGCTGGCATCATTTTACCAGAGCACTTATGGAGGGCTTTTTTGGTCACTAAATGCTTGCAGGGAACCCTGGTGGCACCGTGGTTAAGCATTCCATCGCTAACGAGAAGATTGTTAGTCAACCCAGCAGCGAGTGGCTGTCTGGAGAAAGATGCATCGGTCTGTTTCTGAGCAGATCCCCCCAAACCAAGCTCACTGCTCTTGAACCAATTCTGACTCCCCGTGACCCAGTGGAGGGAGTAGAACTGTTCTGTGGGAGTCCCGAGGCTGTAACGTTTTAATTCTTTGGTGAATGGATGGTGTGTTTGAACAGCTGACCTTGAGGTTAGCAGCCCAATACAGACCCTCCCACTGCACTACGAATCACAAGCGTGGAAACCGGAGCTTCAGGGGTGCAGCTCTCCCCAGCCCCGTCGGCTGCTGTGAGCAGAGGGACTGGAAAGTAGCAGGCTTGTTTGTTGGTTTGTTTTGCTGGGTTTTCAATGCTTCGCACTTCTTTTATTGGTTCTCCCTCAGGCCCTTGGCATAAATAAAGCAACATTAAAAAACATTAATGAAGCATTCATGCAAGAGGGGAAACTGAGGCAGGTACAAAGACGTGCCTCACAAGCAAATGTAGATTGAAGTGTACAACTCTGGCAGAAGTCTTACTATTAGATTGTAATGCCTTCATCCTAAAAGTCAGAAATCGCCCACTGGAGTCACTTTTCTGTATTCTGTGGCTATAGAATCTCACGGGGAAAGTTCTGCATCTGAAATAGGCACCCGTGGAGAACGAGGATGTTGTCCATTCCCTTAAAGAGTTATCGTCTTGGAAACCCTTGGGGGCAGTTCTACGCTATCCTGCAGGTTCACCATGAATCAGCATTGATTCGATGGCAGTGAATTTGTAGAAGTATAAGGTCCCTCTGAGTCGGAATCAATCGCTCATTGGCAGGGCGTGTGTTTTGGCTTGGAGCTCCTGAGTATGGGGAGGAGGGCAGGGTCTCCCAGACATGGTACCTTTACTCCTCTCTGCTCCAGTGATTGCCTGGGGATCCCTGGAGTCAGACTGGGTCTTGAGTTGGATGGGAAAATTGCTAGACACCTCAAAGCGGGAGTGTGTGTGTGTGTGTGTGTGTGTGTGTGTGTGTGTCTTTGACGTCACCATCTTCCAGCTATCACACGAATGAAGGACAGTGAATGCAGTCACCTGATGTTGAGCACTGTGCATGCACAGCCCTGGCCCATGACTGTGCAGTATATGATGTCTATGTTGTTATTATGGCTGTTAGCAAAATCAATAATAATTGTTGTGCTTGGAAATAGAGAATAGGTTGAGAAGTAGAAATGGGATCCATAATTAAGTTGCCTATTTAATTTTGATCGTGATAGTCTTTCTTGCTAAGTCGTTCAGCCATGACTTGAGTTGTTTCTTCTTCCGTTTCAAAGTCTTGGAGTGGTCCAGTTTGTAAGACCTGCTTCGGTGTCATTTCTAAGTGGGGCCTCCTGGGCACTGTGTGGCTGGGGCTGGGATTCTTCCCTCCTATTCATCTAGTCTAATGGGAAGGAAAAGCCAGACCAACAGCCCTAAAGAGTACACAAGAGAAAGGGTGTACTGTACCCAAAGACTGGCATACTGGAGCATCTCATGCATAGCCATTGCCATTGATTTCTTTTCTGTAGTTCAAGGTGGAGTTGAGGGCTGAGCATTAGCTCAATCATGTGACCCTCCTCTTCTCCTTTTCTCCCATCTACAGAAATGAAGGCGCTCCTGCGAAAGGCTATGAACAGGCAGTAGATAACCTGGGTAACCACTATGGGCAGGTAAAGCCATACAATCTGTGAACTCCAAGCTTTCTAAACGATAGACCTACCCCAAGATCTCATCTCCCTCCCACCTATAGTAGTCGCTAAGCCTCTGCGTTAAAACTCCTCATTTCCCATGCCTCTCCATCTTTCCAGTGGGTCAACACAGCTTGTGTTGTAAAGATCCAAACTTCTCAGCGTGGCATTCAATAGACCCCCCTGGTCACTTTCCATAGCCATTCTGAAGTATGCCAGCGTTCCTCAGGTCTCTATCCTCCACGGGGTCCCAGCACATGGTGATGCCCCTACCTCCGTGGCTGCTCCCTCTGACCTGACCATGGCCTTGGGTTGTAGAACCTGAGATGGGCCTTCTTGTGCAAGTGATTGGAAGAGTATTCTTCCCTGATTCCGGGGATGGAACCAAGATATAAGGCAATGAAACCAGGGCAGATGCCAGGGATGTGTGACCTCCACTGATCGATCCCCTGGGGAGATCCACAGCATGAAGAGCTCCACAGAGCAATCTCATTTCGAGAGGAGAACGTGAGCCTCTCTATCCTTGACTGACTGCTGTCTGCCCCGTTGGGTGGGAAGTAACCCCCCTGGCATTTCCACAGGCAACTCTCAAAGGCAAGGGCGATTCTCTGAAGCCATCAGTAACCCAATGCTTACCACTAGGTCTTGGATGATGGTGCTGGCTCAGCCAAGGAGGGCAGGGCAGGAAGGACTATAGCTCCTTCTGCTCTTCCCAAACACTTCACTGATCCTTCAAAGCGCCAGCGGATTCCACCCAGCAAGCCGGGAGATGCTCATTCAGAATTCATGATGTTATCATTCTGTGTGCCTCGCTGTGGACCTTATCAAGGTCGACTTTCTATAACTGTGGGTTGGCTTAATGGCTGGCTCCCTACTAGACTAATGAGTTTCTTGAGGGCACAGCTTGTTTTAATTCACCTTTAAATAGCCTACTCCCCAGACCCCAGGGCTGTCCCTGTGTAGCTGTTTAGTAAAGGTCATTTGGTTTGAAATGAGCTGTAACATTCTTTCATGCTGCCTAGTGTGTTGGTCCTAAAGGAGTTGTCCTCCAAGTCTTCTCGATCTGAGGGGTTCTTCCAGGACCGCAAGTCAGTGTACCTCGTCTTCACCCCCCAGTCCCTGACCGGCAAATTCCATAGCATTTGAGCTTTTGCAACAGGCTATAGAAACCGTCTTTTTCTTCCACCTGTCTTCTTGGATGTTACCCTACTTCTCACCAGCCCTGCAGAGCAGGGAGCCTGCTGCCTGCCTGGGCTTGACCCCAGGGGAGATGAGTTGAAACAAGGCTCACTTCTTGAATGGCATGTTGTTGCCATTCTGAATCTGGCAGTTCGCAGATCCTGGCATGCGTCATTGCATGCCACAACTTTTGGGTACAACTATGGACACCGTTAGAGAAGCTGGGATGCAGTAGTCCAATGGAAACTCTCCTTCATTCATGTTGTTCAACAGCCTCAGGTTTTGGTCTCCAATTTATTACCCGAGGAAAAACATGGATAAGAAATTAACTCTGCAATCTAGGCTATTAAATTCACAGAAGGAGATGGGATGGAGGCAGCTATGCACACAACTCACAGTAACGTAAGGAATGCTGGGATGTCCCCTCAGGAAGGCACTCATGATGAGTAAGAATTTGGGTTCTGGAGCTAGATGGAGACCATTCCATGTAATCTTGGCTCTTTTGGCAAATAATGTATTTTTCTCTGCCTCAGTCTTTTTCACTTAGCACTCGAACATAACTATGGTACCCACCTCCCGGGGTGGCTCGCGAAGATTAAATGAGATTACCTAGGTAAACTACTTAGCCTCGCACCAACTGATGAGTGTTAGCTATTATACTGAATGTGGTAGTGGTGGAACAATTCTTCAAAGGGCCCAATGGGATGTCGACAGAGCTCTGACTGCTCATTGACAGGAGAGGCATCTGATCCAAGAAACAGCCTGAATAAAAGGAGCGGGTGGGGGCAGCCACAGGGCACGGGTGTAGTTTATTTGTCAAAACACAGCAAGTGGCCTTGACTGTCTAGGATGTACTGATGACTAAGGAATTGGATTTTAAGAGTTTTTTGGTTTGTTTTTTATTCATTAAAATTTAAACAGCACCGTGTGCCGGAGGGCTACCCATACGGGATACCACAGCAACAAGGACTTACTGAATATTTGGAATGTGCATATGTAGAAACATGAAGTCTGGATTGGGGGAGGGGGGTAGTGAAGGGGTGGGGGAGTGAAGGTCAATGTGTGGAGGCTTCTCCCAGATCCAAACTCTAAAACCAAAGCCATTTGCCAAGGAGTCAGTCCTGACCATTGTGGTCCCTACTACAGGGTAAAAGGGCCCCTCTGGGATTCTGAGACCGTAAGTCTTTGGGGAGCAGAGGGTCCCATCTTTCTCCCTCGAAGGGGCTAGTGGTTTCAAACTGCCGACCTTGCAGTTAGCAGCCCAGTGCATAACCACTATGCCATCAGAGATCTGGCCAATCACAGGACTCTAACACTTAAGGTTCATGTAGATTATTTTTTCTGGAGAATGTTCTGGCACTCTGTGCTCCAAGATTGCCTTCAGAAGTACTATAGACTGTAAGCCGATGTGTACATGCACACACACGTGCACATACACACTCCCCCTCAATCAAGTGCTTACTGTGGCATATCGTGTACCAGGGTCATTTCTCTTCCCAGCCTGAGATTCTAAACAAACGGGAGAATGCTCAGATGCACATTCAGTACAGGGCGGAACCTCCGCCTTGACTCTCTGCCTGCACAGCTAATGAGGAAGCCGGCTGACAGAGAGAGCTGGCTTTGTGTCTTGGGCCTTGGCCCCTGGCCAGGTTATCTGCTCTTTGGGACAGCTACATGCAGGCTGGTAGAGTTGAGCCCCAGGTTGGGGGTGGAGGTGGGGGCGTCTGAAGAAACGAGCTTTGTAAGAGCTTTGTAAATCAGGATGACCCAGCCATCGTCCACTGGAACTGTGTCCAGGCCTGGGGCCTGAGCACTCTGGAAGCTGGCATTGGATGATGTGATTGGTCGAGGAAGCTGCTTTGAAGGGTAGGCCATGATTCTGCAGTACCTGGGGAGAGGGGCTTCCATTACCTCCGGGGATGTCTGTGCTGTGAGTTTTGTGGAGACCCTGAGGGTAATCTTGCGCAATCCTTTTAAAGTGTGCTTTAATGACTCAAGCTGTTAATCATATTAAGCACACACAACCATTCTGGGGAGAAAGAAGCCAAACAAGCATCCATTTTGAAAAGGCTTTTTTGAATGAGGGGAGTGAGGTGTTTTGGGGGGAGGGGTAGGCAGCTGATGATCTACTGGCCCAGGGTGGGGGTGGGGCGCCTTGGGGGTGGGGGAGCGGATGGGCAGGTGGAGGCCAATGGCAGTAACAACCATGGTAATGATACGGCTTATTGATCTCCAGTGGTAGGCGCCAGCCCACATGTACAAGATTGTCCAGATCAAATTGGTTTAAGCAATTAGGAATGTTTATGATGGCGCATATAAACGGTTGGGAAGTTTAGACAGTCACAAGTTTTTGTGTGTTTTGCAGTTGCATGGCGTTTTTCTTCAGTCACTCAATCTCAGCTGCAGCTTATGACTCACAGTCTTGGTTTTTTGCTCGTTTTTTTTGGGGGGGTGGTGGTAATGACATGAGAAAGCTAGAAAGTAAAAACAAGTGCTTGCGCTAACACTGCTTGACCAAAATAAATAGGTAAATACATAAAAACATCCCCCCCCTCCAAAGTAACTCCCCAAACTAAACAATGTTGTCCAGTCAACTCCTACCCACGGCGACCATATAGGTCAGAGTAGAACTGTCTCAGGTGCTATCCAAAGCTGTAAATCTTCACAGGAGCAGAAAGCCTCATCTCTCTCTTTGAAGTCTGCAAGTAGGTTCAAACCGCTGACCTTGTGGTTAGCAGCCCTGTTGAGACCTGTGTTAACAAAGGGCACCGCCTTTCTAAGGAGGCTTCTGAGGCTGTGTTCTTCTAAGTCCTAAGCATTTCTTGGAGAAATGCATGCTGGGACCCATACCGGGAGAAGGCACTGGCGTGGATCTGAACCTTCCAACCTCTATTTTTGACTGGGAGGGAGGGTGCTAGCCGCGCATGCGCCTGTGTGTGCCTCTGCCCCGCCCATTGTGAACGTGGCCAGTTTTCTTCTTGCCCCCAGCTGGCCGGCACGCTGTGAAATCTCTCCATTCCGGCTTTCATTCTGTAACCCAGAGCTGAAGGGCAAGAGCCCTTTGAGGAGACACAGGCACGCAACGAGGGGCATCAAGATGAGAAAGAAGGGAAATGGGGTGTGACAACTCCTCCAGGGACTTGACTCTGTGGCCACTCTCTGCAGAGCTTCCACTTGGACACTTGATGTGAACCACTCCTGGCCTCCTGAATCCCAGGGCCATCTGCCAGCACCCAGGCTGACCCCCCAGCCTCCTGATGTTCTCTCCCTGCAGCCCCAGGGCTGTGCCCACCTCTCTTCTCTTCTAATTCCTCCCTGTCCCACCCTATCCCTCTGATGGACATCAGAGATGTAAGGAATGGTTTACTACAGATTAGTAAATCAGTGCAAGTTAGTTAGCCAGCGCTCACCTTGCTTACTGGGTTATCCGACCTGCTGTGCGTCTCTGACTCTCCCTTTCCTTGCTGTCCCTGAAGGCAAGTCAATAGGCCCTTCCTTTTAAGACCTTTCTTGCTAACCACTACCGAGAAACAGATGGAAGAGGTCAAAACCTGACGAGTTCTGAATCCCGCTCTTCAGGGGAGGACTTGCTGACAGGGAGGACTTTTAGAAATGGATAGGTGTGCCCCAGAGTAAGTGGTTGCAAAAATATTGGAAGTGCTGAAGGAAGACCTGTGGGAGGAGAGGAACCACAAGCCGGTTTTCCAAACGAGAGAAAACCTCCAAACCGAGTGTGTGCAGAGCCTGAGTTCCCAGGGTTGCAGCTAGTAGGGGCGGGTCCTTTGGAAGGAGGTGCCACATAGGTAGTTCGCTGGTGAGGAGAGGGAAGGCGGTGGGACCCCACTCAGCCTGTGGGCAGAGGGAGTCTGGACTTGGTCAGGTGGCCAGAAAGCCAGAGGAGGAACACATTGAGAGTGGAGTGGTGGCTGAGTTGAATAACAATCCGGATGGCGGCAATCTCAACTCAGCAGCCCCACTGTGTGTCGGGGAAGGCCAGGCTCTGGGTTTGCAGGGTCTAACTCAGCAGCCCCACTGTGTGTCGGGGAAGGCCCGGCTCTGGGTTTGCAGGGTCTAACTCAGCAGCCCCACTGTGTGTTGGGGAAGGCCCGGCTCTGGGTTTGCAGGGTCTGACTTTTTGGAAGTAGATGCCAAGCCTCTCTTCGACGTGCCTATAGGGGGACTCCATTTCTCTGTCCTGGCTCTTGCATTCCTTCCTCCCTTCATTCAGTCATTCAGTCATGTTTCTTAACTTAAAATGGGCCAGAGTGGGTCATTCTGGGGGAGGTAAATGGGGTATAGTCCATGCTCCCACTGCCACTGAGTTAATTCCGACACAGCAGCCCTAGAGGGTAGAGTGGAACGGCTCCCTAGGATTTCCAAGGCTATAGATCTCTGTGTAAGCAGAAAGCCCCATCTTTCTCCTACAAGTGGTTGTTCGAACTGTTGACCCTGTGGCTAGTATCCCAACAGGTACCAGTGACCTCACCAGGACTCCACAGTGGAAATAGAACGAGAAAACACCTCCCTCAAACTTTTATTCCAGCAGACAGAACAGTAAGCCCACTAGTAAAGACATAGGTGAAATATCTGGGAGGGACGACCTAAACCCTTTTATTAAGGAAATTCCCCTAATGTATTATCTTTTGGAAGGCGCCAGGGATCACTGCAAGGAATCAGCCAAGACTTCCATGATGTACTTGGTTTGGAGAACTCTAATTTTGTCCTACATTGTTTCCCAGTTCCTTTTTCCCGGTGCTCTAGGGTCTAGGTGGCCTTCTCCTTAAAGAAGAACGCATTCCTTATCAAGCTGGTTCTCGTACCCACCTCAGTGGACCACTCCACCAGACCCGGCTCGCCTTTGTTTCTCGAAGCTATCAGTCCGTTATCCCAGTGGAGTGGGGTCTGTCTCTCTCTCTTTCTCCCCCCACCCCCACCCCCACACTGGAGTTGCCCCTCTCCCATCCCTCTGTCCCTTTCTTGCTTTCCAGCCCGCTCCATTATGACTGCCTTTTGAACAAGCCTCGCTCACGTCCAGTGCAGTCCGTTCTTGGACACGTCAGTGGTTAGAGCCCATCTGTGGCTCCGTGGGAGGAGGACGTGGTGGTGTGCTTCTGTACAGAGAACGGCCAGGACACCCTGTGGGGCAGTTCTGCTCTGTCACCCGGTGTGGCTGGAAGGTGGCGTGGACGCCCTGGCACCCAGCCACAACGACGCAGCTATTTCAAATAGGTTGATGATCAAGGAGGCCTCTCTGACAGGGACTTAGGAGGTGAAAATTGAATATAGAAAGAATGCAGCCAGCCTTGTGAGGGCTGAAGACGAATATGTGACATAAAGAAATAGTGCAGTGGCCCTGAGCCGGTTAGCTTCCTGAAGCAGCAGGAAGGCAGTATGGCCGGAGTTGAATGGGCCAGACCACATTTAGAAAGCGAGCTATGCCTCCCTCCCAGCTGGGTGGCTTTGAGTCAGTCTCTTCTTTCTCTCTCTCGCTCTCTCGCTCTCTCTGTCCTGCCCATCAGCTGAGGGGTTTTGCAGCCTGGGCTTTGGGTGTCTGTGGAGATGAATACAACTTCTCTTTGGTTTCCTGTTCTCATTTTGATGGTCATAGAAGCGTTTTCTGCGTCTGTGACTAACAGATGGGGAGAATGATGAGTCTTTTTCTCCCTTACAGAGCGAAAGTCTCAGAAACCTACAGGGGCCGTTCTACCCTGTCCTGTAGGGTCACTAGGAGTCAGCATCCACTCAATGAGAATAAGTTTGGTTTGGGGTTTGTCTAAGAAGCTGTGGGTTTCATAACTGTATTTGCCTTCATTTTGGCAATTGACTTATAGCAAACTGCAGGTCCAGGAAGTCAAGGATGCTTCTTGGAGGAAGCTCCCACCCCACCCCCACCCCACCCTTAGTAATTTGACTAGAATAGTGGGGTGGAGGGGTGAATTAGGCCATGCTGTATGGCCATGCCACGCTCAAGAACCTCGCCAGGCAGAGTGGTGAGTACCATGCTTACGTTGTAAGCGGTGTGCCCATTTTTACATCAGACCCTCCATCACGCTCATTAAAAGTAGTCATAGCCCTTAGATCAGATGTAGATCAGCCTTACCTCCAGGCGAACACCACACCTTTCCAGAACCGGCAGGAAGGATTGCTCCCTGACCAGGATGTGGACACGTGGAGGGCCAGGTGAAGCTCCAAGGTGTCTGATGACATTTTTACACCATATGGTCATGTATTCCAGGTGCACCCAGTAGCACCTGGAATGTCAAAGCACCAAAAACCCCGTAAGCCCAGAACTCAACCACCGGCTGTATTTTTCTGCTTTTAAACTCAACCTGCAGCTTGAGAGGTCTAGCCAAAGAAAGCGCTGATGGCCATTCCTCTGAGCATAACAAGTACCGTTAACCTTTAAATAAAAAGAATGTGGCTGGATGCTGAAGGCCCCAGTGAGTGGCTTCCCTTCCAAAGTGGTCCCTAACTAGATACCTTTGAGATCAAACCGCTCCAAATGACAAATGAGCTACAGATCGTCTCCGGCGATCCAACGTACATACAAGACCAGAAGCCACCAGTGCAGGGTGCGAGGGTCCTGACCCGAGAGGAGGTGGACCGTTGAGGAGGGCAGACGGTCACTGCCATGTGCCTCAGTAAAGGGACACAGGCGATGAAGTAGAAACAAGTTTCAAAAAAAATACAAGGCTATTTGCGTTTTATAGACTTGTACATCCTAATATCTAATCTTCTTTTCTGAATCATGACTTTCTGGTGGTGTGTGTGAGAGTTTGTGCTTGTGCACACAAACAGGAAATATATTCATCTATTGACCTTCCCTTCCAGTAGAGAAGACTTTTTCAACTTATGTAAGTAGATAAATGTGTTTTTAAAACTCAGCAGACACTTTGCCATCACCTTCTCTTCCCCTTTCCCATACCCTTCTAGTCCTAATCCACATTTAGAAAATGTTTATTTGGGGGATGAGGGGGGGAAGGTAGACCAGATGTGGGTATTCAAAGAAAAGTCTACCCATTTTTTACAAAAAGCCTGTGGGATATTTCACACTTTGTGTGTGTAAATGTACACACACACACACACACACACACACACGGATAAAAGAATTAATTTGCATTTCATTGCCTGAGTTTGCCTTAATAGCCCGGGGATGAATGGTGGTCATCACCCATTGTGCCCCTCCCCCTGCACCTCATGGTGCTCTGGGCTCTCCTTCCCAGTGTGCTGCCATCTCATGAAGGACGTGGACTGGCCACGGGTGGGGTCACCTTGAGTGCCAAGCTGTCTAGCTTGATTAATGGCAAGATTGCCCATTTGGCCAACTCTTCCGAGTTCCTATCAAACACAGAGTGACAGACAGACCCGTTTCAGACAATCGTGTTCGTATGGCATGCACACTTTACCGTCAAGTGCTACTGGGATGAGCTTGTTCTTGGGCAGCAGCTCTAGCACCTGTGACCCTAATTGGCACCATCCTGGGGAATCACCCATGAGGACCCGCCAGAAAGGATTTCTTCTAATTACTTGATTGGGGGTGTGTGTCATTATCTTTTATGATGTTCAACACACTTTACGGTCCTTCCCCAGGTATGATGACGTTTCTAGCGAGGCTATACGCCTGGCCGTGGGAGGGAGGGACCCTTCTGCTGTCCATGTGTTCCCTGTATCATTCAGGTTGCATACATTGGATTGGATATGGACCATCACAGCTGGAAGGCAACCAAGACTAACTTGGAGAATAGGGTACCGCCTGTTTGTTTTCCAGCTGCCTCAGGAACAGCTTTCTGAGATAGTATCTGGTGCCTTTACTACCGTGTGGGTCTTTTGACGCTCCTGAGCTATCGCTTTCTTGAACTCAGTTAGAGCACAGCAGAGCCTGGCATACAGCAAACCAAGTGGTCAGGCTGAAGCCTTAGAGGACAGCACTTATGACTGAGCACTTACTGGGGGCCAGGTGCGCTCGAGCTCTGCACATATGTGAGCCCAGCCATGTGGTAGTCCTACTACCACCACCCCAATGTGCAGATGAGAAAACCAAAGGGCAGAAACCGTTTGGGCTGAACTCAAGCAAGCCGCTCTCTAGGATGCTATCTGATCACCCTGCGGCTTAGGGCTTCCAGTTGCCCTTTTGACCTTGAGGTTGAGAATTGTTTCAGAGGGTGCATACCTCAAGATCCACAGCACTTCCCAGTGGTGCATAGAGGCTCTCTTTTATTATCATTGTTTTAAACCAACCAACCAACCTATGATGCAGTGCAGTAGTCTATTTTTTAATATTGACAGAAGTGTCAGGAGACCGTGCAGCCTCAGATCACAGTCGTCCCTAGTCCTGTGTGACAGGTACCCAGTCTCTGGCCCGAGGTGTCAAATAGCTGTGGTTTATGAGGCTGAGGATTTGCAGTTGCTAATTTCTGTTGGATGTGCTAAATCCGTTACCAGCTAGATCTCTGGGCCGCCCTCAGAGTCTGCATTTTAAATAAATATTCTTGGTATTATTGTCACCCTCATCCTGCTGGGCATTTCCAAAAAAAGAAGAAGAAACAAATCAGAAGATTTTAAGGTTGAATTTTGTCAAGTCAATCAGAGATCAGACTTTTTAGCGTAAGTGTCCAGGAGAGACCATTGATTATTTTACTGCCTGTTTGGTATGCTCATCCATCATTCATTCATGCATGCGTGCATGCATTCTACCAACAATTTGCTGCATGCCAGGCTCTGTGCATAGGGGCTGATGTACAGAGATGGGCAGGAGGGATAAAACTCGGCCATGGTTCCATCAGACTCATCAGGAGGAACTGAAAGTAGCTAGCTGAGGCCTGTCCTCAGCTTCATCCTTTGCTGGGACCCATAGTTCATTCTCAGGCACGCCACCCAAGTGCCTGGGCTCTTTTTGTGCAAAATGTGACCATTGCCCTATGTGTCCCCCCTCAACTCCAGAGTTCTCTGATCCAACTGCTAAGTGATAGGCTGACCAGGTCAGACCGGCCTGTTTAGTAGGGATGAAGTTGCCTTCCCCACTCAAGGCTATACTAAATAACCATCATTCATTCTTCAGTTCTAGGATGTCTCTTTTTGCCATGGTGGCTAATACCGAGGGTAACTCCGTAAGGCTGATGTTCGAAGGCTTTCGCCTGCAAACATGAATGACTACGTAATTTATGAGGCCCAGCACAAAGTGGAAATGTGGACCCCTTGTTCGAAATCTATTAAGGGTTTCAAGATGGCAATAGCCTTGAATTGTCCGAAGTATGAGGCCCCTGTGGGCAAGGGGTCCCCTGTGTCTGGATGCTGGCCCCTTGCCCATGAATCTGGCCCTGCCTGTCAGTGAGTCCGATGAAATCAGATCGAGGGGATGCGTTCTCGTTTTACCGCGTGTGTTATCAGTTGGGGTATGACTGTTATTTTAAATGGTGCTGTCTTCCCCACCCCCTCACTGGTTTTTCTCTTGGGAGAGAGTAAGCTCCCAAGGGTAGGCACTGGCCAGTTGCTATGGCGCCTCCCTGTTGTGTCAGAGTAGAGCTGCGCTCCAGAGGATGCCCCCCAAACCTTTGCACCTCCCTGGGACTCCCAGGTAGGGAGACAGCGCTGTAGCGTATGGAATTTGTGATGCACACTAGCCACATGCCTGCTTGTTGAAAAGGAGTGATGGCCATGCTCATTTGCTCTGAGAAGAAAATTAGAATTTTTTCCAGAGGCCATTTTCCCCAAGGAATTGTTTGGATTTGGATTTTTAAGATGCCCAACTTGGAGAAGTCAGAGTCACACTTAACAAGGTGTTTATAAGCCCAGAGAGCCATTGGTTGAAAATTCTCTGGCATAGAACTGGTCGCCTGCAGCAGAAAGGGGGAGTGGCCTTTTAAAGCAGCCTTTGGGGGTGTGGAGCCACGCAGGCCAGTATTTGTGTGTGTGGCTGGTGGGGATCTCATGGAGAATGATAACCAGCTTCAGTTGAGCTGTGAAAAATCAGTAATTGGGATTTACAGGCTTGTGATGTGTGTAGCACCGCAGCCATTCTGTGTGATATTTTATCTAAATGGGTTTCTCATGTAGGAGATAGTTATTGCCAGGCATCATGACCCACGTGGCAGAGAACCCTAAAGAGGGTGCCCTGAGGAGTTGTAAATTGCATGGGTAAACGGCTGGACTTTCAAGTTTCGCGAAAACCTCGAGGTGAGATTGATGAAATGCATTGTGGCATCCAGGGCTTTAGTTGCTAATTTTCTTCTAGAAATTTTGGCAGATCTTTTCACCAGAAGACAGGTGAGCAATGCAGTTCCTTTCAGAAACCTGGGCTCTCCAGGAAATTTAGGCATCTATTTAGATCAGAGGTAAATAAAGATGTGGAAGGGCAAAGCCTTTGCTGACGGTGTTTTTGTTGAGTGTGAATTTTCGAAACCAAACCTGATGGCACTTCTTTGTGTTCTTCTGATTGTGGCGTGAAGGGCCCCAGTGGTGCACATGGTTAAGCACTTGGCTACTAACTGGAAGGTGGGCAGTTCAGACCTACCCAATGGCTCTCTGGGAGACATTCCCAATGATCTGCTCCCTTAAGGATTACATCTAAGAAAATCCTATGGGGACAGTTTGGCTCTGCCCCATGGGGTAAACGACTTAAGGGCACCTGCCATCAACCTTGTGACTCTTTTGTTCACATCCCCACCCCTGCTCGGAAGTCATTTGCCTTCATAAATGAAAGCACTCAGGCCCTTGGAATTTACACATTCCTTGGAGCAGGTGATGTTGTTTGATGCATTTGATTCCTGGACAGCATCCACTCATCTCTGCAGGGAGCCCCAGCTGCATTAATTACAGATGATGCAAATGATAAAATAGAGGCAGTGTGTCTGAAGAGCAGTCAGTCAGTCGGACAGACATCGAAGAAGAGCCCATTCTTCTCTGGTTTAAACGGGCCTATCTTCAAGGGAACTCAGGCCTGAGTTGAAATCTTAAAGACCGCAGGCTGTACACCAGTGTCAGCTGAGTTCCACTGGGGGCAGTACAGCTTTCTAAAACTGAGAGGGGGAATGGTTAGATGTCACACCATCCAAATTACTCAAAGAACAAGATCGTACAGAATACAGAAGCCCCTTTGAACCAGAGACCCCGATAGACAGAATAAAGAAAGACTAGTTTTGCCTACCATTTACTGAGGATTCCTTCTGTGCCCTTCCACATCATACTGCACTTCCTCACTCCCCTGAGAGCTGCCTGTGGAGTGGGGTGGGGTACCTCCGATTCCTCTAGCTCAGTTGATCTCAACCTGTGGATCGCGACCCCTTTGTGGGTCGAATGACTCTTGCACAGGGATCGCCGGATTCATAACAGTAGCCAAATTACAGTTATGAATTAGCAATGGAAATAATTTTGTGGTTGGGAGTGGGATCATCATCACATGACCTGTATTAAAGGGTTGCGGAATTAGGAAGGTTGAGCACCACTGCTCTAGCGCATCTGCTTCCTCTGCGTGTTTTAGGCCTGAAGTGATCCTTCTCCCTGAAGTGCCTGATGTAACCCAGGAGGCCGTCGTCGGTAGGTCAGTAGGAGCCACACGGCACAGTAGTTACTGGCCACTTGGACTGCTTTGTGCTTACAAGAAGTGGAACAATGTAGCATGCAGGTGGAAACAGAATTTCCTTTTAGCTTTTGTTAATGCAACCTGAAGTGTCTCACCTACATTGAGCCCCCTCAACTCCCCATCTGCTTTCATAGCAGCCAGAAATACACTCCCCCCTCCCCCCAAGTGTAGTGCTCTGCAGGGTAGAGGATGACATAGAAAGCCAATCCTTAGATACAGACTCACTTCGATTCTCTGTGAACAGCAGATATCAGACACAAGGGATCCTGGTGGTGCAGTGGTTTAGCTTGCTGCTGCTCACCGAGAGCTGGGTGGTCTGGATCTGCCAGCTCTTCTTTGTAAGAAGAGATCTGGTACTCTGTTCTAGTAACCGGATCCTGCAAGGTCCCCTCAGGCACGCCACAATTGTGCCAGGAGGAGTGGCATTGGCTAGTGAATGCTTATGTCACCAGTAAAGAACGGACCCTGCGGAAATCCTTGTGAGCCTGGCAGGCCTAGAGCTGGGTGCTTGCTATATCTGATTGGCTAACTTAAATTCCCCCTGTGCTCTTACCTGTTGCTTGTGAGTTAGGTCTGTGACAGTTCATCACTCTGCATTGATGATTTTCTCACACAGCCCACACGAGGTCTGTGCTCGCTGACCCCAGGACTTCCTCTGAGCAGCGGCTGAGGTTGAGTAGAGAGCTGAGTCCTAGCACCCAGCTGTTATAGCTCCCAGGGTGGAACTCCATGATGGCAAAAGCACAGCCCTGGGGTTTTCTTCTCCCCTCTTTCTTCACTCATAACCCTGATCGATAGGTGAGTGCATCCCCACAGAGCCAAGATGTAGCTTCCATGAGATGCTTCTAGAAGCAGCAGCTGCAGATGAAGCAGAGCTTTCTTTCTTCCCAGGATTACTTGGGATAGAGAATGGTCGTCATCGTATACGCACGATGCTCCTTTCCACTGGTTACATGTCCATACCCAAACCCACTGCTTGTTGGACCAACCTCAACACATAGTGACCCTGTTGGACAGAGCTGAATGGCTCCAGAGAGTTTCCAAAACCAGGAATCTGTACAGAAGCAGACTCCCAGTGCTTCCGAAGGGGCAGTGGCTGGTGGGTTTGAACTACTGGCCTCTTGGCTGGCAGCCTAGCACTTCAACCACGTGCCACAAGGCCTCCTAGCACACTGACTGCTCATCCAAAGGCCCCTTCTCCTGCCAGCATCCTCACATCCTCCCAGCCCATTGCTGCCCATTCTTTCCTCCTTGGCTTTCAGCCTTGGGGCCTCCCTTGTGCTGATTTGCCCTTTGACCAATCGTTTCTTTCACACCTCCTCGTGGATGCATAAAATGTTTAATGTTTCAAATGAAAGGGACATTGATGATTGCTGAGGTCTCATCCAGCACTGACCTTGGAATACGTTGGCTTTGTCCGCTGTGCAGCAAGGAGTCTTCTTCGTAGCAAACAATAGAAACTGGCCCTGGCTACATGAAGCAGTGGAGGAAACGGTGAAGGGATATTGGATCACTAGCAGCATGGATAAGGCAGTTGGGACCATGCTAGAAATTCAGGGAGGAACCAGGTAAATGAGGCCCCTGCAATCCCTGGCTGGATCTTGCCCGGGAACACGCCAGAGGCACTGAGTGCAGGCCAGGGCCACAGCTGGATCGTGGCGCTGCATTTGATTGGTTAACTGAAGTTTCATTCCTGACCCTGATAGTCTGGGATGGGGGATGGTGAGGGTGGCAAGTGGAGGGTGACGCTGATCACTTCCTGGTTCTGTTACCCCAAAGATTGCCACAATTCAAAGTTCCTCAATTGTAGGGAAAAGGGGGGGCCAGGTATTGGGCACCATAAAGTTCCATATCAAATTTTTTTTTTTGCCAGAAGTTTCACAGTGCAAGTAAGTTTGGCTGAAGTATCGGGTGCAAGTAACGCAGCAACTCTCCTCTCTGTTCTTCTGTGCTCCCAGTTCTACTGAGTGTTTTATATTAACCCCAGCTCTTTGGGAAAATGCAGTATATGTTTTAAAGCAAATTGGTGGTGGCAGTGTCCCACTGGTCAGCTCTGACTCACGGTGACTGTAGGGACACTCATGAATGCTCCAGAATGGTCACCCTTCAGCTATGTAGGCATTCCCTGTGGGTCCTGGAGGCTCCTGGGAAGACACGCCTGGCAGCACCGCTAGAGGCTTTGTGAATGCTCCCTACTCCCCTCCTATCAGAAAGATACAGAGCCTGTGCACAACAACAGTTAGCAATGACATTGAGTTTCCTTACGGTAAATTAGTCATGGTATCGATGGTTTCAGTAGTCCACCTCACTCAAAGTTGTAACTGGTGTAAAAAGACCCCCACAGGGTCCCCCATAGCGGATCCTTTCTTGTCCAACTGGAAAACAAGGCTTGGTTCGCCCTGGTCTGTATGCCCCCAATGCAAATAAACCAGTGTCTCACCAATTGCTTCTTGGCCATTTTGCGTCTAGGGAGCCTCTCCCTGTTGGGGGTGGGAGCCTCATCAGTGACCGTCTGTATCATAGAGCTAAAGGCTGGGTGAGCGCCCGCTTAGTGATTTGTAGGATTGCGCTCGTTGGTGGATCATTTCTGCCAGTTGCGTTGAGGATTCCCCTTGTTTCCATTCTCTAGCAAGCATGCTGCCCTGTTCTAGCATGGTGACTTCGTGCCCTCTTAGGGCTAAAGAACCTGCCAGGACAAGGCGGCCTGTGATCGTTCTCTGGGCAGCCCACGGTAGAAAGCAAGTTTCCAAGTTTCTTGTTGTTAGATTCTTGGGAGGTAAGATCAGCTCAGCAGAACTCTGCCCATGGACAGAGGGGTCCTTCTTTCTCCCTTTTGAAAGGAGACCTTCAGAGTGCAGAGAGCTAAGGTGGAAGTGGTTCTGAAAGGACACTGAGGTTCTGGTAGCTCTCGATGGTATCGGGAAGACTTGGGTCTCCTCTCTAAGACCTAACAGACTCTACCACACCTGAACCAAAGTGGATGGTCTCCTCCATGGCAAATCCAATTGGCAATTGAACATTTTCTATTGGTACATTGATTTCAGCGAAACTTTAAGTGACTTACTATTTTTTTTGGCAATGGGAGTTTAAAAAAAACGGATGTGAATAAGGTAAGATAATCTTCTGCCGAGTCGGCACAGTAGAATGTTGTATTTCTTCTATCTTGAATGCTTTGCAGGCAGATGAAAATTCCGTTGACTGTTGAATATCTGCGAACACGACAGTCAAGGATAATTGGTGTGTCTGTACACGCTGGCTCCCGGTTTGCTTTCTCTTCCTTCCTCTTCTGCGAGACCTGCAGGCATGAGGTCCCAGGCCCAGAGGAGTATGCATTTGTTATATTAAGGTGACCAGACATCCCGCTTTTGGCGGGACAGTCCCGATTTTTGGCGTTTTAAAAAAGTTCAATTTTTTGAAAGAATCCACGATAAGCTAGGGAACTGTCTATTTGGTCCATATAGACCAAATTTTTAATCAAGGACACCCCCCCTGCCCTCCATCCCCAGTCAATGGTATCCCACTTTAAATCTGGTGACCTTATTGTATAAACAACACCCAGAGCAGTTTTGGAGGAAAGGGCACTGCATTCGGAGTTGGCATTTTCTTCTTCAAATCCAGGCTTGGTTTAGATAATAGAAGGGACATTTATTTGTAGGGACATCAAGAGTTTACTCAGTGCTTTTACATCTATTTGCTCATTTGATCTCCACTGAAATTGGCTGAAGGAGTGTTATTATTCTCATTTTGCCAATAGGGGATTCAGGCTCTGAAAAAAGCATCCAGATGAGAGAGTTCTAGGTAGTTTTCCCAATGGCGGCCTCCAGTCAGATTGGTGTGGCGGCTATCAAGTGTGTGGGCAGCCTGCTGTTTGCTCCCTTAGAAGCCTGCAGTCCAGTCAGATTGGTGTGGCAGCTATCAAGTGTGTGGGCAGCCTGCTGTTTGCTCCCTTAGAAGCCTGCCCGGACTCCTCTTTCTCTGCTGCCTTGCTCTGCCTCTGAGAGGCCTCCTGGGGCTTAATGAGGTGCAGCGGGATCCGCGCATGAAAGGCGCATCTGTAAGTATTTATTCTGAAAGGTGGGGGTCTCCAGAAGAGAAGATGTGTCCTTGTTGTTAATGACACTGGCCAGAGAAGCAGCAGGCTCCATGCCGGCCAGTAAGGTCAGGAAATGCGTTCCTACCAGGACACCACTCTTTACAAGCTGTGACTGCATTTTCAAAGCAGAGAAAGGAAAATAGAAATCACCTTACCGATGTAAAATGTGAAAGGGTGACCAGGTGTTGTGATGCTGTGTTCTTCCACAACCATGAAGATGCAGGCTTGCACTGGAGTTTGTACTTCTTGGGTGTTTCTGGGCCTACAAGCCTGTGAATCCATTCTAATGGGGGTGAGGGGTCATGAGAAGCAGCCCTCCAGGGGCCTGGGGTTTTGATTAGAATCAGCGGCTCCTGTTATCCCAAGACAGCTGTGGGTAAGTTAGCTTAGCAAAGGGTCTGTGCCCACTCCCTCAAGGAATCCCTAAAATAATCAAGGTGACCTACTGCCCCAGGCATTTGGAGAGAGTCAGTAATGGGTGATTGTGAAGACATTTTAGATGGAGCAAGGCACATTGTCAACACTTACTGCCTTCTTGTTGTTCAGTGTTGTTGAGCCCATTCGAACCCACAGTGACCTTACGTACACAGAACGAAACACTTCCAGGCCCTGCGCCATCTGCACGCTTGTTCTGATGTTTGAGCCCATTGTTGTAGCCACTGTGTCAATCCATCTTGGCTCAGGCCGCCCCTCTACATGACCAGGCATGATGTCCTTTTCTAGGGACTGGCCTCTCCTGACCACATGGCCCAAGGACGTAAGATGATGCCCACCATCCTTGCTTCAAAGGAGTGTTCTGGCTGTACTTTCCTCCAAAACATCTGTTTGTTCTCTGGGCAGCCCACGGACTTTCCAACATTCTTGACCAGCACCGACATTCAAATGTGTTGATCCTTCTCTGGCCTTTCTTGTTCACTGTCCAACTTTCACGTGCAGAGGAGGCCACTGAAAGGACCACGGCTTATTTCAGGCTCACCTGAGGTCCTCAAAGTCCCATCCTTGCTCTTCAACACCAGACCTTCAAAGAGGTCTTGTGTGGCAATGCTTGGGTGGATCTCTTGGCTGTTATTTCCATGAGTATTGGTTGTGGATTTAAGCACGATGATGAAAATCCCAGTAAGTTGAAAGAACCCACAGGAAACGTACGGTGTCTGTGTGATGATTACCCGCACGTCCCACCTCCACCTCTTGTGGTGTTTTCTACATGGAATGAAAACGCCGTCGGTCTTGGGACATACTGCTGGGGAAAGAGCAAACCAGACTGAGCTTTAGAAATGGTGTTCCGAATTGGTGAGATATTTGGCTGGTGAAAGCTCACTTACAGAGGAGGTTACAATAAAAAAATTCCATTTGTATTCTAACCTC
>NW_022103896.1:21636478-21653787 GCF_000313985.2 Echinops telfairi
GAATGACTTCCTGACATGTGTATCAGCGCTTAGGCTCTAAACACCCGGTTTACAGAAACACCATTGACTCCATTTTATGCCTTGACATCCAGACAGCTTCTGTTTGAAGTGGCCCTCACCCAGTAACCAGCATAGTGGGAGGGTGGGCTTGAAGGTAGATTATAATCAAATCCCCTCCTTCCCCCCCTAACCCAGCACAGGTGGAGTGTGGGCTAGGTAGATTCAAAGTCACCTGGTCAATGGCTTTATTCTCAACCATCACATAGGCAGGTGATCAGAAGACTAGAGACCCAATCTTATAAGCCAGTGGTTCTCAACCTTCCTAATGTCTTGACCATTTAATGCAGTTCCTCATGTTGTGGTGACTCCCCCCCCCAACCATAAAATTATTTTCATTGCTACTTCTTAGCTATAATTTTGTTACAGTTATGAATCTCTGTGAAAGGGTCGTTCAACCCCCAAAGGGGTAGCGACCCACAGGTTGAGAAGCACTGCGGTGTGTTTCTCATAGGCAGTTGTATATCATGGCCCATGGCCCTGCCTGCTAACAGTAATGAGTCGATCTACCCCATTTCATGATTTTATGGTGATCGGCCACGAAGCCTTCGAACATCATCATGGATGGCCTCGTGCTGATGGTCTCCCTCATCTGAAAGATGTGCCTTTGTCCTGTGTTAAGCCTTCGTAAAAGGGATCTCTAAAAGAGATACCTGAATTTAGGGTCTTTCCCTCCTTAAACCATGTGTAATCAACATGTAAAAGATCTATAATTGCTGATAAAATATTTCATTAACTGGCTTTGGTTAATTGGTATTAACAGTTGCTTTCTTTTTAGTATAATTTGTTGTATAGACTTGGCATATGTAATAGTTTTGTTTATTTAAATCAGTGCCTTCATTTTTATTTATTTTATTTTAATTAAAAGATCATTTTATTGGGGACTCTGACAGCTCTCATGACAATCTATACATCAGTTGTATCAAGCATATTTGTACATGTGTTGCCATCATTATTTTCTAGACATTTATTTTCTATTGAGACCTTAGTATCAGGCCCCCCCCCCCGTAATCCCTCGATAACTTAGGAGTTCTTGTTTTCATATCTTACACTGACCCCTGCGAGAAGGCCTTCTGCTTCATGATCTCAATAGAAAGTTGCGTCCTTGATCCTCCGAGGATATGTGAGCCCAAAGCCAGGGTTTCCTTCACAGTGAGGATCGGTGGTACATTGCCGTTAGATAACCCGTGGACTTGTTTTTTCCCCTCAGTTTTAGATGGCTCGCTTAGGGAACTGTTCCTTGGATGCTCCTCTCATAGTCTGCTCCTACCCTGTGCCTAATGCATTATGTCAGTTATTATTAATGTGACTAATAAACTGTCTTCAAACCTAGTGGCTTGAAACAGCCTTTCTAATCCCAACTTCTATGGTTGACCAGATGGTTCTTGTTTCCCAATTGTGACTGCTGCTTACGTGGATGGCCCCATTAAACCAAGAGCTCAGCTGAGGCATATTGCTTATTCCTGTGTGGGCTCCCTCTTACAGTCTCCCATACCCAGGACCGCTCTCGGGGATCTTTTGAAGATGTAGGTTCCGATTCAGTAGATCTGGGGTGGAAATGCATGTTCTCTGCAGGGGGTCAAACTGGAATGAATCAGTTTGAAGCCCTGCTCCTTTGGGACAGGAACAAATATGCCCCTAGCCTCTAGCATAGTGCTTGATCCCGGGTAGTGTCCCAGAATGAAAGGATGTGCAGAGCGGTCTTGCGAATGTGATGTAAGTCCTAAGTAGTGTTGCAAAGCAGTAGGAAATAGCAGCTTCACAGCTAGGGTAGTGATGTCTTTTTGTTACAGCATCTCTTGCTATTTAAACCTCTTTTCCCAGGAGGGTTTGCAGCTCACAAAGGAAGCCATTTGGCAGATAGCAGTACTTCACTGGCGGAAAGGGGACAGAAATACCTATTTAGCACTAACATTGTTGCAACAAGGTTTTTGCTGCCAGGCCCCTCCCCCCCCTCCCGTTGACTGAGCCTGGTAAATGTGTGTTTCTCTGGACCCTAGCTTTCAAGGCCCCATCAGCAAGGAAATGGGGGGGGGGAGCACTATAGGGATATTTGTTGTATATGAGGAACCCTGGTGGCATAGTGGCTATGAATTGGGCTGTCCACCTCAAGGTGGGCAGTTGGAAACCACTAGCTGCTCTGTGGGAGAAAGACAAGGCTTTTTAATCCTGTAAAAAAAGTGTGTTTTGAAACACTCTCTCTCTCTCTCTCTCTCTCTCTCTCTCTCTGTCATTTCTACCCGGTCCTGTAGGGTTACTATGGGTCAGCATCAACTCGATGGCAGTGGGTTGAGTTTGGGAGTCCCTGGGAGGTGTTCCTGTGTTCTGCTGCTAACCAAAGGGGTGGGGGTCTGAGTCTCTCCGGCTGTATCTCAGAAGACAGGCCTGACGATCCACTTCCGGAAAATCCAAAGAAAACCCTTAAGTCCTAAGTAGTGTTGCAAAGCAGTAGGAAATAGCAGCTTCACAGGTAGGGTAGTGATGTCTTTTTGCTACAGTGTCAGTAGGTGCGCCATCCTCCTGACACCCCTGGGACTGCCATGGCCAAAGTGGCACTGGTAGGAACCATCTGCCAGTCCCATCTCTGGGATGGACCATGACTATGCCTCCATCACTGGTGGCTCTTTTTCTAGAGCCCATTCTTCTGACAGAAGATGTAGTTGTGCTAATCACGCAAGATCAAGAGCGCGTAGGTTCCCAATCCAGACTGATCCCTGGGCTTCCCCCTGCCCCCCGAGATTTTGATTCACTGGGTTGCACCTGGAGCCCAGGGTGCTGTAACTGCACCAGATCCCCAGGGGCTTCCAGCAATCCAGCCACATTGGGAAATAGGGTCTAGAGAGGCTTGTATCTCTGGTGCTGTTTCCTTAGCTCTCTGTTCAATGATTATGACTTCTGGTGAGAATTTTTAGGAAAGCTTATCAACAGTGACAATGTTAAGGAAGCAGAAGTGGGTTTTTTGATTTTCCTGTGGGTATTAGAAGGAAGAGGCACAAGGCTGTAGCAGTGGGAGGCTACTTAGGAAAAGAGGCCTCCCCATTGTGGTGGCCCCGGACATCCTTTCCCTTATTGCTTTTCTTTCTTGCTAGTCTGGTCATGTCCCCAGATGAGGAATTCATTTCCATGAGTCTTCTTGGGCTGCTTTCCTTCATGGCTATTGTGTTAGACCAGGTCAACTGGAGAAACAAATCTAGAGACACTTGTATGTATGTAAGAGAGAGCTTTATATCAAAGAGCAATTGTATATTTAGAAAACATCCCAGCCCAGCCCAGATCAAGTCCCTAAGTCCAGTATTAGCCCATAGGTCCGATACAAGTTCATAAATTTCTCTTCAGACTCACACCGTCACATGCAATGATGCCCAGTGTCGGAAGATCATAGGCCAGTGGGTGAAATGTCTTATGGATCCAGTGGAAGTGGAAGCATCTCAGCGCTAGCTGCCATCCGCGTGGCTCTTCTACAGGAAGGTGGAGCAGAGAGTGTTGAGACTCCAAGGAGGAAGAAAGGGAGTTCCCAGAATCCTCATGACTAGACCACACCCACAAGGAGACTTCTTCAGCATGTGATCTGACTGAAAGGCTAGACTCCACCCCTTCATTTTTTTATCAAGTAGACATGAAATTGTGTAACTATCAAGCCATCGTGTCCTGAAATGGCGTTTTCTGAAGTGGTATTAAACTGAAGTCTGAGTTTTTCTTGAAGAGCACCATTCTCAGCTGTAATTCCAGGCATATTTCAGCTCCCTCCGGCAGCTCCTGCGGTTCTAATAAGATGCAGACGTAGATATAGATGTAGATATATCAGCCTATAAATGAGCACAAGCCTCCACCCTGAGAATGAGAACTCTGTTAGGCCCAGCCAGGCATTGTGGGTAGTGAGGTGACTGTCAGTGCAAGTGGGTGTATGCGTGTGTGCCTGCGTGCGTAGCGGCTGATGTTCTGGGCCCTGGAGACAAGTATCAGGATTACTTTGACCTAAAAATGCACTCCAGATTTTAAAACACCTCCAATTGGAGAGAAGAGGAAACATTTGCAGTGTAGAATTATCAGTCCCATTACCACCCAGGTGTCAAGGAAATGAAGCTTTTCTATTACAAGATTGCAGTAAATCACACAAGAGGATGACAGCCTCATTAACATGGGCAAAGTCACTGTAATTTATGTATAAATAACTGTGCCAAGATATAGTATCATTCATCCCCTCCAGAACAGCCTCTTTCCCACGAAAACAGTGAAATGCCAAAGAGCAGATTCTCACCGGAAGGAAACTCCCCGAATGGCAATGGTTTCTTACAACAGAGCTGGCTGCGGTACAACGCAGAGCCACCCTGCTTGGTGCTCCGCGGTGTTTGTTGCTGTTCGGTGCGGTCAGTTCTGATTCATAGGCACCCTAAAGACTGTTCTCATAGCGACCGCAAGTCCCGCCCAGTCTTGCACCATCCCCACGATGGTTAGACTTACGTTCAGCCAAAATGAGATGATTTCAAGCCCTACCTTAAGTAGTGATTTGATATATTTTTTGTTCATTTGATTAGGGAAAGAGAAATTGATTTAGCCAAAAGCAATAATTGTTCGAGTCTACAGTGTTTCTTTTTTGTGTGCCAGTGGTTTTTTGATTTGTTTTGTGTAGTTGGTAATTTTGAAATATTAAGAAATAACTTCAGTCCCCATCAATAGAGGGTTGGCAAACTCCACAGGGGATTACAAAGTTATTGGAATGAAAAGGATTTTTTTCACAACCTTTCTGAAACCTCCTCATGTCGTATGGTACATTTAGGCATATATAGAATACTTAAATGTGGGGCTGTGATCTGCAATGTCTACAAGTGGAAACCACCAGCCGCTCCTGGAGAGAAGGGTGGGGCTCCACTCCCATAAAGAGCAACAGTCTTGGGAAGTCAAGGCGGCACTTCCCCCCTGCCCTATAGAGTTGCTATGAGTAGGTATCGACCCAATGGCAGTGAGTTTTGTTTTGTTTTTGTTTTTTAAGCAAGATTTTAAAAGGATGATGCAGAATACAAGGAGAGGTTCATTGTGTATAACAGGCGGGTGGGGGGGGGCGCTGAAAACGTTATCCCATTCAAGCAATGTCAACAAACAAGGCCAGAGAGACTTCTGAGTAACAGGCGTAGAGCAGAACCAGGTTGAAATGATGTCCATTTCTTAGTGGAAAATTCCTATTTGTATCTGTGAGCTTCAAGGAGAAATCATACAAATTGTTATTGCAAAATAAGCCACTTCCCCTTCCCCCTTAGGAAACAAGTAGCTATTTGGGGCTCTTTCCTTGCCCTAAGGTTGAAAGTCCAGGCCCTGCTTTGCCTGTTGACGTAGCTGTGCAATAGAAAGGACCGCAAGCAGAGCCTGCAGGCCAAGGTTCAAATCCAAGGCTAGGCCTATGGCCTGAGCTGTCTTAGCATCAATTTTATTTAACCCACGAACCTTAGATTTTCAGTGGGGGCAGGGGAGGGTAGGAGGGCAGAAAGGGAAGGACGCATTCCTTTGGTGCTCTTGTCAGCTGCGAGTGGACAAACAATGGACAGCAAATGACTGGGGTGTCATTCTGTGGATTGTCCTGCACTCCTATCACTTGTTAGAGCCGCGGGTCTCAACCTGTGGGCCGCAACCCTTTTGTGGGGGTCGAACGACCCTTTCACAGGGGTCTCCCGATTCATACCAGTAGCAAAATTGCAGTGATGACGTAGCAAAGAAAATAATTTTATGGTGGGGGGTCACCACCACATGAGGAGCTGTGTGAAACTGTAGGAAGGTGGAGAACCACTGTGTTATAGGCTCATGAGTGAAGAAAGTGCACGGACTTGTCATCCCATACTCAGGTGCTTCTCCCCTAGAACAAGAGTGAGAAGCTGACTTAAACCAATACCTTGTTAAAGAACGACGAAGCCCTAAGGAAAAGAAAAGAAGGGGGGGGGCATATAAAAAGCTTCCCCTCAGATACTAATAACGATGTAACAAGGTTGTAATGTACAGAGATTTTACAAAGCAATTGTTCATTTTCATAGAATCGAGGACATATTTAGACAACTTTCCGTTCTCTCTTATCACATAATATTCTGTGCCTGGTAATAAACGGTATTAAGGATTCTGTGAGCCTGGTAAGGGAGGAGGCCCAGGAAGGGGCTGGGGCAGGTGTCTCTGAGTTTCTGCACTGGGCCTGGGGCAGGTGACTGAGTTTCCACACGGGGAGACCAACCCTAGTGAGACCGCTGTATCCTCTGAGTGTTTGAAGGAGAGGAGATTTTATCTCGAGCCCCTGGTGTGGCTGGACAATCTGATAAGCTCTGTCCAGTCTCAAGCACCGAGGAGTCCCGTACTAGAAGTGAGCCCCCACTCTGGCGCCTGAGGCCCGCCCTGGGGTCTGACCTAAATGCCTTTGGGGGTCAAAGAAGGAGAACGAGGAAGCTTACCTGGGAGGGGTTCCTTCAGACTTCCTGACACCCTCTAACAAGGGCTCTGTTGTTCTAGTCGAAGCGGTATCACTCACTTGCATCCTTGTGTCCCCTTTGTTCTTAGACAGCGTCCGGAATGATCCGGAACCTCCCTCATAGTTCGCGTGATAGCCTGCCCAATGTCATCAGACATGGAGATACTGGTTTCCAGACAAGTTGTATATCCATTCTGGGAAGGGATTCTTCCTAGGACTGGTTTTGACTTTGGGGATATCATCTGCTTACTCTTGGTCACGTTGTCTAATGATAGAGGAGGCTCTAACCTCGGAGGTCAGGATTCTGTCTAAACCAAAACCCAAACCCACCCCCGTGGAGCTGATTCTGGCCGACCGGGACCCCTCCAGGACAGAATAGAGCTGCGCCGTGGGTTTTTCCCAGGCTACGAATATTCACGGGAGCATTTCCTCACACACAGGTTCTGGTGGGCTCCAGTCACCAAGCTTTCGGTCAGCAGCTCCGGTAAGTGCTGTAACTATGACAGTGCAAAGATTCGGCCAGCCAGAATGAGCTCGCTCCATTCTCATGGCCGCCATGACCCTGGACGTTCTCAGTGTCAGCTGGGTCCATGAGCTGAAACTGGTCACGGGCCCCCATGTCAGAGGCCTGGCTCCCAGCACCCACCTGCTCTCTCTTCACTCCTTGGCTGTCTGCAGTAAAGAAGAGGGTTGTTGTAAGCCGGTGTTCTCCAGGTCTCTTCTCGCTCTGAAGGGAGGTAAAAGTTTACCAAGGCATTTTCTGGTGTGGAAGGTGAGCTCCATGGGATTGGGGACCCCGTCTTGCTCACTACTATGTCCCTAAACTGTAACCATGATTGGCATCTTCCTGGAAGTAAGCAGGGATTGGGGACCCCATCTTGCTCACTACTACGTCCCTAAACTGGAACCATGGTGGCACCTTCCTGGAAGTAAGCAGGGATTGGGGACCCCGTCTTGCTCACTACTACATCCCTAAACTGGAACCATGTTTGGCACCTTCCTGGAAGTAAGCAGGGAACTTCTCTTTTCCGTTTCGGACGGAGATGTTCACAGGAGGAGCAAGGCTGCCTTTACCTTCCCCCGGGAAGTCTTGAGAAGAAGTCTTTCTAGGCTCCTCCACCGACCAAGGATTTCCGGTACTCCATGGTCTTTGGTGCACTCTGGGGGCTGATGCACTGAGCTGCTAACGACAAAGTCAATGGTTTGAGCCCACCAGCCACTCGGAGAGAAAGTCGAGGCTTTCTGCTCTTGTCAGGCGTTAGTTGGAGCCTCGGAAGCTCTCGGGCATTTCTGTGCTGTCCTGTGGGGGCACTCTGAGGTAGCAGTGAGCTGTGGCCCTTGGTACCACAATCGTGCTTTTGTTAAAGTCGTTTTTCCCAAGTTGCAGTTGAACTTGAGTGGTGTAAGGCACAGAGAAAGCAAAAGAGACAGGCATTTCAAAGGCATTTAAATGCGCATCCCTCAGCCACTGGGCCAGGCTCTCCAATGTCTTCCCCTTTGAGGACCTGCAGTGTGTTACCGGACACCTTTCCCAGACATTTGGAGCGGAATTGGATTCTTTGAAGGATACTAAAATGGCAGTGGTTTAAACCCACTCCTGTTAACTTTGTACAGCCCCATTATTCCTCCATTGTCACCCTCGGGGCATTTGAAGGTCTGTTAAAGGGCCTGAGCCAGCAGATCACAAGGATGGGGATGCTGACTGTCGCCTCCAGACCCACTAGCCTGCAACCCAGGCTTACTCTTGCTCATCTCAGATGGGCGCTCCCCTCAGTCTGCGTCTTGTATTTTTAGATCTAGAATACATTCAGGTTAGCTGCAGCCAGCGGGCCAGTTATCTGTGCTTATAGTCTTCTCTGTAAGCAGTGTGCTGCTAGTTCATGTGACTTGAGTGGCAGAGTCTGCTGTAGATTAACCTGTTGTCATGACTCAAAATAAGCAGTTGTCACTCAGGCTTGACTTCTGGTGGTTCAGTGGTGGAATTCCCTACCCCCATCTGCAGGGGACCCAGGTGCAGTTTCCAGCCAGTGTACCTCCAGCAGACTCACCGGTATGTCAGTGGAGACTTGTCTGTTTACTGTGACCCCGAAAAGGTTTCCATGGAGCCCCCGCATTAGGGCGAACTAGGGAGAAATGCCTGGTGATCTACTTCTCGGGACAACAAACAGGAAAAGCCCAATCTGTGTCTTTACTCTTGCCTGATGATCCCTTTGCGCACGGGGACACCATGAGTCAGGGGACACCATGAGTCAGGGTCGATGACGGCAGTTAACAGAAACAGTTCTACAGTAAAAGTAAGCCCTTCACTTACCCGTAGAAATAACAGAATATCCTCAATGACCCAAGGAGCCATGGTAGGTTCCCTGTTGGGCTGCTCACTGCAAGGTCAGCGACTCCATGGGACAAAGATGCGGCTTTCTGCGCCTGTAAAGATTGACAGCCTCAAAAGCCACGGGGGCAGGTCTGCTCCGTCGCACAGGGTCACGGTGAGTTGGAATAGAGTCGATGGCAGTCAGTTTGGTTTCTGAGTTATCTGTATTGACAAGAAAAGAGAGTCTCTTCTAGTCTGTTCCCTTTATCGCAGCATTAGCTTATGGTACAAATGAGAATACGAGAGTTTAAAGACATCGGCTGCTGCCACTTAAAAGCTAACCTAATTCTTTAAGAAATTATACACCAGTGTATTTCATCCCATTAGTGGGCCAGCGGGAATGATGTGTAGTGACGCTTAGGACTGATGAATACATCAGTCCTAAAAAGGCGTGCCTGGGTGTGGTTCCCATTTTGTTTTGTGTTGCTTCCAAGGCCCCACACCACCATCAGGATGAGCAGGAGTCCCTTGCAAGAAGGAGCAGGCATGCCCCCAGGGTGCCTGCATAGTGCCTGCGCCAGCTCCCCACTCCGTCCCTCTTCACCTCTCCTGGGGGGGCTTCAGAGAGTTCACAAGGAAGATTCCATTCCCCCACAAATGATTTGAATCCCTCTTGTATGTGAATCAGGAGGCAGTAACTTCTCTAGGCCGTATGTTCGCTTCCTGGGACCACTTCTAAAGTTTTACCTTTGAGTGAACTTAATTGTACAATGAGGTTTTCAAAGACTGAGTTGGAAGAGTGTGTAGAGTGGTGGTTTGGGTGCTGTCTCACGAGTCCCGTTTTGGGAAAGAGGTTTCTTAAGGGAATAAATAATCTTCTACTACTGATGCTAGAGAAGAATTCGGTACTATAATGTCCATACTATTGATGTCATTTCTTTGCCTCAAGTCTTTTTCTCGGTGCACAGTGTTTAGACTTCACTCCTGGGCACTAAAAATTGTTGCCGAAATTAATGAAGAAGTTACATTTGGCTACATGAAGCTGGGAAGCCATTTCTCGAAGGTTCAGATCATTTTAGAGAAAGAAAAATGTAACCCAGCTGGATAGATTACCCATTGGTGTTATAAATGATAAATAGATATTTGCCTTCTTTCAGGATGTTTTATCACCAATGCCACATACTGTTCAAATGTAAGAAGAACCACATGTGGCAGGTGTGTTTTATAGGCTTATAAATACTGACACTTCAGAACAGGCCGATTACCCGAACTTTATAGGTTGCTTTTAAAAGGTGAGCGCTTCCTAATAGTGGATAAGTACATGCCTGTTAAATTGTTCCCCAAACGTGAATTCAGTCGAGATGCCCTACAGTGGACTTTCACCAAGGGTGGTGTGATGGGGACCGTCACTTGACCGGTTATGAATTCATCTGTCACAGGGCAAACCTGGTGGCGAGAAGACCCAGATCCTGTGAGGATCTCCTTTTCCGTTGTTAGTAATTGACGGAGCTTTTCATGGTGAAGGGCCACGCGTGAGTGCAAGTGTGCTCGCAGGAAGCTTACTGCCGTGAGCAAGCTGAGCACATGTTCTCTTCAGCTTCTCTTGTTCTCACGGCCAACAAAAGTCAGGGATGGACAGGAAGCGTGCCCGTCTCCCCAGGAACAGGCATCAGATGGACAAACGGAGGCTTTGTGAATTGTTCCCCAGCTGTTTGCATAGCACTCTGATGCTAGATACCTGGGGCCAGTAGTCTGCGGTGTTTGAGAACTCTGAAAGAGCCAGCCTGAGGGTGGAAAGAAGTTATTGCTAGAGCCCTAGATGGACCGCTTGCATTAGCAATGACGCGGCGGGCATCTCATTGTCACCTGTTTGTATTGGGGCGTGAGGCTGCACACTGGTGAGCTTGCTCGTGGAAAAGCGCTTCACTATGACAGCCTTGTTTTGTTGTCATTGGTTGAACCCTTGTCCCTGATTCATGGGGACCCCGGGCACAGTGGGTGGCATTGCTGCACTGTTCCCACGGTCAGTTGTCACCACACCGTTACGATCCATGGGATTTTCATTGGCTAATTTTGGGGAGTAGATTGTCAGGCTGTTTTTCCTCGTTCTTAGTCTGGAAGCTGCACTGACACCTGAGCAAGCTGCCAGCGACCAGCAGGTAAGCCTCAAGTGCATCGGCTGGGCATCGAACCGGGCAGGTGTGAGGGCACTGAACCACAGCAGTTCCTGATTAGTCAAATCAAGCGGGACGGGCTTTGCCCGGTGGAATGAGACTCATGTGACGCCAGGTCTGCTTTCTCTACTAATGCCACACTTGTTCTCCGTAAAATAGATGTGAACCAGACACCCTTCTTTCCTAAGGAGATAAGTGGTTTTCTAGTAAAATATTTTCAGTCACTAATTTCCCAGCTGCCCATGGAACGTATGCAGCATCTTTTTTTTTTTTTTTTTGTGGCAAAACAGCTGTCTGAGAAGTTAAAGACACAGGCCGTGAATGTTCTGTACTTGAGGAATCTTTTCGGGCATGTATTTGGGCAGACATTGGATATGCGTGCTGACGTTATACGGTCTTGGGGAACTGTCATTTGGGAGGATGTATATTCCCAAAGATGACTCATGACTTCCAATTGATAGCAACTCAGTTTGGTTGGTCTGAATAACCTACCCAGACCACTGGGGACTGAAGGATTCTCAGGGCTTTTGAATTCACCTAAGAAAACCTCTACTACCGATGGTCTACCGTGGGCATTAGTTCTCTTACTTGGGTGTCGTTTCTGGTTCCTGCACTCCTCGTGCTTCTGACTAATTGAGCACGGATTAAGCATTTTGTATTTAGTCATCAGTATTTTCACAGGTTCTGAACCAACAAGTACAAGAAGTAAGGTGCTCAAAATTAATATGGATTTATTTCTTGTGTATGTACTGTGTGTAAGATCATGTATGTCAGATGCTGTGAAGGAAACACAGTTGATGCAAAGATAAATCGAAACCTGAGGGCAGATAGCAAATTGCTGGGAACCATCGGACAATCGCTGGAGGAGAGAGGGAGCTAGGAATACTGAAGAGCAGCAAAGGAGGGAGCTGTTCCTGCGGACGGGACAGGGTGGTGTCAGCAGTGGCTCCAGCAGGAAGCGTTCCAGGAATGTGAGGACACTAGCCTATTTTGGAGAGGCTGTGACTGGGAGGAAAGGGAAGCCAACAGCTCCCAGAGGACCTTGGGAATGATGAATTGTTTTCACGGTTTGCTTCTTCTTGTTACTCTTTTCTGGATCGTAAATCCTAGAAGGTAAGATACCTGTTATCCATCACCTTCCTCCTTTCTGCTACCATTTATTGAACTGCCGTCCCTGTGCCAGGCGCCATGTTAAAGGGCCAGAGATAGGATGGGCTCTGACCTTGAGGTGTTTGGGGAGTGCAATTGGAAGGGGAAAGGGCATTGATGCCCATGGATACTTCCATTGTCTGGTTAGAGACCCGTCATTCGCTGCGCTTTGCAGAAGAAAGCAGAGGCTCAGAACTGTCAGCTGCCTGCGGTCAGCCAGCAGAGCCAGCAGGGTCCTCACCCTTGGGAATCTGGCCTCTTTTCACCCTCGATCCTTTACATACACTTTGATCAAGGGCTCTATTTATGGACCTCTGTGATTTAACGTCTCCTCTGCCCAGAGTCAGCAATGGGATGTGCTTTTAGTTCTTTTTTGAGAGCCATACTTATAAGTGAGCATTTTTATTGGACTGTAATGTGCATTTTGACAAATCCACAAATCATAACTCTACATTTTGGCCAGTTTTCACAGAGTGAACACGCCCTAGCAACCAGTGCCCAGAGCAACTCCTTTTTATTCCACTTGCAGAAAGTGGTACCAACTAACTATAGAGTCGTTTGGTCTGTTTGTGTCCTTTCCTGTCCAATCTCTGTCACTTTTAACTCACTGTCTCCTTCCTCCTTTCCCTCCCATCCTCTCTCTGGCCTCATCTTTTCCTCAGAACCTTCCAGGCAAAAACATCCCCTGAGACTTACCTACAGCAGTTTCCTCTCCGTGAACTTTTATCTCCAGGGGGAGGGGAGGCGAGTGCCCTTTGGTGCCCCTTTGTGGGAATCGCCTGAGTTAGTGGGACTCTGGGATGCTGATTTCCTTGGGCTTGAAGTCACATTCTCGTGAGCTTTGTCACCTTGTGTGTCCTAGACACTGTGTATGTTGTTTACAAACATATCACTTCACACGTACAACCCAAGAGGTCTAGGGACTTAATCTTAAACAACCAATGGATGGACGGTAGACTCTCGTTCACTGCCATTGAGTCAGTGCCGACTCATATGACCCCCTGTGGGGTTCTGAGGCTGTAACTGTTTACAGGCGTAGAAAGCCAGTTGTTCTCCCTGCTGGTGTTTTCGAACTGCCGACCATGCGGATCGCAGCTCACCATGTAACCACAACACTTGCTTAGACTCCTCCGTTTGTTCTTAAAATACACCGTTGCTGCCGGCTTTCACCTTCCCTTCGTTCTTTGTGAAGCATACGTTTGCATGCTTAAAAATAAAACTAAATTAACCAAGGAGAATATAGACACACCGGGTTTGTTATAGGAACTGCTGCGGCTGCTTTATTGCCCCCCTCCCCCTCCTTGCCTGTCTTTTTCAGAAGAACTCCGTTTCCAGACAATTGTAGTCCTGGAAATAGAATGAAGTCACATGTTTTGAGATGCAACTCTTGCATTTCCTGGGCTTCACCGCCTTGCCCAGTATCCCCGATGGCCTGAAGCACAAGCAGCTGGCTTCTCTAGACCTTTGAGAAGAGGCACTAATGAGAGATGAGTGCGATTTTGTGTGTGCATCTGACCTAATTAAAAGCTAGACTTAGTAGACGTCAGGCCAGTGACGGTCCCTTGGGTAAGTGTTGTTCTGAAGAAATATTTCACATGCCCCTTTTGAATCGGAGCAATTGAAGTTCAGGAAAAGAACCCCTACGAATCTGACTATTTCTGTACTGTTCTCAGAACACATTTTATAGACTAGGTAGGGGTTTTCAGGTGAACCCAACCCCAAGCCCAAACCCAAACCCAAACCCACTGCTAGTGAGCTGATTCTGACTCACATAGACCCTCTGTGTCGGGTTGTTGAGACCCTAGGTTTTTATGAGTGTGGACAGCTTCATCTTGCGTGGAGTGGCTGGTAGATTTGAACCACCAACCTTTCAGTTAGCAATCCAATGCTTACCCATCCAGGGTTTTTATTTTTGAGAGCCCACTTTATTAGTTTTGTTTCTCTAGGGCCTTTGGGAACCCAGACATTACTAACTTGCTGGGGTCCTGCCTGTTCTTGGATTCCTGCCATCCAGTGCGATGCTTTCTTAGAAACTCTCTGTGTGCGAAATCATTGTGAGACCAATTTCTCTGGGAGACCAGAAGTCTCCGCAAAAAAGGAGAAGATGAGAGTGGAAGCGCAGGTTATTAGAAATGGAGAATTACTTTTAACATTGTCACCGCACCTTTCTGAAATGCCCGTTTGATTCATGTTTCATTGAATACATGATAAATCATTATTTGTGTGTTTTTCAAGATTCAGTTTTTTACTTTGGGGCTGTCTGAGGCTTTGGGGAAATTTACACACTGCTCTAATGTATTCATACTAAACAGAGTTTTTCAGTGAAAAATGAACGTGTTTTCTTTCCTCCCATTCATCAGGGAGTTTGGACTCATCAAGGGTGTGTCTCTGCAGATGTCTGAGAAATCCGTAGAGCAAAGTGGCTTTAAATCGAGATCAGACTCACTGTCATTGAGTCGGTTCCAACTCACGGAGACCCTGTAAGGCAGAGTAGAACTACCCCTGTGGGTTTCAGAGACTGCCACTCTTCATGGGGCTAGAAAGCTTCATCTGGCTCCCGAATCTGGTGATTTTGAACTGCTGACCTTGCAGTTAGCAGCCCAAGGCATAACCAACCCATGATGCTACCAGGGCTCCCTCATCACATGCAACAGTAAGAGCTCAATAAATATACATCTTGTGAATGAATGTTTTATGACAAAGGAGGTTGTGTAGCTCACCCCGGATCATGTCTCTTGTGCGGAGAATGAAAGGCAAACTTTCCTTTAGAAGCTTAAAAATTTGAAGGGGAAACCCAGAAACGCCTACGGGGCTAAGGAAGGAGATGCATTGCGCCCAGCTTGTGGAGTGTGTTTGTAATGGCCCTCTCCCTGTCTGACAATGACAAAAGATTCTATTTCAGGATGTGCGTGCTAAATCAAGAACCTGATCTGCTCTTTGGCGACAGCAGAGGAAGCGGGGGGAAAAAATGAATGGAAGATGGGTGATT
This sequence comes from Echinops telfairi, assembly GCF_000313985.2. NCBI lineage: Eukaryota > Metazoa > Chordata > Mammalia > Afrosoricida > Tenrecidae > Echinops > Echinops telfairi. The sequence continues at coordinate 21,651,601 of NW_022103896.1, forward strand.
TATTATTGCACCCGGGGGTCCACCTTCCACTGCGCATGGAGGGACTAGAGGCCGTTTACAGCTTTCATGGGTGATATATTGTGCCATTTACCTTGTTTGGCCGGGGCGCCATACGAGTGCTGGTGAGCTAATTATCCTAGCAGCTCATGCCAAGTGTTCCAAGAGCCACCACCCCTGTTCTTGCCAAGTGGTGCGCTGAAAGATGCAACACTCGACACTGCTAGAACTCGTCTCTTACAGACCAGTGTTCTCTCTTTACTGAGAAGTCTTCCTGGGCTCTCTGCTTCCATGAAGGGCTCCTTCTTTATACAGCATCTACTGTGGCTGCCTAGGTAGGAATGAAGAGTGCTCTTGATGCCATAGTTGGCCTTCAGGTTAGGCAGACCTACATTTGACACCCGGATCTTCTACTTATTAGCTATTTGTCCCTCGACCTTGTCTCCCAATTGGGTTTGCTATCACCTAGTTCTTAAAATAACGATTACTTCAGAAAATTCATATAAAACCCCTGACATATACGTGTTAAGTGCCATCAAGTAGGTTCCTGTGGACAGAGCTTAACACTCCCCTGCTCTTCAGCATTCTTGTAATCATTGCTGTGGTTGAACCCAAGGTTCAGTCCGGCTGGTAGAGCGCTTCCTCTTTTTCATTGACCATATCCTTACCAGCCTGAGATCCTTCTCCAGGGGCTGGGCCCTTCGCCACTCTCGCTTCTAAGGAGCCTTCTGGCTGTTCTACTTCCAAGACAGAGGTGGTCATTCTTCTGACAATCCATGGTCCATTGAACATTCCCTTCCACATGAGGTGACTGAAAATACCATGGGCTGTGGGTCAGCCACAGCTTAGCCCTAAAGGCTACCACGTTGCCTTTGAACACCTTAGCCAGGTCTTTGGCAGCTGATTTGCCTGTTGGAACAGTTCCTTGATTTCTTGACTGCTGCTTCCGTGGGTGTTTGTTGTGGGTTAAAGTCAGGCAGAATCAAAGACAACTTCCATCTTTTCTCCACTGACACCATTAGAACTCTTGATGTTACTTATTGGTCTAATAGTAAAGACACTGCTTTTCTCTGCCGAGGTGTCATCCCTATTGATGGCTGTAGTCTTTGACCTTCATCAATAAGTGCTTCAAATCTCCTTCACTTTCGGGGAAGAAGGTTGTGCCATCTGCATAGATCAGGTTGGTAATGAGTTTTCTTCCGATGTTGATGCCTCAGCTCAGTGGCAGCTCCATCAGCTCAGCGGCAGCTACCAGCATGCGGTTTCCCTGTATTCACTGTGCCTTTCCTCCGGCCTCCTATCACTCCTTGTTCCAGGAGCCATCACATTTGACACTGCTGAACGTAGGTACGCAAGGGGCCTGAGAAGCACGCAGGCTGTGCAGTCAAGGCTGGGCTGCCCTGATCCCAAACCAGAGCGACGTAATGGCTCCTTTGCTTTGACTCACCTTGGCTTCAGAAACTCAGCCACGTTCTTCTTAGGCACCTTCAAGCCAGTTCCGACCTACAGCGACCCCTCCGCCCAGCAGAACGAGGGCACTTTTGTTCATGCAGCACCGGTCTGAGTTTCCAGGGATGCGTGTGAGTGATGAGTCAGAGTCCCCTCGATGGCGGGCACCCTTTGGTTTTCTGATGAGCACACATAGACCACAAGGGAAGGTGCTTTACTACCTAGTGGTCTGCACTGGGATTGCTTCATTAAAAAAAGAACTCTTTTCCTCTGACACAGGCTTCCCCGACTCCAAGTGGGACCCTCTTTTAAAAAAGAAAAAGAAACCCCATAAGCTCTGATCTCCTCTTGGTTGTCTTTATCTCGCTGCTCTTTGGAAACACAGGCCTAGATTCCCTCGGAGAAGATCCCTCATCCCCTCCACCCTCCCGAGTTGGACTAATAGACTTAGGAGCTGCTGGACAGGGGCCACCTCAGAATCCTGGTGTTTTCACCAGGTAGGAACCCAGCTGATCCCTTTGAAAGCAACTTTTAAGAGAAGCCAATCTCCTGGGAACACGTTAGCAAGCTGTCACGGTGACTGTCCTTGGGTGCGCTGCAGCGCATCCACAGTCTCATTTCGAGATGAATTGATGATTTCCACACTCAGATTTCTCCAGTTTCCAGCAGTGGGAAGAGGCTGGGCCCATTCTGAAGTATGGGAAAATATGTTTTGGGCATGCTTTGTCATTAAAACGGGCC
>NW_022103896.1:21654286-21655539 GCF_000313985.2 Echinops telfairi
TACTGCACATATCTTATTTTGAAGTATAAAACAGGGCAAAAACACTCAGTGGGCTGGATAAATGTCCTTGGCGGGCTGCATGTGGCCCGCGGCTTGTAGTTTGAGGACCCCTGCTCTATCTGTTTAAAATGTGTGTGTGTGTGTGTGTGTATACAGAGAATGTAAATTTAATTCTTGTAAATGCTGTATTCTAAAGACCATCTTCTCCCCAGTATAATGTGTAATGAAAAAAAAATGGGACAGCAAATGGCCTTTTATCCAAATGGCACCACTACCCCCCACCCCCACCCCCACACCACCACCTTTGAGTGATAGTAAAAGTTTTGTTATCAATCACTTCATTCTTCTCCAGCTCCAGGTTGAGAAAGTTAAGAGAAGAAAAGCATTTGGGGGCAGTTATTGAATCAAAATACACCAGGAATGGACAAAACTGTCGCTTCCTGGTTATGTGCACTCCGCGCGGTGTCATTTCCCAGCTTGCAGCAGCCGTGCAGGCCATGCTGCCTTCACCTTCTGCAGACTGAGTGCAGGAGCTGAGGGCAGTGGTTCTCAACCTTCCTAATGCCGCAACCCGTCACACAGTTCCTCCCATTGGGGTGACCCCCGACCATCAGATTGTTTTCATTGCTACTTCATAGCTGTCAGTTTACTACTGTGATGAACTGAAATGTATGGGTAAATATCTGATATGCATGCTGTTTTTTTCATTGTACAAATTGAGCATCATGAAAGCATAGTGATTAGTCACAAAACAATATGTAATTATATATTGTGAAATATTTATTTCTAATTACAAATAAAGGAAATGTTTGTCTTGATGCATGGTGTAGCATGTGGATGGACCTGCCTGGAGACAGATAGAGGAGCAGCGTCTTGGTTCCTAAGACCATTGGAAATATGTTTCCGTTCCCAAAAGGGGTCTCGACCCTCAGGTTGAGAACCGCTGCTCTATGAAGTCAACTGCTGGCAGACAGTGTGCGGATGTGTCATCCCTGCTTGCGGTTGCTCAGTTCTGTCTGCCGTGGGTCCAGCCCTGCCTGGAAAGGCCGGAATGGAGCTTCTTGGGATGTACAGTGTTCACTTTTCCAAACTGTCACGTAACCCACCGTCTTCATATATGGTACAAAACCAGAAGCTAGGAAGGTGACCTTCAGTGTAGCCTGGCAGTGTGTGTGTAATAGTTCTATTCAACTTGCCATAGAGATTTAATTGAGCAGTTGATGGAATTGAAAAGAATCCTGGAAATAGATCTA
>NW_022103896.1:21656447-21659909 GCF_000313985.2 Echinops telfairi
GAAGAGGGCAATGAATGTACAAATGCGCTTTACACAATTGATGTGCTTATGGATTGTGATAAGAGTTGTATGAGCCCCTAATAAAATGATTAAATTAAAAGAAAAAAAGAGTCCTAAAATGTGAGGATTTCCTGTCCATCCTGATTCCGTTCCACAGGCTGCATTTCTTAGCCACTGCTGTCTAATCTGACATAAAAATAAGCCTGATCCTCCCCCAGCCAGGACTTTGCCAGAGGGAGAGTAGGAAAGAGTTCAGTGCACCCTCAGGTTGGCCTTGACTGGGATCCTGCAGGCAAACATTACCTCTGTGCAAGTCACTGCCGGGGCAGGCGGGGGGCGGGGGTGGGGTGAGTGAAGAAGGGTGCTCACAGTGGTGGGGGAGACTCCCATAGGAGATCACAGAAGCCCAAAGTCTGTACATGGCTGGATAATTTTGAGCTCCCTGCTTTCACAGAGCCCAGGTACCCCCACGCTTAGGCCCTTTCCATACAGCATGGGTCTGCTAGGAGGTCAGAGGGTGCTATGCACAAGAGCATCCACCTTGGAGTTCATACATGTTAGGGGTTTATCTTGGTAGTTGTTGATTTCGAAGTTCAGACCTTGCAGTTAGCAATCCGCCGTTGTAACCATGGTGCCACCGGGATGTCTTAACTAGAAATAAAACCAAATAAAGGTGGTCCACTTTCATGATGTGCAAGAGGAAACTTGTAAGAACAGATTGCTGCTCCCATGTCGGTCTGGTGTTCCCATGGGATAGGCCATGGGATCACTTTGGATGGGAAGAGAGGTACCACGCAGGAGGGAAAGGACTGAGGCTGGCCAGCCAAAGAGGGCGTGAAGCCTTTGAAGTGGGTCAGGGCTCAGAGAAGAAAAGCCAAGCCCCCAGACACCCCTCTGAGGAGGGAGAACGATTCGTGTAGCCTAGGTTATCCTCGAAGTCTTTGAAAGACCAGGCCTTATTAGTATGGTGGATAAACAATCTCATTACTTTCTGTAATTTGCATTATTATTGCAAGGTAATGAACGACACGAACATTTCCACATAACACTTCGACCTGGATGAGCCTTAATGACTTCCCTTCCACGTTGGCAGAAAGTTGTTTACGGTTTGATTTCTGAGAGTCCGAAATGCCCATGCCCCAGGCTGGGTTTTCTGGAATAATTGCATTTGCCCTCATGGCGGATGGGCTTCATTGTTTCAGCTCTGGCCTGAGCCCACCCCGAGTCCTCATGACCCCGTGCATTACAGCATAGAACTGCTGCTCCCCAGGGTTTGCTCCAGGAAGATCTGCACTGCAGGAGCCCCAGTGGCAAGGCAGTTAAGCGCTCAGCTGCTCCCTAAAAGGTTGGCCGTTCAAACCACCTAGCTGCTGCTGGGGAGAAAGATGATAGGCCATGGAACCCCCCTGAGGCAGCCTCCTCTGTCGAGCAGGGTCACCCTGAATCAGAGTCCACACGACAGCAGGCTTGGTTGTCTCATGTCTACAGAAGCGGATTGCCAGGCTTCTCCCCCAACACACCGGCTGGGTGGGCTGAACCGTCGTCCTGTGGTATGGCAGTTGGGTACACATCATTCGCACGGTCTAGGAGCCTTGTTCCCCAGCCTAACGCGTGGATGATTTCGGCTTTCTATAAACGGTACCCCTTTTAGTAACTAAAATATAGAAGCCTCTTCGTAACTCTTGTTGTCATGCCCCGTTTCCACCCATAGACCACACCTGATACTGATGGGGGATGGCCTGCTTTCCCCAGCCCACAGGTAAACCACATGTAGACGCTTTTAGCGCACAGCTCGAGCCGGCCAGGGGCTATCCGATCACACACGAAACTTCTCAGCCTCCTTGTGTAGAGCAGCTTTGATCATGTCCGTCTAGGATTTCCCATCCACAGTGGATTAGTTCATCCCTCCACACGCCTTGCCAATTTGATACAGTAAAGCCACAAAGCTTTTGACCTTGTCTCCAGCACTTGATGCTGATCCGAGCAGCTGGTTTATATTCATTTAACCTCCCCTAGCTACGTCTGAGCTTGTTTTCAACTCCCTCCTTCCTTTGCCATGTCCTGTTGTTTCCTTCACTGTCTCCCACCTCCCCAGAAGAGGGGCTGGACGTTGTGATAGAGAAGTCAGCAGGATTTAGAGTGTGTCTGTTCTAAGGCACTTAGTTTACCAAGTGACAGTGGTGGGGGGGCGTGGGAGGCAGCATGTTCATTCGCTGTATTCAGACAGGGGCCCTGACCATGGTGGGGGAGGATTGGGCATATAGCTAGATCTTAGTCACTGTAAATCCATCCCCAACAGGGACATATTTCTCCTGAACCACCTAAAAAGAAATGAAGTAGGGGTGGGGGAGGGCGGGGGGGGGCGGGAGCAAAGGATGACTCTGCTAGAAGTGCACAGGACTGTCTCCTTCCTTGTTCTCTCTCTGGATGAGTGGTGTATTCCCACAGCATCACAGGGCAGCTGTGGAGTTGGTGGCCTTGGGCTGCCGTTGACCTTTAGCCTAAGGCAGAGTACCGATAGAACAACCCTGGAAAGGAAGGGAATGTCCCCAGGGGTGTTTACCCTGCAGGTCACTGTCTATTCTAAATACATATGAACCAGAGTAGGCAAGAGTGACAACTGCCTCTAAGTGTGCTCTGACCCCAGCCGGGTGATCGCACATGGCACCAGGGATTTGGGCCAGGTGCAGAGATGAACCCCCATGCAGGGTTTTAGCTGCCAGCCTGAGTGCAAATACCTTGTTTTTGTGTCATTCCACCCCCCAGAGGGCAGCCTGGAGGCTGCTTGCCTGACTGCTCAAATTCCATTCTCACCCGCCATCCTCTGAGGACTTGGAAGAGCTTTGGTTGCTTCGGGCCTCTCCCCCTGTCAGTGTCTCAGATGGCCTTGTCAGAGAACAGGTGGATGAGCTCTGTGGTATGAACAGCATGGCTTTGGTGGTTCTTGGAGACCTTTTGCTTCTGTCCAAATGGCTTTTCTATGCCTCATCTGTTGACAGATTAGAAAATGCCAATGTTTCCCCATTTACCTCATTATATTATTTTGGTTGTTTAACAGCAGGTCCACTTAAAAAAGAAAGATGATTGCATATCACAGGCATATTTTGTTCCAAAATAGACCAGTTCACTGAACCTTCCAACAGTCCATTCTGACGTGTGTGTGTGTGTGTGTGTGTGTGTGTGTGTGTGTGTGTGGCACAAGGAGCCCTGGACTGCCAGGTCGGTGGTTCAAACCCACCAGCTACTTCTCAGGAGAAAGACGATGCTATCTTCTCATGAATATTTACAGCCTCTGATGCCATTATCATGTCCCTATGAATTGTAATCGACTCAATGGCAGTGGTTTTGGTTTGGGGGAGATATATACACACACAAAGACACAAACCACACACAAGGGACTTCAAAAAGCTTGTAGGAAAATTCCATTATCTTTTCATTTGCTTTCCATGAACTTTTTGAACT
>NW_022103896.1:21660086-21683650 GCF_000313985.2 Echinops telfairi
GGGGGGTGGGGGGGTGGTGGGTGGTCTTACATAGTCCCCTCATCTTTAAAGATGTGCACAACTGTAGTAGTAATGGTTACTTTCTCATAAGGTTTCATCTGATGTTTGTGCCAGCAAGTCTTCATACCAGCATATCACTTATAGATAATTGGCTGTGGGCAGATCCTCCAGTTGCCGTGAGTCCATTCCAGGACAGCTGTATTCCAGAGTTTTCAGTGGCAGGTTTTTCCAGAATTGATCACCAGGTCTTTCTTCTGATGCACCACTGGATGGGCTTTTGACCCTCCAGACTTTTGATTAGCAGCCAGTGTGAATCCATTTGAACCCCCCAGGGGCTTCTAGGGGGGTCCCGCGTGGATGTATTTGAAACTCCATGACAGATAGATTCTAAGGCCAGCACCAAGCAGCAGGCTGTGTATAGTTTTGGGGTGGCTGGATACTTGCTCTGAGAATCAACCTTGGGAACTGGTTCAACTGGAGCCTGCAGCACTGCCTTGGTCAGCCTCTGCCATCAGCGAGCTGGTGCTCAGAAAGCCGTCCTCTGCCAGCCTGTGTCCCCAGGATGGCATGACCTGAATATTTATTAGGTTGGGAGGACTAAAAAGCTAAATGAGCAGAGTGGCTTTTGGCATTCCTGGGGGGAGCTTCTGCGGAGTTCTTAGGCGAAGCCCATTTAAATCTGTTGGGATGGACAGTGTGGGGGCGTGGCTTTGATCACATCCACTCGGTCTTCCTAATGGGGGAGCCTTCTCTCTACTCCCCCAGACCCCCAAGGGCATTCCCAACAAAGGAGTGCAGCTTTCAGGTTTGTCAACTGCCACCTTATTATCCTATTAGTGAATTACAGCTGCTGGCGAGCAGGGTAAGTGACAGTGTGGCAGATTACAGCAATTTATGTGCCGTTCTTCTCGTCTTGTTCAGCCTATTGCCAGGCTGTGTACATTTAATGACAGGACTTTTACATGTGTTTCAGAGCAGTTAAAGTTGTCATCCAAATGTGTAGGAAAAGCTCCGCTGACCCGAGCCAGGGTTCCCCTGCTTCCCTGGCATGTCGTTCCTCCTCTGAGCTTGATTAGCCAAGCTAATTAGGGAGAGGTCACGTGTTCTCTGGGGCAGCAGGGCTGTGACTGTGGACCACACCGGGAAAGCGGGAAAGCAGGGCACTGCGGGGAATTCTTTGACTTGCGTGGCCCTGGAGGGACACCTCAGTTCCACACACACAAGTGCGGAGTAAGTCACTCTGTGCTCCCTTCAGAACCATGGTGCCTGTGGGCCGAGGGCAGGCTGAGGTAGGCAGGGAGGGGAGCCATGAGGAAAGGGGGAGAAAAATACCCCCCACCCCACCCCCACCGTGTACCCTGAAAGAAGCCCCGGTGAAACAGCAGGTTAAGTGTTGGGTTGCTGGCTGAAAGGTTGGCTGTTCATATCCACCGGCTGCTCTCCGGGAGAAAGACAAGACTGTCTGCTCGGAGCCCTGGTGGCCCAGTGGTTTGGGCACTTGGTTGCCTATAGAAGGCCAACAGTTTGAAGCCACAGGCTGCTCCAGTTCGCTGCTTCTGGGTCGACTTCCTCCTCGGAAACCCTGTGGAGCAATCGCACTGTGTTCTGGTGGGGCTCCATGAATTGAAATCAGCTGGCTGGCAGAATGGGTTGGATTGGGTTTCTTATGTGGACGTTGGTCACGTGCTCCGCTGCTAACCAGGTTTACCCGAAGGTATGTGGGAGGAACGCTGTGTCCGTCTGGTTTCCAAACACTGCCATTGAAAGCTTGATGGGGCACAGTTCTTCTCCAACACACAGGAGGTCCCTGGGGGTCAGAGAACTGGGCAGCAAGGGGGTGACCGTGTCTCTGTCCTGTTCCAAATCCCTGGATGGTGTCAGTGGCTGAGGTGCTCGGCTGGTAACTGAGATTCGAGGCTCCATCCAGAGGCTGCTTAGAAGATAGGTCTGATGACCTCCTTCTGCAAAACCAGCCATTTACTGCCCAGCGGAGCACAGTGCCACCCTGACACATGGGTAGAGTCAGGAGGGAGACGCCTCTTTGTATTATTCTCTACTTTCCCTTCTAGGTTCTAATGTCCATTGCAGTGGTCACTCAACTCACAGACTTTATTCCTGATTGGAGGGTTTATTAAAGAAGGTAACAGGTTGTAATGCAGGTGAGAAATGCTTCTTTCGCGTCTGGTAATAAATGCCCGAAGTGGTGCGTGCTGCTCTGATGTAAGCCCCAGTGAGAAGGCAATTCCACTCAAGCTCGGGGGGTCAGCAAGCCCCCCCCCCTCCAATTAAGTGCCCCAAAGTACCCCATTCCACAAGCCAGCCTCTGGTCCCTGAGCATTCAGCTTTCCTTGGTCCCTGGTCTGGGAAGTCCACCACTCTGTTACCTGCTGTGACTCCTGATCCTGCTGCTGCTGCCCACGCTGTCTTCCGGAACCAGGTCAACTGCACAGGAACCTCAGGTCGAGAGGACATGCCCTGCTCTTAGCTATTAAGCAGTAGTGAGATTTCCCCCCTCCTTCTCAGAGGGCTCGTTTTACATGGAGAGAAAGGTGGCGTTTCAGTGACGCCCAGTCAGTCACTCACAGGCGAGCCCGATCAGCATCTTCCCCTACCTTCTTGCCCAGACTCAGGTAGTTAGAGACCTTGGCTCGACTTGCCAAGTAGATCATTCCCTGCCCCTGCAGTCTCAATGGCAACCACTTCTTGGTGGTCATGTCTGGCTCTGTTTTTCAAGCTAACGCTGATAGCTTTTGTGGTAGTCATAGCTATGTTGAAATGAAAATCTCTGTTAACGAGTGCATCGATGGGATCTTTGGGTATGAGGCAAGGAGATGAGATGTTGGAGGGCCTATGACCTTGAGCTTGTTAAAGGTAACCTTCCACTCCGCTGGTGAAAGTGAGGGACCCTAGTTATTAACTCTAGTTTGAGCAAAAGACCCCAAACGTGGGAAAACCAAGTTTATTCTAGTCCTTGCTCAGCTCTCTGGTCTTAACTGCCAATTACAGACTCATTTCATTTTTATTGAGTTCGTAGGGTGCAGTGTTGTTCATAAGCAGTCAGCAGCACCATGCCTCCTAAGAGTTCCATCTCAAGAGTTTTCTGCAAAGAACCATCAGGCCAAGGTTCACTCTAGATCACGGTCTCTCAACCTTGACAGTGTCGGCATTTGGAACCAGAGAATTTTTCGGATGAGGCTGTCCTATGCAATGTGGGATTTGGGGCAGCATCCCTGGTTGTTACCCACAAGGTGTTAGTAGCACTGCCCAGCCCTATTGTGATAACCAAAACTGTCTCCAGAGAGCCCCCAGTGGGCCCCGGTTCAGGGCCAGCACTGCTTGGATGTTGCAAAGGCATAGTTGCAGCAGCAGGGAAGACCCACTTTGGACGTACATTTAGCAGCCACCCAGGAATCCCCACTCTAAGTCAGCACAGACGAGACCGAAAGAAGAGACTGTGTTCAGCGTGTTTCTTGTTTGTTAGTCTGGTTTCGCTGAGTACATAGCATGGCACCACGAGAAGAATGCACTTGATCGAGAATTTGGGGGAGATGGTTTTCAGACATTTAGATTGAAAATTATTTCAAGTGTTTTTATAAATCGTTGTGCTGTGCTTTATGTGCAGGAGTTCAGCCATACATTTTCAAAGAGGTGGTGCTGTCATTAAGTAGTGTGCACATTATATGCTATAAAAGAAAACATGAGTGTTTCCTGTACAGTTAGACCTAATGCTGGTTCCATATCGTTGGCATCTTGCTGCCTTTCCATGATTTAGCACCATTGGATGCAGAGTAACTTTAGAATCGTTTTTTTTTTCTTGAAGAAAGCACCTATCTTATCTACCAGCAATACCAAGCAGGAGGCGAAGGAGCCCCCTCCTGTGCACGTCCATGGTGCTAGCGATTAATACATGACTGCGACTGTTAGGAGTGTGCACCTTATGATGAAAATAAAATGCACGTCTTTCTCCCATCATCAAAGATGTATCCACCCCCTGTTCCCCACCTCAGGCCTTGCACAAGACCCCCACCCCCACCCCCGAAGGTGACATCACAGGTGAAATGAACTCTAACTCTTAAGAGAAATGTGGTCGAGGGATTGTCAAATGTTCACGCCAATGCAAATATAGAGGGAGAGACCCTGGGCCAAATCTGTTGTATCATCTCGGTATATTCTATAAACTTGGATCAGCTGTAAAATTAGCAACGATCCATGGAAACCCCCAGGAATAGTGACAGAGAGAAGAAACACCTGGATTCCTTGCTTTCACCTAAGAGTAGGCACTTAGGGAGGGGGACAAGGGAGCTCCTTGGCCAACACGGGACCCAGGCTCCTTCGGTGTTGTGGCTCAACCAGGTTAGACACATACCTGCTACCCTTGCAGCCCCAAATCGCCAAGGCATTTTATCCTGTGGAAATGATACAAAATCCAGCATCTACCGTTAAGGACATTTCTTGGAAATGATGCATTCTACAGTCCCTCCTTGAAACAGAATCACAGAAGCCCTGTGGCATCTGGGGAGACAGGAATGAGGTCTGTATTTGCGGTGGCGATGTACCCACTGGAAATGAGTGCCTGATTACTAAAGAAGAAAGGACACCTGGCACGGGTGTCTCTGTGGCAGTTGTCCATAATTTAGAAATTTGGATACATGGGTCCTCTTGAAAAATTCCCACAGCCACAATCAACTGAGCTATGCAAGTGACTGACCCTGTCCAGTGGTTCTCAACCTGTGGGTCTTGACATCTTTGGGGGTCAAAAGACCCTTTCACAGGGGCCGCCCAATTCATAACAATAGCAAAGTGACAGTGATGAAGTAGCAACGGAAATAATGTTATGGTTGGGGGGTCACCACCACATGAGGAACTGTCTGAAAGGATCACGGCAGGAGGAAGGTGGAGAACCGCTGCTGTAGATGGAGCTGTGATCTTCAGTTTCCCACCGTTCCTTCCTGTTGTTCTTCCCTCTGGATTCCAGGTGTTCTCCTTTTTCCTTTTAAATGAACTGCTTCACACCTCTGAGTTGTTGAGATGGGCTTGGCGAGGTAGCCTGCTATTGTAAATAATGACAGTGTTTTCAAGTCCTGGTGTTGCCATGTTTCAGTATATTGGGTCTGGGGGAAAAAAGTGAGTTTCAACTGAAAACGTATGGCCATCAGTCATTACCCGTGAATGTCATCTGACGTCTGCTTCAGGGAAAAATATTAAGATCATCAGAAGTAAAAGAGATGGGCTCTGAATCCCTGGTGAGGGTACAGAGCGTGAGTCAGTGGAATGTATGCAATGGGGGTGATTGATTGCAAGGGCAGAGGCAGTCCAGGAAGTGGACGAAGAGGCAAGGCTGGACCTGCCCTTGAAGGAAGGCTGTAGATGTTGTGTCCTGTCGTGTCCATTTCAACCACGGTGGCCTTGGAGGCCAGAGTCGCACCGCCGCCTCGCATTGCCCAGGCTAAAATGCTCACAGGATCAGATTGTCAGGGTTTTGCTCCCGTGGGACCACTGGTGGGTTTGAACCTCTGAGCTCTTAGAATTGCCCCTGCCAGTTTCTGAGAATTTACCTGTTTACGCGAGTCTTTCCCCCCCAGAGCGGCTGGTGGTTTTCAACTGCCGACCTTGTAGATCGGAGCCCAATACTCTCCTAACCACTAAGCTACCAGGGCTCTTAAAAGACAGGCTAGAGCTTGTGTAAGCAGAGAGGTCGGGCTCCAAATGGAGCCCAGTACCAGGAGAAAGACCACCCCTGATTTCCTTCAAAACCAAAGTTGGTTGTCTTTTAGCTGAGTGATACGAGGAGAGAACAGATAACAGGCCAAATATGACACTTAACTAACCCATATTTATCTTTCCAGGCTTTCCAAGTGTTGTGGTGATGGTCTTTGAGTTTTACATAATAAGAAACAGTACATTTTACTTTAGTTAATCAATTTCCCAAGCTGTTAAACATCTAATTTTGAAGGTCTGAGACTCATGCTACCCCTATCTACAAGGCCCATGAATCTGTATGAATATAATTGTATTATTTAATCTATTATTATATCATCTATTATTTTTATCACCACTATAATCTGGAGGCAGTTCATTACAGCACAGAACAGTGCCCTCCTTGAAAATGACTTCACATGTATTTCTACTGACTTCGGATGGTTTTTTTTGGAAACCCAAATCTGGAGGATTTTTGCTTGTAATACGTTCCAGAAATGAAGCAGTCTGATGAGTGACACTGTATTTAAATACAAGAGCCTCATTACCTCGTACCAGTGTTTTGACAATAATCTTTTGATGTGGTCTTTGGTCAAAAAGAGAAGTTAGAGAAGCAACAAGAAAGAGAAAGAAATTGAATGAAGAGAGTAAACAGGAACCTGTTTCTTTAAACAGTTTTTTTTCAGTGGTAGGACCTTGCAATATTGGGGGAAGATTTGGGACAACGTGATGTGTCTTACTAGAGGCCAAAACTTAGCCTCATGTAAGTAGTGTTCTGAGGGAGCTGACAGTGTTGTTAGGTAGTGTTGGGCTGGTCTGACTCCTAGCAGCCTGTGGACAAGAGAAGAGCACACTGCCTGGCCCCGCACCATCCTCACCGTTAGGCCTCTGTTTGAGTGCATTGTCGTAACCACTGCTTGAATCTGTCTCATTAGGGGTCTTCTTTCTCATTGATCCTCTACATTATCAATCATGGTGTCCTTTTCCAGGGACTGGGCCCTCCTGATGTCATGTCCAAAATATGGCGACGAACTCTCACCGTCCTTCCTTCTAAAGAGCATGCTGTCTAGAATGCTTCCAAGATAGATTCCCTCTGGCAGGCTGCAGCATATTCAATATTCTTCACCAACACCGTTCTTCGGCAGTCTTCCTTACTCGATGTCTGTCCAGCTTTTGCATGCATATGAGGCGACGGAAAACACCACGGCTTCACCTTTGAACGTTTTAAAGAGATCTTTTGGAGTCTAAAGAATAAGTAGCTAACTGGTGACTTAGAGAGTTGACGTTTCACATGGAAAATAAGTATAATAATATATGTCATATGCTATAGAGGTGATCACGTTTCATGGGAGGGGGAAGCTGTTCGGTGTAAACTGTTGAGTGAAATTTGGGCCCTGGCACACTTCTTGAAATTGATTTTCTGCCTCTTGCGTAGATGCATGGTTGCGGCACAGAGAGAGTCAGTAACAGGCCCAAGTGGCACCGCTAGTAAACCGCAAAGCAGGGTTCTACCTTGGGTCATCTGACTTTGGAGCTTATGCCTTTCATCTCTTATCTGTTACTCTGTGGACTTTCCAGCTAGGCTGGTGGAAGTCCTTGAATACTTCCACCCCTTAAGCAACGCTTCATAGCAGGTAGGAGGCTCGCCTGCGGAGACTGATGACCGGAGGTGAAGATAACTGATTCTGCACAGGATGAGGAGATGGCACAGAGGGCAGGGATTCTAGGAGTTCCTGCAGCGCCTTGTCCCATGGTGGCTGACAACTGGCTAAATAGCTGGTTTCTAACTCTAAATGTAGCTGTCCTTTGGAACCTGACATTTTGGGGTATGTGTGCTTAGCTGAGTTTCAGCGGAAACAGTCACATATGTTGAATGGCGCTGGCAGTTCAGTTTAGTCAATGTTTACTAAGTCAACAGCCTACCTACGCTGTCTCGAAGGGTTGGAATAGTCACACTTATCTGTACATGGGAGACAGATAAAACAGTCATGCAGTTGAGGTGACTGACAAGTCACTTGCCGAGTGAGCCGCAAAAGCTGGCAGTGGGATGGAAAGAAATGAACACCCACCGGGGCCCCAGGGAATGGCCTTCTCCACAAGACTGAGTTCAGTGCAGTGCCAGCAGGTCCACTTTGTCCTGCAGCTCAGAGGATTTAATTCTTAAAATGCCCTCAGGACCTTACTCCAAGGCCAGCTCACTGGCAAGATGTAATTTTTCATATAATGTACCTGCCAGTTAAATGTTTTTCATATGTCAGACATTTAATACATGTTAATCACTCATAGCTTGCAATAACCTTATAAGTAGTGTGTATCATTAGGTCCACTTAATATGCATCAAACTGAAGTTGAGAGAGAGATCAAGGTCAGGTCCAAATCAAAAGCCTAAGATAATTTCAAAAGGACAAAAGGGGCAGTACTTGGTGGAGTCAGCAAAGCTTGCGTCTTAGAGACGCTGGGGTCGGGAAGGGCCCTAGTCCACCTGGATTTACTGTGACAACTGCTATCGAGGGTCCTCCGACTCTTGAGCTTAGGGACAACAGCACGAAGCATTGTCTGCGCCTGTATCACCTTCACAACCGCCAGCATGTCGAAGCTCATGGTTGCAATTGCTGTGCCAGGCCTGCACCCGGAGAGTCTCCTGGTGCCTTGCTGACCCTCTACTTCACCAAACGTGGTGTCCTCGTCCGGCAACTCAGCCTTGCTGATAACATATCTGAAGCCAGCAAATGGGAGAGCGTTCCCTTGTGCTCTGTCGGATGTTCATGGGCGAATGAAATGAAAGCTCTCCAGGCCTTTCTTCCTATTCTCCCTTAGTCTGCAAACTTTACTGGAACCGTGGCTGACCCTGCTGGTATTTGGAATATGGGTCCCATCTCATCCAACACTGCAGCAGCACACAAGCCACCCCAATATGGCAAGCTGGCAGATGGGCGAAGGAGTGACGGATCAGACAAGGAAAAAGAAATTAGTTAAATTTCCATCCTGGAAGAGCTCAAGAGAAGCTCTGAATTTCCCCACCACCATGTGAACAGCTCTCCAGACAGTGAGACAGGGAGGGAAAGGGTCTCCAGGCAACAAATCGGTTGGGGAATGAGCCCTCTCAAGAATTCTAGTAGCACATTCTGAGCTAGGAAGTGTGCTGTCCCCCCTGCCTGCTCTCTTGTCCCTCTATCCGTGGGGCACTGACACTGTCTCGATCTCTGAGTCCCGGAGCTGTGATGTAGATCCTGCTCTTCTCTGTTCCTTTTCATTTTCAGGAAAAGAAAAAAGATTCCTTCCACCTCCCCCGCCCAAACCAATGTCAGTATTGCTAGAACAACTTCAGACTTCAGATACTAAGAAACATTGACTTAATAATACAACAGTTTGATTTTACTGTTAAATGTATATGTAAATGCCTAAGCAAGTTCCTAGCTTTTACTATTTACCAAAGTCATTTACTTCAGTCTGTAGGCCTCCTACTTGATAGGGCCGCCTTTATGATGAATCTCAAAGCACTGTCATCCAGGTGGTTCTGAATCATTGTGGCCCTAAGAGGACTCTGGGATGGAGGAGGCCTGCCCGGCAGGGTTTCAAGCCTGTGAATGTTTACACAAGCAGATGGCCACATCGTTCTCCTGCAGAGCCGCTGGTGGGTTTGGTGCGTTCATCTGAAGTTTGCAGCCTTCATCTCACAGGCTTTGGACATATTCCTAGGATGGGCCAATTCCTAGAGAAGCGTAGCCTACTTGGTAGAGGGTCAACATAAAAAGAGGAAGACCCTCAACCCGGTGGGGATTGACTTAGTGGCTGCAGCAGTGGGCCTAGACAGGGCAACAATGGTTGTGAGGAGGGCACAGGACCGGGCAGAGTTCATGCCGTTGACCCTGTGCATTGAAATCACGTGGATGGTGTGTAGCAGCAACATCCCAGCCAACCCTCCATCCTGAAGAGTAGTTTGATAGGAGTGTAAGAGTCTACTGATTGTGCCTTGACACCATGTACCCTACTCCAGTAATTTATGATGGCTTTTCAAAATAAGCACTGCGGGTCATGGCGTTGCTGAATTTTAAATCTCTGTTGTAGCATTCAAGGGGGTGGGGGTGGAAATCAGCAGACCAGTATATCAAATGGGAAACCCCTTTTAGGGTTGCAGTTTGATCCAGTTCGGTGAACTCTGGTGAACCGGTTTTGAAGGTGAATCTAAATAGTTGTGTCCATCAAGGGCCGGTAGGCCGTGTTGTGCCTGCAGAAAACTGGAGAGATGATTGGATGGATGTCATGGCAAGGTTCCCTGTATGCATCAGGCAACATACAGCTCCACTCTGCGCCTACCCCTTTCCCCACCAACCCACTCTGCGAAGTGCTTGCTGAATAAAGCAACCCAGCAGGTGAATGTGTAGCTATTAGTGGCATTCAGGGGACTTTATTCTGTGGCGGGGCAGGGGGGCATTGGATGGGGGCCACTAGGGGATGCTGTTAAGGGGAGGAGCATGCAGACGTGGGCATTGAAGGCACCATGAACTGAGGCAGGATGGTTTCATGTGCATGTGCTGCGGGTGTTATGTGTAACTGTTACTCTTTGTCTTTGGACGGGCCATGGTTGGCACTGACGACTGCATGTGGGACAAACATGCCTCCACCTCGGCCACCTTCAAGTGGGGCACATGCCAGCACCTGGGGAGTCCTGGGGTAACGTTGACTGGTGTCTCGTGCCATTCTTTAGTGCAGTGGCACCTACCAGACACTTGGTCGTTCTTCTCCTCCTCATTTTCCTTGGGAGGTTTAGACAGTGAGGACGTATCTAGTTATGGAAGAACTGATAACTAGGGATGGGGTGAAGGGAGGGGGAGGGCGGCCTGATAATATTTAATTTCTTATATTCATGCTTTTAAACAGCTCTAAGGAATCTTTAGAGTGTAATTTTCTTTCAAGTTTATGGTTGTTTTTAAACTAGAGTCACTTATTAACCTCTACTTTCACAAGCAAAAAGTCGTCCCGAGTGTCTCTGTAGACACACTAAGGAAAGATTCCCTTCTTCCTCCTGCCAGCCCTCCCCACATCCCCAAATGCATGTAACTGGATGTGTGTGGGGGGTGGGGGGGTGGGGGGAGAGCGAAAAGCTCACAGATGTGAAGGCAGAAACAGATCGCACCTCTCTGATCTGGGAACATGGAAGCTGTCCTACAAAGGACGTGTTGTTCGTGCCAGCGAGTCGGCTCCAACTCCCGGCTCCCCTCTGAGCCACAGGACCAAGTGCTGCCCGGTTCTGTGCCATCTTCACAACCTGTGCTAAGCCCGAGCCCACCCTTGCAGCCATTACGTCAGTCCGTCTGGTTAAGGCTCTTCCTCCACGTTCTCACGCAGGATTCCCTTCTTCAGGGACCAGTCCCCCTGGCAACATGTCCAAAGGATGTGTGAGACAAAATCTCACCATCGTGAGATTCTAAAGAACATTCTGGCTGGACTTCCCCTGAGACAGCTTTGTTCATTTTCCCTGCAGGGCACGGCATATTTAATATTCTTCAACTCACCTCAACTCAAATGCACCCATTCTGCTTCAGTCTTCTGCAGTCATTACCTAGCTGCATGGGAGCTGTTTGCAAAGACCAAAGCAGGCCGGGGCCAGCTTCAAAGTGAAATCATTGCTTTTCAGCAGAGTTGTGAGAGAGCTGAGTGTCCACACGCAGAGGCTTGCTGGTGGCATGGGGTCTTGCCAGACTCCTATTGGCAGAACTGAAAAAGCTTTGTAAAATTTGCCAGACGTCAGGTGTTTGATGCGGTGCCTTTTCTCCTGGCCCAGGTCAGTGTTCAGTAAGCCACTCTGCTTCTCCCCCAGAGTCCTTTGCAAGCAAGGATTTGTCTTTCTTATATTGTTCAAGATCCTCTCAACAGCCCAGACAAGCCTGCCACTTACCATTTAAGATAAACTCAACAGCAGCACTTGGTTGTGTCTAATTCGCCGGTTTCTTAATAGACTTCAGAGAAGCTGCTGTCTGCCAGGGCAGTGTTGGGGAATGCGGAAGACTGGGCTTTTGTTGCTCGCAGTGGCGACTGTAGTTTGGGAGAAGCCATGACTGTGGGGTGTGTGGTTTCCTTCTTACCTTTCAGAGCAGCTTATTGCCTCCACCACGGAATCTCTGCCAGCCTCCAGAAGGAGGAAGAAATATTGGCCAACCTACACTTGCATTTCTCTTTGAGGACAAGCAATGACTTGGGTGTTTCAGAGACTGGCCAGCTTAGTATGTTCGCGGTTCCTCAGGATAGTCTTTGCAGAAACGTGGGTTAGTCTCAGCATGGTTACAAAGCAGCCGCCTGCATTAGAGCGAGCCTCAGGCCAGGGACCATCAAATCGTTCTATCAGTTGGGTCACATTGACCGACTTGAGTGTTCCAGTGAAGCACCAGCACCCTTCCCCAACCCAGAGACAGTGTCACACAGGGAGCACGGAAATGCAGTGTAAGCTGGCCAGCCCTGCATTCAACAACAACAACAATAACTAACTTCCTTCCATTCATTTGATCATGCATCTAGTATTCACCAAGCCCCCCATTGAGCCAGTATTTGTGAATGCGATAGTGAACTGGATCAATACTTTCAAACTTTTTCTTTGTCTAGTAGTAAATATTTTAGGCCTCTTAAGGTCTGGTCATTTCTGTTGCAACTAACTCAACCCCTTGATTTTAGAGCAATTGTAATCAATGAGATATCAATCAATCAATCCTGTGGCCGAGCTGATTCTGACTCTCAGTGGTCCTGTAGGATAGGGTGAAGCTGCCCCATGGGGTTTCCAAGGCTGTAACCTTGGCTGCCACATGTTCCTCCTTCAGAACATGGTGTTGGGTTCGAACTACTGACCTTTCTGTCCACAGGGAAGTACTTTCACCACTGTGCCATGAGGGCTCCCCACCGCAGCCGTGGAGAGTATGTAATCAAATGTTGGCTGTCCACCAAAGACATTTTATTTAAAAAAAAAAAAAAAAGGCAGCCCATACTACAGAACCAGACAATAATATTCCTTCCCTTGTTGAGCTTGCTTGAAAACTTTCTGGATTTGATTTCCAGTGTGAGTTGTCTTTTATGAGCAAGATTTCTTCCTGAGCAGCTCACTGATTGACCAGAGTAACTTAAAACTGTTGAAAGCTAAGGGTCAGCAGGTAAAAATGTGCTCAAAAGGTTGAAATAGTTATGTAACCATTCAACAAAGAAGACCAACAACAGATTCAAAGCAAAGCTGTGTATGTATGTTGCTGTATGTATACTAATTATGAGATATATTCTTCCTGATCTTAAACATTCCCAACACTAAACCATGGCTACCTTTTGATAAAAGAACCATTCCTCAATGCTATTCTGAAGTCAAAATGAACATTCGTTCCTACTTTCAGAAATCCCCATAAGCAGTAAAACCACGCTGCTACCATATGCAAACCAAGGCAAAGGCCATAAGCAGTTGAAGGAAAAGGGTGTTTTTAGATGTGGACCTGCAGTGAGTTGTTGGCGCAGTGAGGCAGTCATTGAAGGGGTTGTGTCTTGTTGAACTGAGTAGTCAGGGATTGGGTAGCTTGGCATGTTGTTTCCCGAAGAGTTGATTTTTGGTGGATGAATCTAGAAATGATAAGCATAGTTCGAGTATATACTGTAACTTCAAAGGCTCTTTGTAGGACTGACTACATTAGAATTGCATGCGTGGCATCAAACTTGCTAGTAGTGTGATATTGGTTGTTTAGGGTCTAGAAGGTACACCGGATCCTTACATGGTGTTCTTAGCAGGGCGTGGGGGGATTAAAATATATTTTATAGAGACCCCTTTCTTAAGTTCTAACCAGGACAAAGATAAGACGAGACACTGAGCAGGAGAGTGTCGTGGTGAAGAAGGGCAGGTGGCTAATTCTGTATCATAGGAAATAGGGAAGCCGTCACAAAATCTTGATCGGAGGCAGCTCAGTTCATGACTGTAGCAGGCAGGACGAGGGGAGTGGAGGCAGTAAGCGGCCTGTGGTGGTGGTCCATGCACAATTGCACATTAGTATGGCTCACAGGATTGGTTCTGGGGCTCTCCAGCCAGCTAGCTACTTGGTGATCAGTGGTATGACTCAGGATTATGCAGCTCTGACTTCCATCTTCCATTAAGAGCACACCCAGGCAAGTTCCCTGTGGGCAAGATTAGCCCTCCCTGGGCTGGCAAGGAGATTGTCATCTACTTTTGAATCCAACAAGATTGGCCCATTGGGATCGAAATTAAGTCCAGTGAACTCTGAAGGCTGGATTTAGGACCCAAAGTGGGGTTGGGTTCCCACTCCAGGAGCCTTCTGCAAAGTGAGTGCTTAGAATATAGATCTGGACACATTAGTGAGGACGTTTTATTCATGCTTGAGTCTCTGTTCCTGGGAGCCAAAGGCCCGATTAGGTTCTGAGCTTCTTTATCATTGCCTTTCTAGTGTTTTATTTATAACTGAACGTCAAAAGTTTTCAAGATATCTAGTCGGGTTGAGGAGAATTATTCTGTGAAGCCTTAGGAGCTTTGAATTTTATGTGGTAGGCCCCTTGCGTCTAAAGTAACTTAATATAATCATTCAAATCTGATAGTTTTAGTTTGGGAACTGAATCTTTCCAGGGGTGGCCACCCTCAATGGAACACTGTTTCATTCTGTTACATCCTGTTTTTTGAGAGAAACTGTGCAACACTCCTCAACTGTAGGATATGCATGCTCTCAAAGAGTTAAAAAGAAAAAGAAACATCATCTTCTGAGCCTTCTAAAGTCTCATCAAATCATTATTGCCACGTCTTGCAACGACTGAAAAAAAAAAAAAAAGCATCCAAACTCCCAATGCTGGCAATGAACTGATAGGGCTAAACTCTGAAGTCTGTTCCTCCTCCTGTTGCTAAGAAACCGAAAGGCCTAGGATGCCCTTTGGAATTGCGAAGTATTTCTTTCCAGTATTCTAATTCTTTTTAATTGGTGAAGAGTGAAAATTTAAGGGATTGGTGTTATCCCAGACCGAGCTCTTCCACCTGCTAGTGCAAAATAGCTCTTGAAGCTTGCAGAGAATTCACCAGGTGCCAAGTAAAACGTAGTCTTTCATACTCTAGTTACTTAAAGTTTCCTTTCCTCCGTGAAGAAACGGAACGACTGGGGGGATGAAAGAGAGTTTGGGACATCTAACCACAGGCTGGGCAGCTAATTAAAAGGTGTCCACTGGGAGAGAGATGGTCAGTGTGCTAATGTAAAGAGTTGCACCCGTGGACACCCCATGACGCAACTCTCCCCTTGGGATTGACTCAATGGCAATGGCTTTGGTTCGGTTG
This sequence comes from Echinops telfairi, assembly GCF_000313985.2. NCBI lineage: Eukaryota > Metazoa > Chordata > Mammalia > Afrosoricida > Tenrecidae > Echinops > Echinops telfairi. Next base: position 21,675,076 of record NW_022103896.1, read on the forward strand.
GAAACCACAGAAGGAAAAATCAGTCTCTTCAGACATCTCCAGGCTCTGTCTGTGTGTCCTTCTACAGCGCATGTGCCTCTAGTCTGGCTAGGCATTACGGTGTGAAAGTGAGACATTTCCCTTCAGGAGAGCTGGTCAAAATTTCATAGCTCTCACATGTTTGCAAAAAGTGCAGGGTTGGGAAGACTTTCTGTCTCCGCGGGAGCACTGGGGCCCAAGACGGGAGTGCCCCTCCTTAAATAAAAGGTTAGTGGTTTGAACCCTCACCTGGCAACTTCCAAGAGAGCAAGACTCGGAGATCTGCTCCTGTAAGGACAACAGTCGAGGAAAGCCTAGGATCCCGTTCTACGGAGTCAGTCACTACGGGTTGCAAATCCCCACGAGCACACTCAACTACGAGAACCCACAATTGGGTGTAGGATGGTCAGCTCAAAGGGGCCTTTCACTACACACCGCAAAGCTCCCTTGTGGGTTCTTGCCCTGCTGACCACTGGTGGGGAGCACAAGCGAACGGTGCCACTTAGCAGGAGAGGCTGTAAGAGCAGTGGGCTGCCCCACATTGCTCCCCCTCTGCTTCTGATGTGAGGCTCTGGTGGCCTGAGGTGGAGCAGCTGTGATGCAGGCTGTTGCCTTGCACACGCAGTCGCAGTCGGAAGCCATTGAGATGAGCCGCCAGCTGTTCCGGCAGCACATCATAGCCCAAGCTGACTGATACCCCCCCACTTCTCAATACTGCACTGCCCACTCACGCTTCTCTGGCTCCAGGCGGAATCGCCAGAAGATTGTCCATCTAGACGTGTGTGATTGTGGACGTAAGGCAGGGGATAGAGGCCAGCTGCATTTAGGGTAATAGAATGCTTTCCTGTCTGCCTGGATTGTTTGTTTTAAAAATCTCCTTCCTTCTTCCCCCATTTCTCCCAAGTTAGTCATTTCAGAGCCTTTCCCCCAATCACAAGTCATTTGGCCATAGCTGGATGCACGCTGGGCTGCTAACGTCAAGGTGGCCAGAGAGAGATGTGGGTGTCTGCTTTTGTTAAGATTGACATACACGCCTAGGAAACCCAAGGGGGCTGCCCTCCTCGGGGCTGTCCGGCCGCTGTGAGTCATGGCAATGGGTTTGGTGGACTGAACGTTGAGCTGCCTAATGTCTAGGGAATTACGTGTGTGTTTAATGATGGCTTCCAAGAAAGGGGATCATTTTCAATGAAATCTCAAGTACAGAAGATGCCTAGGAAGTATTTGTGGAATGAGCTGTGTCCCTTATGGCCAGTGGGGTTCCCTGTTAACTTGAGTCCACACTGTCCCACTAACGGACATTCTGACACTGGGCCACAGGTTGGCTTTTCATCTCTCTTGATAAATTAGTTGGCACTACTTGTGAAATCATTCGAAAAGGAGAGGCAGAGACCCCGCGGGGGGTGGCCCCAGTCTGTTCAAACCAAGATGGGGTCACTGAGTGGAAACAAGGCTCTTGCCTCATTCCAGAGGGAACCTGGAAAGTGGTTGTATAGAAGAACAAAGTGGATTCCAATCGCGCTCCGACCCCCAATTTGAATTTCTCCCCCACCCCAGCCTGCCAATACCAAGCTGGATTGGAAAGGAAACCTACCTTCCGTTCAAGCGGCAGTCCGGATTTATGGGGGCCCGGAGGGGGTGTCGTTGGGTTGCCCAGACTTGGCGCCTCCCTCATTTCCTCTGCTGTGTGATCCTTTGGCCGGCTTCAAGTTGCATTACTGTAAAATTTCCCACTGTGAAATTTCCCCACGAAGAGGTTTTCTGATCTCTTTAAAATAAAATGGTTAAAAATAGACCTTGTGGGAACAGTTTTCCGCTTGAAGAACAAAATACTGCAAAAATGTTTTAATGCAGATTTGGGACCTAATTATTTTTTCTCACCTCAGCTTAGCTATAGTTGTGCTACAGCAGGAACAGGAAGCTTCCGATCCAGAGTCTGGCCAGTCAGCGCCCCTACCCTTTCCTAGCAAGGTGTGGGGGGGTCCAAGTGACCACTGCTTGCTTCCCGCCCCCACCTCCCCAGGGTTCCTCGTGAATCAAGGTACCTTTCATCTGGAGGCAGCGGGGAGGCCAAGCTGCAATGGCTTCAAGCTGTTGCAAACGTGGAAGTCCGTGCCTGGCAAAGAGGAACCAAGAGGGAGCAGGTGCTGAAGACACTGTGACGAAGATCCGGGTCCTCAGGATGCTCGGTCATTAGAGCCGTGAAGTCTGATTTGCGATGTGCCCAGAGTCAAATCTTGGTTAGTTTTGCAGCATATCTGTTTAAATGAAAAGAATGTGTTCCTTGCCATCCATACCGCCGGACTTTAATGTCATCCCCATTTCCCATCGCTCAGAAGTGCAACTCTGTAACTGTCTGCTTGCGGCATTGGCTTTACAGGGTTTTTCCCCTGCATAATGCTATAGTTTTAACATCATAGCACTGTGCCTGACTCTTAACACAAGCAAGATCCCACCCCATCCCTACACATACACACGGTCAGTACATGTAAATGTGAATGTGTGTGTAATTTTATATGCAAAGCAGACCCAAACCCTCACAGCTGGACTCCTCAGCCAGTGCCTGAATGTTACTCCTCGCTGCCTGGTTGCCCTCTAGCACTGGGCCTGATTCCTAAATGCTCAGGATATCTGTTGCATGGATTCAAATGTTTCTTTTACAGAAAACTCGTTAAGTGCTGGCAATCTAAGTGCAACCTCTTCACTGTCTGGGTGGTTGACGTATTAGTGGTCATCTTCACAGGCAGCAGACTGGCCCCTGGCTTGTGGTCACCCCAGGCACAGCACAACAAATGCCTGTCCACCCACACAATGGGCTTCAGGGTGGACCCCTGTGATCTGCAAGGTTTTTATTGTCTGGTTTTCGGAACTAGATCTCCAGGCCTTTCTTCCTCCTTAGTCTTAGTTTGTAAGTTCCACTGAAACTTGTTCAGCAACATAGCAATCAGCAGTCCTCCACTGACAGGCAAGGAGGTGACTATGTTTGTGGTGCCTTGGCTGAGGATTGAACCCAGGTCTCCTGCTTGGAAAGTGAGAATTGTATCACTGCACCCTCAGTTACTCCCTGGTGGGGGAAGGGGGGGGCTAGTGCAGCCATGGGCAGTCACTTTCCACTGCGTGCCTGGGAAGATGGGCCGCTTATTGGGAGTCGCTAGAGCCAGTAACCTGGAACTGGAAACCCCATCTCCTGAAGCATGTCTTCTCAGTTTCCTGTTATTTCTCCCCGGTGGTTTTATGTTTGTTGTGTTTTGTTTTCCTCCCTTGACTCCTCTCCCCTAAAGGTGGAACGTGACAGCTGCTTGCTTTACCTGTGTCAGCGCCAGGGAGATCCAGGAAGCACAGGGTGACCCTGACAGGTCAGCAGAGCACAGTGGGAACATTGCCTTGCACAGATTAACTTGTGGAGTTAGCAGTCAGAATCCCTGCAGCCCAGCTTTAGAAGCAAGAGACTGGAACGGACTGCTATTGGGCCTCTTCCTTCCCTACCTGTCTGGCAGGTGGGTCCCTGCCTTAATCTCCAAGCCAGAGAGAAAAGCCCCAGCATGCCTGTTCCCAGCCTCTTTGAGTCCCACCCATCGACCGCGCCGCCAGCATCTTCCTATGTTCCCCGCACCCCTGCCAAAGGTGTAGGAGGGAAGGTGCCGACGGACCCACTGTGGGCTCTCGTGGAAGCGTGTCGGGGAGAAGGAGCACAGGAAACCAAAGCCTGCCAACAGCGGGGTAATATGTAGTGCTCAGTGCCCCTGTCTGTGGCGTGTCCCTAAGGAAGACGGAACGGGCCTGGCTTCAGCTGTCATCAGTATTGGAATCCGCTTGGGGAGGAGACCTTTTAAAGTTCATGTTGTCAGCAGAGAGCCGCTTGCATTTTTAAGGGCACTGGAATAAAGTAGTTAGCAGGTCAATCATGACACTGTATTAGGTAGCTCATTTAGCTAATTGTCCAGGATAGTAAATTAGGGCTGAGGTAGGACCCTTGGTTCTGAAGAGAGAGCGGGTAACACTGAAGAGCTGCCCGGGACTCTTTAAATGGGGGTGTGGGGAAATGCCATTCTCTCTCCAGCAGCTTGAAGCCTGTAGCCGCGGACAGAGGGTCGCCCCCGCGCTTCTCCTGCCTCTGTTTGTGGGAAATCGTCGCGTTGTCAGTCTCGGGCAGGCTTTTGCCTTACATAGGTTCTGGCTTTCAGAGCGTGGACTGCCTAACCCACGTATGCGCACACATTCTCAGCAAACGTTCGAGAGAGCGCATTGCACGTCTCTGTACCTTTCCTTCCTTGTTAATGTTTCTTTCCTTCTGATGATTTGGAAGTTAGGATGTTCTCACTGTTCAAACACACTAGGGTGACCCACTCTCCCCGCATTTTCTCACCTATGGATTTACCCTTAGACACATGCGGAGGAAAACCGAGGTGAAGGACATCAAGGAGATTCCTGAGACCACCCCCCCTACCCCCACAGGTCACCTTCTGACCATACGTTTGCTCCATTACCCACCTCTGCAGATGGGAGACATGATTCCCCATTTTTTAAATAGAAATACAACTTTTAATAGACATGGCATGTCCTGAACCACTCACACCCCGTGGATGTAGAACCTCAGTAGCTACCATGCTACTCCGCGTTGTCTTACAAGTGACAGGTGGGTCAACATTGGGCTCCTGGGTCTCCTTCCTGCTCCTGTAGGGTCTTCACTGTCAGCACTGTGCCCTGGCTCTGCAGGGGTTCCTCAGGGGGCTGCTAAGGGAAAGGCCAGCGGTCCGAATCCCGCTGCGGGTCAGGGGGAGAAAGATGAGGCTTTCTGCGCCCCTGAAGCTGCATGTACAGCCCGCCCTGCGGGGCCGCTATGAGTCAGAATCAACAAGATGGCAGCGACTTACTGTCAGAATTTGCATTGCCTTTTTAGTGCGCTCTTTTGAATGGACCAAGCCCGAGCATTTAGTGTAAGAATTCAAATACAGCAACACAATTTCACCTCTTGCTGATCTGTTTGCGGAACCTATTCCTTAAAACCTCAGTTTCGTGTGTGGATCCTGAACTGGACAGGCATTTCTTTTCAGTCTCCTTGCTCCCCGGCTTTGATGTGCGTGTGTTTGAAGACCCTGGAAATGGACTGGGGAGTCAAGGGGTGCACATGACAGAAACAACATACAAAACTGCAGCAAGCTCTGGGTTCTGTCTTTCCCAGACTGCCGACGCCAAGAGTTCATATTCATCCTCTGAAGATGATACAGAAATTTAAAGCCCTCCTTTCTAATGCCGTACAGTTAGCAGCGCCCCAAACATGTCACAGAAAGCATCCTCTCATCGACCGGTTGCCTCTTTGAGGTGATAGTGGGCGTTGAGATACTCTCCATTTGGTGAATTGGGTAACCCCCCTAACGTTTGGTAGCCTGGCTCTCAATTCTTATCTCTGGCTCTGCAGTCATTGAGCTGGATACAATGTTGCAATGTAGCAATTAAAACCATCCTATCTTTTTTATGCTGTTGTTACTGTCTTTCATCCACAAGTTCAGTAAATTACAACCGGATTGTCTGCATAAACAATGTTACCTGCTGTGGCTGCTTTTGTGAGAGCGCAGAGTTCTGCATGCTGATCAACAGCAGCTGGGAACTCCCAGGATGGCGTGGCATCCTTTCCCCAGTAACTGAAGCCTCCCTGCCTCCTCCCACCCCCGGAAAACTGATGAAGGCCAACGCATTGTCATCCTTTGCTCCCTCCCCGGGAATGGGGGGGGGGATGACACCGGATTGCCCCTCTGCTCTCACACACACAGGAGCGATGCTTCACCAACACAGACCCGACCGAATCAAGATGAGGAAATGCCGACTCATTTTCTCATTAGGAGACCGAAGGATGGGGTGGGGGCAACGACCTGGCTCCACACAATCATTCCTGGTGTGCCTGGGAGTGGGGCGGGGCCGGGGGCAGGGATAACCCTTGGCGTTTCAGGGAGGTCTTGCTCTTGTGTACTGCATATGGTTCACTGTCAGATAATTTAACACCCAAGAAAATCTGCCTGGAATAAATTAGAATATATTTGCAAATTAATTGGTTAATTAGATTTTAGACATCTCGGGGGAACCGAGCTGAAACAGATGTGTGCAGAAGGCCCTCGCAGGTCTGGGGAAGAGGGCTCCTCACAGGGCTTTCCGAGCCCTCTCTCTTGCCCTGGGTACCAGGAGTCCATCGGATGCCTCCGTGCACAGACAGCTGTGCTCCGATGACAGGGTCAGATCCTGGGCGGGGGGACAGCGGGGGGCAGGCTCCCCAAATAAGTGTACAGGATACCACTCCACATGCCCTTAGGGTTGGTTCTTCCTTGATGATGTCAGAAAGACCTGGGGAATCCAGTGACAACCAGAGACAGGCAGAGAGGCTGCTGGGTACTTCCCTAAGACACAGGCCAAGTGTATCCGCACTAGAACCAAGTCAGAGCTTGAGCCCAGACCGCAGAGCCAGCTGTCAGCCCCCATGCAGCTGCCTCCTCTCTGCTCTGGGGCTTCCCTCTTCGGAAGGGAGACTCGCGTGCCCCAACCTCAGTGCTTTTCATCACACTAATTCGGTTTTGTTTTCCAATTTGATTGTTAGACTCCATTCCATCCCTTGACCCACTCATCCAGGAAGCTCTTCTTGTGCCCTCGGCCAAGTGAATGCTGGGTACCAAGTGGAATGGCCTGCCTAAAGGTGCTCCATCCCTCTTTTGCAGAAGTGGTAAACATTGGTGTCTGTTGTCTAAGGTTATGTATTAGAAGGAGGTAGCTCACCCTGGAGCAAATCTCAAGATACACATGGAGCTAATGATTGATTATGAATGACCCACATGTCCACACGATGACTGGCCTGTTAGCAGGGTATGGTAAACGATAGATGGATGGACTACTAGCTAGAATTTAGAAAGAATTCATACCTCCAAGATATAAATGTCAACATCACACTCTTTTCTCTTTTCATTCGATGTCCACTTGCAACCGTCAGAATCACTGTTGGGGCATCTGTATCTAGAAAGGCCAGCGAATGTTGACCATGAGAAGGAGCCCCTGCCGAACTTGAATGAAGGAGCACCCACCTGAGAATTGGAGGGAATACTAGGAGTGGAGAGAGGACATTAATGGGACTGTGGATCCAATCATGGGATAGATTTAATAAGATTTGAGAGACCTGTCCTATTCAATTTTTCACTGTTCCTTATGTGTTAATAGCTATGAGCCATCTTGGAAATCTTCAGGACAGAGTGGTTAAAAGCATAACTGATGTGCTAGTCTGCTTCTGTAAAGATCACAGACCTGGAAACCCCATTGGGGAGATCGCCTGTGCCCTGTCTGTCAGTCACTGGGGGTCGGAATTGACTTGATGTCATTGAGTCTGTGGGTAAGGGGCTCGACTCAAACTCACAGCCATCAGTCAACTCCAGCTCATAGTGACACTGTAGGACAGGATAGAACAGCCCAGGTGAGTTTCTGGATTGTAATGCTTTATGGGAGTAGAAAACTTCATCTTTCTTGAGTGGACCTGCTGGTAGTTTTGAACCGCTGACCTTGCAGTAAGCAGCTCAACCTGTAACCCATTACTCCACCAGGGCGGCTGAATAAGGGACAGAGTCTTGGAATCACAGTAGTGGCGATACCATTTGACATCAATAGAACTACCAGCCAGGGACCTGTTGCTTCTGGAATTGAGGGTGGCAGCACCGGTGATTACTGTTTCAAACTTTATCTACCAGGGGAAAATGAGATTTTGTGCTCCAAGCCTTTGAATTAGTTCAAAGTCTAAAGAGCCAGTATAGTGTGTGATTCTCTCAGAACCGGATGATTAACCGTACCATTCACCTAAAATAATCTTACTGCAAAGAGCAAATGCCATTCTTTTTGTTTGTTTTAATGTAAGGGGGTGCATATGTCATGGCCCCCTCCTTTTCAGATAGGACCCATGAAAATGTGGTGTAATCAAGTGACACTTTCGAAGCAGAAATCAACACAGCGTTGGTTTGTAAGTCTGCCATTGAGCTGTGGCAGCCTGACTGCAAAAACTGTTTCTTCCCTGGCCTTTTGCGTGAGCCGTAACTGCCAGGAAGAAATAGATGTAGCCCGTTTCTTTGATTTGCCCTTCCTGGCATGATTTATGAGGAAAAGGAAGACATTTTGGAGGATTCCAGAGATTTCTGGTCATTGGTTTTATGATGGGCTTGAGGCCGGAGCTTCCCCAACGTCCTGCACTCAGGGAGTTGAACTACCCTCAGCCCCTGTCAGCGCGGGCTCAGAGAAGCATTTGCAGCCTGGGCTTCCAAGTGTCTGGATTTAAGAAACAAACTTCTTGACGGGCAAGAACAGTGCAGATCTGGATCTGGTTTCTCCAACTACTGGGGTTTTCACTGGAATAGACGATGGGTTGCCAACGTGGCTTGACACCAACTCCTCCCATTCTGATGTACAGGCAGGCTTGGGCCGGTTAATTGGGGTTCCCAGAGCAGAAGGGAGAGCCGGGGTCTGGGGAGACACATTTAGCCCCTCCTGAGTGGGACAAACTCGAGGTGTGGGCCTGTCCATCTGGCAGGAATTCCAGTGT
>NW_022103896.1:21683831-21703574 GCF_000313985.2 Echinops telfairi
GTCTATTGAAGAGGGCTAGGCTATTCCCAGTCTTCCCGAAAGCCATCTGGTTTGGGTTGCTGGCCCGGCTTCCTGGGCTGGGATTTTGGCTAGACTCCAGAATATGCTCTGAGACATGTTTTCATTGTAACATGCCACTTGGTCGCCAGGCTGTGTGGGAGGCTCTAGATAGCCTCTTCCTACCTTTATGGCAAAGACTCCCGGTATTGACTAAAATAACCTGACGGGAGGAAGCCACCAGATTGACTTCACTACTTCCCAGCAGCATCCTGAGAAACTGTGGCTTGGCCAGTGCTATTGGTGTTCTGCTTGGCTTGGGAGAGAAGTCCAGGCCTCCAGGACAATTGAGAGTGGGAAAAACGCAGGGTCGTCCGCAGTGTTGGATGGCACAGGCACACAAGTGAAGGAGCGGGAAGCAGGCAAACCAGCTGTATCTGCCTAGAGAAGGGGGCACAAAGGGGCTATGGCGATTGGGGTGCCCCAAGAGCCAAGTTTTCTGAGTCAGGAAGTCAAAGTCAGGGCTCAGTGTGTGGAATAAACATCATTTCGATATGTCCACACAAGCACGTACTGGATGCTCTCCATAACTGGAGGCTTCTCTCTGTGAGGCGGATTGTTTCTGCAGACCTGGATTGAAGTAAATTAGCAATGGGAGGGGTTTTGTGCTTTGAGAATCACTGAAGTGCAGGAATACTTGCTCAAAAACTCACTGCCTTCAAGTCTAGCAACTCCATAGGACAGGGGAGCGAGGGGTGGAGAAAGTCTCACCTTTCTTTCCTGGGGCAGTGGGGTGTTTCAAACTGCCTACTTCAGAGAGAGCAGCCCAGCAGGTAACCCACTGCGTCACAGGGGCCCTGGCTAGAGTGTCTGTGCTGGCACCCACAAGCAGTGTTGCCATGACCACACACCTGTTATTCCTGGCCTGGTTGGCTGATTAGGCCTGCGCCTGTCCCGGCAGCCTGGTAATCGGTGCGAGAGCTTTTCAGAGAGTCAGAGCGGAGAAGGGAAGATGGAAAGAGGTGACCAAGGTTGCAGGCACATTTGGAGAAGCATTCTCGCTGAAGGTTGGTGGCAGGTTATAAAATCTTTTACCTCGGAATTTCAATCCAGCCAGGTGGTGTTGATTGAAAATCATTACCATACGACAGACATTCGCTATTCGGTGGAATGTTTGGAATGACCTAGTTAATCCTGGTCCAGGTCCTAATGGGCAGGTAGCCCATTCATGCAAAACACCTTGACAAGTCTTACTAATTGGTTCATCTCCACAGACTGGCCAAAAAATGGATTGGCCCCAGAGGTGAACAAGTCCTCCTCTCCCGATCACCTTTATTCTCCCACTTTCTCCCCCCTTTCCCTCCCCCATTTCTTATATATATATAAAATTTATATATATATAAAATTTCCCCCTTTCTGTATTCTGCTCTCTGTCTCTCTCTTCTTCTCTCTCTGCTGGAATAATCTTGCATTTAAATGGCATTGTTTTTCCCACCTGTCTTCCTAAGCTATAAATTCTCAACAACAACAACAAAATTCCCCTAAGAAAGGGTGTGTTGTTCAGTAAGAAAACTACACTGAGTGTTCTTGGGGGTATTCTCAGGGTCATTTACATTTTCAGAGTTGGTTTTATCAGCAAGGGTAGTGCAAAGGGAAATTATCTGTAAACAATGCAAAATCCACTTTACCTTTTTTTGGAAGGCCAGGGAAATGAATTCCCAGGCAAAGATCCATGGAGCATGGAAGTCGTTTCTGTAAGATCTACCGACCCACAGAAAGTCCCACCAGCAGGCAGACAAAACAGCTAACGGGCTAACCGTGTTCCATCAGGAAACACCCATAAAAGGCGAACGTTAATTTACCTCAGACTCATGAATATATAATTGCGCTGTACACCTCTTCCGAGCACGGGCCATTCCACCCTCGTCTGATTCTCCGGGCGATTCTAAGGGACGGGATCGGTGCCTGTGCCCGGATCTCTTCAGCTGAGAAGTTGCCCTCACCTGGTGGAGTCTGAGCTTTGGAGCTGGGCTGAACCCAAGCTCTGCTCATCACTAGCTGTGTGCCCTGTAGGGAAGAGGACTCAGAAAGTCAGACTTGTGAGCCTTGACCTCCAAAAAGAACCTTCCCAGAATAAGGGTCAAATGTGGCGAATAGGAACGATGGGCATGACATACTCTTCATCTCTTCCAGTCCACGAAGGATGGAGGTTTTCATCGGGTACCAGAGAGAAGGAAACCATTGATGGTGCTTTCTTTCCTGAGTGTCTTGGGACGCCCACGAATAGAGGATTATCCCAGAGATGCTTCTCTGCCTCAGTGGAAGGGCTTGATTTCAGCCTCTTGACTTCCATGGGAAGGAGACTCTGCTAGGGATTCCAACATCTTCAACAGACGTTTGTTTATGTGGCCTTGGATGCATTCTGGCCGTCAGATGTTTGGGCTCCCTGCGTGCTCTTCCAGCATCCTCACCTGGTTTTTAGGTTGGAGCCCTTTGTTTCAGCCACTGTGTCAATCCATTTAGTCAAGGGTCTTCCTCTCTTTTGTTGACCCTTCCCTTTACCAAGCAGGATGTCCTGTTCCAAGCACTGATCTCTCTTGACAACCTGACCCAAGTACACAAAACAAAGCCTCACCCTCCTTGCCTCTCTAAAGGACATCTGGCTCTCCTTCTTCCAAGACAGGTGTTTGTCCTTTGGGCAGTGCATGACACTCTACATTTCTCACCAGCACCATGAGTCTCCTCTGCTCTCTCTTAGACATTGTCTGACTTTCACCTGCGTGCTAGGCAAGTGAAAACCCCATGGCTGGCTTGGACCAGGTGCACCTTCATTCCTCAGAGTGCTAGCTTTCCTTTTGAATAGTTTTAAAGAGATTTGCCCAATGCCGTGCATCACTGGATCGCTTGACTGCTGCTTCCATGAGCGTTGATGGTGGATCCAGGCCAGAGGACGTTCTTGCCAACTTCCCTCCGTCCTCCATTTATCATGATGTTACCTGTGAGTCCGGGTGTGAGGATTTAGTTTGTCTTGACACTGAGTTGGAATCCAGGCGAAGCAGCTTCAAATATTTAGGACATCGAGCCAGCTGTGGCTCTGGGTGAGCCGGGGTGTCAACTTACAACTGCGCTCCACAGGGCTCACAGTGGGACCTCTTTTAAAAGTGACTCCTCCTGGGCCTCTTTCCCAAGACCCTTCTGGTTGAACCTCCAGCCTTAGGTTAGTAGCCATCTCATTAAGCATTTGCACCACCCAGGCACTTCTAAGGATTTCTAGACTTGCCCTCTGACAAGCATGGCAGAGCTTGGTCATTGGGCAGTGCCCTCTGGCATCCCTTATTATCCACATGTGTCCCTCACTGGTATCATCTAAGATATTTTATGTCAGGAAAGGTTTATTATTATTATTATTATTATTATTATTATTATTTTAGTTCTGATATTCGTGTGCTTGTAGTTGCTTTGAAACCTGGCTGGTGCCCATTGCCTTGCGCGGTGCCTGTGTCTGAGGGAGAGTGACGGTACAGAAGGTTCTTGGTCACATGTCAGGGTTGTAAAATTTTAAGCAACTCGCTACCTCTAGAAGCTTGGGTAACAGGTGGCAGGTTAATTGGCAGCAGAAACCTTGTAGGCAGCATGTAAAACAACTTCATCTCCGGGAATTGGGTCCAGGGAGTGAGGCTGGGGTGGCCGTCTGTGGACTTGACTGCGGGTGCCTGACGTACATAAAACGCCTCTGTGCTCTTAGGGTGTCCCAAGAGACTCACTCACCTGGTCAGCCTTCCTCGGCCCTCTTCCTCATCCCGGGTTGCTGACACAGCTCGCGTGTGACTGAAGGGCCGCCAGCAGGAGGGGGCGGGATCCGGAACCATCTGGAGCTTGGGAGAGTGAGCACAGGGTGACCATCTGTTGGCAAGTCCGTGGCGGCATCTCGTACACGTATTGATCGTCCTATGGGGAGCCCGTGTGCAGAAGCCAGGTTCCTCAGGAAGGTGGAGTCTGGCGAGGGTGGGGGCCCCCAGCCAGACATCTGCAAGTCTGCCTGGCCTGCACTCAGTGCCAACTTTTTGATATCTTATTGAATAAAGCCACACACCTCTCTACCCTGCCAGCGAAACCCAAACACGGCCAAGCAGAAATGTAAACAAAACAGCCAACACACACGCAAAAAATGCAGATACACTCCCGCAAACAAGTAGACATTCCCTAAATACACAGCTTTACCGTGCTTACCAGGCTCTGGACATCAGCATTTATAAAGAGGGATGTTGAAATGCTTCTAGGGGCATCAAAAATGGTGTGGGAAGATGCCCGTTGTATTTATTTCTATCTTCCCACAAACGTTGCGACGCTCCTTTATATTAGAAACCCACTACCATGGAGCTGGTTCCAGGTTGGCGAACTTTACAGGAGATAGATGACAGCCTCATCCTTCACCCAGAAGGTGCTGGTCCCTGGGAATCCACAACCTTGTGGTTAGCAGCCCAGTGCTTACCCAACAGCGCCAATGAACTCCTGCCCCCATCGTATGACCCAACACCAACCCCCTGCCATCCTGTCCCTTACAACCCACAGTGACATTACAGGACGGGGGAGAACGGCTCTGCGAGGTCCACAGACTGGAACTCTTGTCGGGAGTAGAAAGCCTCTCTTTCCCTCTTGGCTGGCTGGTGGTTTTGAAGTGCTGGCCTTTTGGTTAGCAGCACAACTCATACTGCTAAGGATGGAAGAGCCAAACCTTTTCCCCACAATTTAAAAATTATGCAAGAGCCATTTATTTTTTTACCAACAAATGAAATCATTATTATCTGAATAATATCCTTTAAATGAAACTATGCTCGTTTTAGTTTTATTTTCACTTTCAATTTTACTTCAGAGCCACATGTACATACTGATAAAGCCGGCATACGACTCGCAAGGAGCAGTTTGCGGACCTGTGGTGTAGACTTGAGGCATATGCTGGGAATCCCATCGGGGCTCTGCTACTTATTAACTAGCTGTTCCACTGTGGGCGAGTTACTTAGCTTCTCTGTACTTTTGATGATCAAGAGGATGATACTAACTAATGAGTTGATATATGGGCTTTAGGATAGCATTTGGAACAAAAATTACACATATGTCTGTTTCCCTGGTCAGGAAGGGAAGCTGTAGTTTGGAGAGTGTCCTTCGATGGCGTGGCTAACACATTGCCTCCTTCTGAGCTGACCAATGCTCAGAGGGAAACCCGATCGTCCCACTGAATCTTGCCCCCTCTTATTTACATGGTGGTGGTTAGGCCCTCAAGCTGTACCCAGCTCATTTGGCCCCATGTCCACTGGAAGGGAACTGCCCAGTCCCATGCCTCCCTCATGGTCACTAAGTCGATGGATGCCCGCCAACTGGCACGGCACAGGCAACATTCTCTGGGCATCCATGCACTTTTCACTGGCAAATTTTCAGAAGTGTAGCCAGGCCTTTAGTCCTAGTCTCCTAGTTTGGAGAGCTCTTCCCAAAACCTACCCACCATGGGTGACCCTGCTTGTATTTGAAATATCAGTGACATAGCTGCTGTTGTCATTGCAACACTCCAGTTTACAGGTGAGTGAGGGATTGACATGATTGGACTGGGAGAGAAGCTAGGAAGATCATTAAAGGCCTCTTGCAGTGTTAGGTTCCTTTCTATCTTTCACAAAAATATGTACTTATAAATATGTAGTGGGAGCTGAGGAGCTCTGTCTCTACACCTCTCCCATAGACCCCCTCCTTCCTGCCCTGGGCAAATTCTGTGGTAACACTTGCTATGTGGATGTGCTCCATCTACTGGTTGAATTGGGTGACTACATCCTTAATGGATTGTAATGGTCCTTCAGTTCCTTTAAGTGCCGTGTTAGAACTGCACTGGGGTTTGTAGCGGACGTTCTCACCTTTTTTTAGGGCTGTGCAGATTCTGCAATGCCGTTTCTGTAATGTCGGGTTTGGAGTGTCCAGACAGCAAGTGTTCACAAAGCTTCGTTTCCCACGGTGAACTGACCGGCTGCAGTCAATGAGGACCTTCTCTGTAAGCTCCCTCAGGGGGTCTGGGGCAACATACCCACTTCCCCTGCATTCCTTCGGAGGCCTGGTGGTGCAGTGGTTAGCACTTGGCTGCTCATTGAAAGGTCCTTGGTTCAAACCCGCAAATACCAGGTATGGGAGGAGATGTGGCAGTCAGCCCCAGTTAAGAATTACCCTCTCAGCCACCCTGTGGGCCCATTCTTCTCTGGCCTAGGGAGCAGTCCCATTTTATAAGATAAGGATAAGGTGTTTAGGATAAAGATCGCCGTGAGTCAGAATCAAGTCCACAGCCGTGGGTTTATTTTGGTTCAGGATTGCTGTGACTCAGAATCGGCATGATGGCAGTGAGTTTGGTCTTTGGCTTTGGGGTTTATATGCATGTGAGCCATATAAGCAAAATATAGGAGCCACAATAATCATAAAACAACAACAAAATCTCAGCCAGTGAGTTGATGCCAACTCTTAGCGACTCCTTAGAACGGCCCCTGTGGGTTTCTGACTGTCACTCTTGAAGGGAGGAGAACGTCCAGTCTTTATCCTCTCTACATAATCCTTAATCCGTGTAAAGTCTGAGTTCACTCCATCACAATTCAAGGTTTTTGCTTTTTTGATTTTAAATAGTATTTGCTGATGTGCTCATTCTCCACGTATTATTCTACTGCATCTATGCGGACCCTCCCAAGAGCTGGGCTTTGAACCGTGTCTGGATCACATGCTTATATGGTTTGCTCACCGAGTTATTTACGACTATAAAGGATTTCCCAAGGCAAGTACGTTGGAGAGACGTGCATCTCGGGTTGGCATCTCTGGTCTCACATTGATTTCATGTGCTTAGCCACTTATCAGAATAGAGATAAGAGTGAGAAAGCCAGCCGTGAGTGCCTAGCCTACCCAGAAGGCTCCCATGAGAACCCTAGAAACCAGCCCGGGGCTCTCAGCATAGCTGTGAGCTTTGTATCGTACAGGCTGTGGCTCTTGTTGAGATGCTGCCTGGTCTTGCCTCAGGTCCAAGATCAGTTGTCGATGGGACTGGAGGGTTTTCCTTGGCTGGTTTTTGGAAGTGGGTAGCCAGGCCTTTCTTCCTCATCTAGTTTAGCCTGGACGCCCTACTGAAATCAGTAGAGCTTCTGAGGACATAGGAATAGTGGTTGTGGGTGACGTGCGTTACCTGGGAGTCCAGCCAAGTCTCCCTCAGGCAGGCCACCATCGGTGACAGACAGCCTTCTCTTATGCCTTAGTAGTGCTTTTATTCAGAAACAGTCCAAATCTGCGCTCAGTGAAGCCACACCACTTCTGAAAGAAGCAGTAGCACGGTCTCAAAAGGAGGAGCTCGCCGATCACATGTCCTCGGTGAACACTGTCCTTAGGAAAGAATCAGAAGCGCTCAGAGACAGTAGAGGAACCGTCACATTCTCGTTGTCCAGCAGCTCGAGTGACCGCACACACATCTGCTTCCACTGGAGACAAATGCCCCGTGTGAACGGCCAGTGCGGTCCAGAGGGCCTCCTTCGTCCCGGGAAGACAGCCCAGGCTTGGGTGCTAATTCCCCCTGGTACTGGCTGCATGACCGTTGTAGTAGCTGTTGCTAGATGTCCCCTGGTTGTTTTCAATGCACGGTGACTTCTGTGACCAAGTAGGACTTCCCATAGGGTTTTCTAGGCCGGAACCCTTACAAGATCACAGGACCATGTCTCTGTCCCATGGAGCCCCTGCAAAACTCAGACTCCAAGCTCAGAGCCATCAGTCGATTCTGACTCACAGCAACCCTGTAGGGCCCCGGAGCACCGCCCCTGTGGCTTTCTTGAGACGACTGTGGACCTTTAAGGGCATCGAAAGGCTGGGTTCCTTCTGCAGAGAGACGGGTGATTTTGAATTGCGGTGAGCAACCTAACTGGTAATGCACTGTGTACGAGGGCACCTGTGGAGCCAAGGGGGACAGGGTCAGTCGCCCCCCGGCCCCCCGCCTTTTAGGAAGCATCCCAGTGCTTCACCCTGGCACCCCCAGGGGCCCTGGTTCCCTGACTCAAGGAAATGATTTCGCCTCAGTGTTCAGTGATGAAATGGGGATCATCGTCCTCCCCTCAGAGGCTGTGAGCCTTAGAACTGGGAGCTGTGTCCAGAGCCGTTCGCCGGCAGTGCCGGGCAGGCGAGTCTGCTGTCTGTTGTAAGCGTTGTTGGAGTGGTAGTGTTACTAGGGTTCTGTCCGGGTCCAAGCATGCTTCCCATATTTACTAAGGGCTTCTCTCAATTGTTACCAGCAAGTGTCTTATTCCAGGTAGGAAGGACTTTGATTTACAGCATGGAATATGTATTTTGTGGTGTGTGTGTGTGTGTGCCCACGCACAGGCATGCACGCACACGCACGCATGCGCCCACGCGTTGACCCAGGAGATTAGCAGCTTCAAGACGCAGGCGGCACTGCTTTGAGGGTGCAGTCTTTATTTTGCTGCCACGGAGGATCTCGAGGCGGCACTGTAATCTCTAAATTAGTCCAGGAGGCAGAGGGATGAAAACAGTGTCGTCGCTGGGTGAATCCAGTTGTGACTTTTCTTTTGTTCCCAGCTCCGATCCAAACTAATGCCTTCATAACTGAAATTCCCTCTTCCGCCCCTCTCGCCTTCACGGCTATTAAAGCCAGCGGGCAGAACTTGTCACTATAGCAGAGAGAGGCCTGCCCAGAGAGGACTTCTCCTGGCCCCCCTAGTCCGGCCCCCACAGCACTCAGCACTTTAGAAAAGGCAGGGCCCAGGGACTCCTGGGCACTGTCCTGTAAGGCCCTTGCTTCCCCAGCCAGCTGTGCAGTAGAACTCAGGGTTCCTGTTCCTCGGCACCCTCCTCTCCATCCTTGTGAGCCTGCCTCTCTGCAGCATTTCCCTTCACGGTGTGCCTTCACCCTAGAGAGTTGCAATGTTAGGGCAAAATGTACGCGTTCAAGCTGCTCGTGGCATTTAGGGAGTTGGGGAATTTGCCTTTTAATTACTGTGAAAATATGATTATTTAGGGATTCAGCACTATCTCTGTTGAGTCGGTGGAATTTTGCATCAGGGGGAACAGGGCTCATCAATAAAAGCTGAAAAGGTGAGTTGACGGGTGGGTGTTGCGTGCGACAAGCATGGGTAAGATTCCCCAAGCACTCCAGTCCCTTACAGGAACTCTAATCAAGACATCAAGGCCCTTAGCTGCCACAGTGTCCCCATCTGCATTGTGGGTGAAAGCGTGCTGCCCCGGGGCTGCAGCTCGGCAGGTGTGTGCACTCTGCAAGGCGCTCAATGATCCATGTGTTTCACGTCCCCCTGGCACTGCCCCGTGAAGGACACTCCTTTTCTGTGGCTGCAGGACGCCCCCACCTTTGTTTTGCACAGCATCCAGTGGGCTTAGTCGGCATCATATGAAGTTATTCTTGACTGGTTGAATCAGCGGGGCCGTGGCATATGTCTTTGGATATCCCCAAAGCACTTGGACCAGTCTTTCATCCCCTCCTCCGATCCTGCTTGGACCTATTATCCTTTAGGCCTCACCCCTCCTGACGGGTAATTCCCATCCTAATCCCCAATTCCGAACTAGGTCACAGCCCCACTCCTCGGACTGACTCCTCCTTGTGTTCTCATACAACTGCCAGATTCTCCGTGGGACATTGACCACAGCTGGTTATTTAATGTCTGTGTCCCCTCAATAAGACAGGCAATCCCACAAAGTGAAGCCACATGATTTTGGGGGCTCACCATTGTATGCGCCCGACAACAGAATGCCTAGCTCATTATTGGTAGGTGGCGGAGAGGGAGGAAGAATGGATGGATAGATGCGTGGATGAAGGAGTGGAGGAGGGAAGCAAATGAATGACATGCCGATGCTTCCCATGGTCTTTACCACACACGTGCTTTTACTGGGATGCCTGGACACCAACACCTCCCTGGGGCTGAGAGCAAAAATCATGCGAAGTCTTAAGAAGAGGACTTGAGATTTGTGTGTTGCCAAGCAGGTCCTGTAGGAATAAACACCCATGGTACACAACCCTTTGTTCCTCTTGTCGGACCCAGGGGGTCATAGTTTAGATGCAGGCTAATCCCAGGAAAGACTTTGTTTCCAATTCAGAGCCTGATCAGAGAGCTGCCGCAATCCTTGTGGTTCCTCATTGTTGTCTTGTGAGCTGGCCCCCGTGCACAGGGAAGTGAAACGCTGCCCCTGCCCTGATTGCCCCTCATATGATGAGCTACAGATCTGAGTGTTGTGACTCATCATGTTTTCACGTGCTGATTTTCGGAAGTAGATCTCAAAGCCTTTTTTCCCCCCAGTCCTTCTTAGTCCGAAAGCACCACGGAAGGGTGGTGCGGTCCACAACCTAGTCACCGGAAACCTCTCTGACAAGTGGTGTCCGTACAGGACGTGCACTGACCAGGAATTGAACCCGAGTCTCCCACGTGCAAGGCCAATGCTCTCCCAATGAGTCCAGGGAAGTTCCTTGTGGCGCCTAGTGTGCTGCTCGAGACAATGCTGCTGTAGCCAGCCTGGGGGACATCTCAGAACAGGATGGAGCAAACGCAGGTTCCATTCGCCAACAGCTGTCTTGCCAGCCAGTCTGTTGTGACGATTCGTTGTAATAATTTGGCCCCTGCGATCCGAAGGCCTGCGTTTGACTCTCACAGATCTGCTGGAACAGGCGAATTTAGACAAATTGGTATCAGCTTCAATTGCCGAGGACAGGCAAGTAATACATAGCTCTTGGCCAATGTTCGCTTTAGTTTTCATCACGCTCATAATTGGTGGTCGGAGTTGTTGTGATCCCAAGCAAATCCCCAAGGAAGCTTCTAGATCCCACTCTTTTCACGCTGTTAATGGGGTCCGAATTCCCGCGTGCCTCCTCAGCCCACTTGTGTTCACCCAGCCTTCTCTGCCAGAACACTCCCTGTGGGTCTCGTCGTGTGGCAGCGGATGCACTGTCTCTGCCGACAAGCCTTTTCTAGCCCGGGAAGATCAGCGTGGAGTCTGAGTGTACAGGTTTGGGGAGGTGGAGGCTGGTGTCTGCACAGGGGCACTGAATGAGACCAGCAGGCCCACTGATATTGTGCGGTGCCCAGCCACATCACCCTGTTTCCTTACATCTCGTAAAGGCACTTATTCTCATGGGACGCCCTGAGGACGTCAGCCCCTCCCAAGTGAAAGATAGAGGGGGTAGAAAATCCCAAAATGTGGCGCTAAAGAAACTCCTCTCCCTTGCAATCAGGCAGGCAGCTCAAGCATTTCCGTGGAAACTGGCTTGGTTGTAGGAAGGGCCATTCCTTTCATAGAGCAAAACCTCATTTCCTTTAAAAAAAAAAGAGTGAGAAAGAATAGACAAGAAATGCCTTTCTTATTATTTTTAGATGTTTGGCTGAGACTGGGATTTGAAGTCAATTTTCAAGCTGTCTCTTCCTCATGCTGCCTGCTCAGAGCCCCCACCACCCACCCCCTTCATCTCGGTTCTGCCCCCCCAAGGGTGTTGCCTTGGGCGAGTTGCTTGACCTCTCTTGGCTTGGTTTGTTTTTCACCCCCCATCTGGGATGTTTGGGCTCTGTGATCTCTGTGGTGCCTTCCAGCTCTCAACAATCATCATCTTCCACATGCGATTCTCTTCCCTTGCCCTTACAGAAAGCACACGTGTTGTGCCTTGAAGCATCAGCTAGGAAAGTATTCATTGATCAAGGCGCAGAGCCTCCACTCTCCACATCTGCGGGCGCTTGCTTTGGATTTAGAGAGCTGCCCTGGTTCCCAGGCAGTTCCTTGTGCTGCGGGTGGCGTGGGTTCATTTTGGTCTTTTTTTTTTTTTTTTAAGGGATATGTGACCATTTGATCTTGGGTACAGAACACGGGGTCCCAGCACACACCAGCGCCCTCACCCCTTGGCAGACTTTGGAAGCCTGCAGGATCGGGAGGTGCCCTGAGTCGCCATTCATGAACCAAACTGTCCGACGTGCTCCGATGGTTGCCTTTTGGCATTTGGCAGGAAAATCCTCTTCATGTTGGTTTTTGGGTTGTCAGATATCATTATCCCCAAGTATTAAAAATCTCAAAGAAAGGAGGCAGTGTGTTTGATTTATAGAATAATTATGCGGCTTTAACTCTCACTTGGCTCTGGTGATGGTTTTGTAAGCACTCGAAAATTAAATCCATTTTTTATGGCACTACAAGGTATTATCTCACAGCAAATGATAATTAAACACCTGTGAAATCAATTAGCCCTTTAAGCAGGGGGGGAAAAAGTTTTCCAATTATGTGTTCGCACCTCCAAAACTTTTTAAGAAGTAATTCCAAAACCAGTACTTGTGGAGAGGGATGTGGTTGATTGGCCACGCCTGGGTTAAGTTTCCATGAAGCTCATTTCCAAGTTTTGCTCAGAGTTAATCCCAAGGAAGGCAGGTCGTGGTGCCAGCATCCTTCTAAGAGGGTGCCGTCCGTTGCCTTGGGAGCGGACGCCTAGCAGCTATCTGTGGGACACATGGCCAGAGCCTCCACAGAGGACATGCCTGGCTTCCTGTTTGGATGCCAAGCTTTACTTGACAGTTTATTGAAAAGCCAAGATACTTTCATAGAAATCAAGTGGCAAGGCAGTCCATGTGGCAGAATTGCTATGCCTTTAAAGGTCCTGCAGCCAGGAGTTCCCGGTCATCTTCATTACAAATCCAGACCCCGAGAACCCGCGGATTGGTAAACAGCAGAAACCCAAGACAGTGGAAAACCGGGCATCAGTGGTTCAGTCTGACGGCCTCACGGTATCCTGTGTGTTTAATAATCGGCTTTGCTAACAAATTAGCTTTTCCACATGCTGCTCTTGGAAAACAATCTGTACGTTGGAAGCAGCGCATGGATTCGGGGTAGATGCCACAGCAATTTGGGGCTCAGAACGAGAGAAGAAAAGGAATGGCAGGCCACTGACATCCTCTCTCCTGCGCTTCATGTACACAGAATTCATCCCAAGAAGCGTTATGCCTTGTCCTGCCCAAGTCCCTCTGTGCTGGAGCTTGCATAGGGCGCTTCTGTACACACTCACGTAGGAGCTTCAGTAGGCCTGGTGCGATAGGTAAGAACAGATGACAGGCCTGCCTCCGAACGGAGCCAGAACTCAGACCAGGAGTGACTTAAAATCAAGTGCAGACCAGGAACAGTGGCTGCGAACTATGAGACTGGGCAGCGTTTCTCATCTTACCCACGTCTGTATAAACCGTGGTGAAGACATTTTTCTTTTCTTCTCCTAAAGACGTTTCTAATGGGCTCTGGCTCTCAGAGCAGATGGCATTTTGAGAAGTTGATGAATTTTAACATTCACCAGAGAAATTAGACTAGTATTAACTAAAACAAAGATGACAGACATCTTCTTCCCTGTATGCTTTTAGAAACACCTCACATGTTGCCTCTCATGAATGGTACCCACCCTGTGTTTGGACAATTGGTAGTCTAGCTGGCATCCTCAACCCCTACCAAAATATGGAATGGTGCCATCCCAGAGGTGATGGCCAGCCAGCCACCAAAATGTTTCTTCAGAGCTCACTGTGGGCCAGGTACAGCTGCCGGTGCTCGAGCCCCAGCCCTGAAAGATTGAAGTCCCAGCTGAAAGGAAGGGTTGCAGACCTCCTTCTGGAAAAATCAGCCGAGGAAAACTGTGCGGTCCTGCTCAGACCCACGTCGGGCACCAGGAGGGGAGCTGCGTGGATGGCCATGGCCTTGTTTTTCTTTCTGGGCATGGAGGAGCAGGTACACTGGATCCGAGTGCAAATGCAGACAGTGGCCATTGCTAGGCGTCAGATGACCAAAGGCCATGTGGCAGCGAGTGCCCAGAAGACCGGCCGGCCTGGGAGGGCATCTCTGAGGAGGGACATTGGACTGAATGGCCATGGGCATTTTGAGGTAGACCTGGGTAAAGACCCTTCCAGGCAGAGCACACATGCACAAGTCTGTGAGCTGGAAAGGAGTGTGAGGGGCTGAGAGGCTGAAAGAAGAACTAGGAAGCTGGACAGAGATAGGGGAGGGGGTGGGGGTGAGGAGACCTCCCAGGAGGGAAAAGGGGTGTGCGGACGGTTAGAAAGGCCTCGGGGAAACTTGGGAGGGTTCTCTGCCTGGGAGTGACATTTGGAGAAATTATTTCTCATCATTGTAAAAACAACTGAAACTCAAAACGGCCACATGATCAACCACTTGCTTGTGTAGGAGGGGGCTGCCTGCCTGCACAAAGTTCGTGGGAAAATGTTAGGAGAAGGGGATGATGGGATTTTCCTGTGGACTTTTGGGCGGCCCCTCATGCAGTGCCAGTGGTGTTAGTCATTCTCACCATCCAGCCATCTCCACTGTAGATTGCTAGCACTCTCCATCGCCCCAGGCAGACACTGTGTACCCACCCCGACTGGCCCTGCCCTCTGGAGGGGACATTCTGAACGTGCTTCAAGGATGCCCCCTGGAAAAGGATTCAGCGGAATCAGATTGAACCAGGTCTGCCCCGAACCTCTGAGAACCACCAGGTGCTTCCTGATGCTTGTGCTGAGACCGAGAATGAGGACAAGGGGAAAGAGTGCCGTGCAGAAACGCTGGCTTCCAGGGAATGGTAACAGACCCCTGTGTGCACCTCCTGGGGGCCTTTTGTCTCTCTGACCCATAGGAGTTGCTCAAAAGTCATCTTTCCAGGGAGCAAATAGGGGAGCACGAAGGGCCCCTGGGTCCACCTTTTGCCCATGAGATGCTGAAGTTCTCTCTCTGTTCCACAGCTTCTGCTCAGAATGAGGCCCTCTGGGAGATAAGTGGCTCTCAAGGGGAACTGTGCTGAGCAGAGGCCCGTGAAGGGGGTAACATAGGGGGAGAAGAGGTGACTCAGGCCTCCACAATTGTCCCATTATCCCCTCACCTCCTCCCCCCAGCCGCTATTATGCTGATGCCAAAGGAAATAATGGACATAGACGAACAGGCCTTCTGAGGGGAATTGGTGGTATGCACCCACACAGTATGTGGCTCAAATCTTTAGGCAGAACCACTTTCTGTGTCCACTGAGGCACACATGCACCAACCGATCCCATGCTTGTACACATCCAGATGTGAGGGGCGAGACCTGCCCTTGGTGTGTAGCTTCCCACCACGTTCCTGTGAGGTTGGTGTCCTGTCATTTCCTGACCGCGGACTCTCTCAGGCACTATTCTCTCAGTGCTGCAGTCTCCTTTGCTCGTGGAGTGCCAGAGGCCCCGAGCAAGCTGGCCCTGACTGTCAGAAGGTAGAGCTCAGGCGTGGAGGAAGTGGGAGACGTGGAGGGCAGGGAGGGTTAGGTAAACCAGCCATCATTTCATTAACTCTAATTGAATTCCCAGTATGCTTTACAATCACTTAAGTGTGAGGACCAGGTGAAAGGTTTAAGCCCTGACAGAGAACCAGGGCCTGTCAGATCTGCTACTGGACAGCCTCCTGTAGTGCCTTCTCTGGTGATGAACAAGGCCAGGAAGAATTCCAAACATCCCTTGAATCCAAGGGCTAGGCCACCCTGACCCACCAGGAGGAGCGGTCAGAATGGTTGGGGCAGCCCAGTTTTCTTGTACAGAGGGGGTCTCACGGTCCTGTGGCCCGCCACGGGGAAGGTCTACGGATTATTCCATTAGCTCAGATGGGGAGAGGCGGTCAGGTGGAGGCTCAGTTTGATTCGTGCTCGGCATGCCTTGGCCTTGATTTGCAAATGATGCAGTGTATCGGAGCCGGCGAAACACCAGTTTCCAGCCCTCCTGTGTGTGCAGAGAGAAGAGGGACGTCTCAATGAGTCAGGCCCTTAGAAATATAGCCAACGAGAAGGGAAAAGAACATAGCCACAGAAGACCGACCAATTGCTTTTGGCGTTTGGCCTCATGTTCCAGCCCCCAGATAGTTTGTGTCCACCCTAAGCTGAGAAGCAGGCTCCAGGCAGCTCAATGCTGTCTAGTGCAGGAGGTGCCACGGTTAGGGGAAGTAGAGGTGGTGCTGATCAAAGGTCGCGGTCTGAACTTGGCATCCCTCCTACTTCCACAGCTCCAGAACACCGAACATCGAGCTGCAGACTCGTGGACATGGAGCTTGCTAACCCACCGTGATTGACTATAGTGGGTTTCAAGTTGAGCTATTAGCCACCAGGTTAGCACCTAAAAACCACCAGCTGCCCCTAGGGAGAAAGTGAAGACTTTCCATTCTCATGCAGCTTTCCAGTCTTGGATATCCACAGGGGCAATTCTACCCTCTACTATGGTCGCTATGAGTCAGTCAACTCAATGGCAGGGCGTTTGAATGACTGGACCAGGTCCTGGGTCAGGGGAGGGCTGGGGCAACAAAGTCCGAGCAAGTTCCTGCTTCCTAGAGGCTGGGGGAAGAAACACAAGAAACCAAAGAGTTTTTCCATACAGAGAGAAGTCACAGGTCACACGAGGGGCTATGGGAGAAATGGGAGCGTCTCCGATCCCAGACTTGCGGGATTGGAGATGGCTTCCTCCAGGGAGTGACCCTGGGGCAGGACCTGAGGTGGGATTAGAATTTCAAGTGGAGGAAGTCGGAGGTGGGAGGAGTTGCCATCACTCAACTCCAACTCCTGGCAGGCTCTTGTGTGTCAAAGTCGTGTTGTGCTCCTTAGGGGGGTCAGGGGTTACACATTGATTGGGCTGCTAAAACCGAAAGGCCGGCAGTTCAAAACCTCTAGCCGTTCCATGGAGAAAGATGAGACTTTCCCGTTAAAAAGGTACGGTCTTCTGAGACTGTTCTGACCTGAGCTCCAGGGTTGCTGTCAGCCCGGATGGACTGAATGCTAGTGAGTTTGAGTGTGGTCTGGGCCGAACCCCTGATGGTCTAGAGTTTTGCCTAGCAGAAGAAGGGGCGATTGCAGTGGTTGCCGGTCGCTGCCACTGTTGCACCCTAGACTCCGAACTGCTGGAGGGTTTGCTGTGAAAGGCACTCACTATACGTTGGCATGGGCTGACGGAAAGACCATGTGATGTAGTGGAAAGAAAACAACCTTTAGACGCAGCAAGCCCAGAGCTGGAGTGCTAATGCCACGGGTCCCAGCTGTGACCTCCCTCGACAAGGTTTTTGAGCTCTCTGCTTGCCCAGGACATTGTGTTATATAAAGTCCAGCGGGTTCCATTAGTGATGTGTCATTCTTCTGCTCAAGCCCTTCAGTGACTCAGGACCACGGCATCGTGTTTGAAGCCCAGAGCTGTCATTCAGAGGCTTCCTAGGGGAACCCTGCCTGTGCCAGCAGTTCCTCCCACCCCTCCCCATCACCTTAATTTACACTCAGCTCACTGCCATGGGGTGGACTCCCGACTCCCAGTGATCCTATAGGGTCACTCTACCTCTTTATGGGAGCAGAAAGCCTCATCTTTGTTCCACAGAGTGGTGGTTTCGAACTGCTTACCTTTTAGCTAGTAGCCCAACACATCATCCCCTATCCCTCTGGGGCTCCTTACTTCACACTCAGCTGCCCCAAATTGCAGCAGCGGCTCTCCCTTAAGCGCCTTTGTTCCTGCTGTGCCATCCCTGCCCGAGAAATGCCCATCACCTTCTCTTGCCAGCCTGACTCCTCATTCTCCTCCTCCTGTGCCCAGCTCAGCCTCTCTTCCTCAAGCAGCAGAGTAAGAGCTGTGCGAATCATTACCACCAGCCGTGAGTTCTTTAACTAACGGTAGACATTCCAGTTGTGTTGACTGAATGGGAAAAAAGCCTCTAGGAGATGCTCAGAGCATGTTCATGATCTGTTCCCTTGTCCCCACTGTGCTTTACCGGACTGTGGCGGCCAGAAGTTGTTTTTGGCTTTTTGGGTTTTGTGTGTGTTTGTTTTTAGCTTTTTACCTGATTGCGTGTGATTCAAACCTGGGTGTACGCAGAGCAGACTGAGTACTGATGAGGGCGGCGCTGTGAGGGGAATAGGTGGGTGATAGATGTCAAGTTACTTGAGGCAAACTGTAGCCACATCTTGGGAGACCAGAAGGATGTGGCTACAGAGAAGAGAGACTGGGTCACTTGCTCCTTTTTTATCCTCTGAGCAACAAAACGTCGGCTCACACAGCAGCAAGTGTGCGGCATGCTACTGAGGGACCTTGGCACCCAGAGCGGTTTCTGTGTGATTCACAGCTTCTACTTCCATTTGCCTGTAAAGGGTCTGTGCTGCATGGCTGCTTGGCTCTTGTCTAGTGGAGTATCGCTTATGAGTTGGGCTGCAAGGTCAGCAGTTCAAAACTACCCGCTATTCCTCAGGCGAAAGGCCTTTCTACTCCCATAAAGAGTTGCAGACTCCAAAACCCAAAGGAGCAATTTCGACCCTGTTCTGTACGGTCACTGTGAGTTGGAAGAGACTTGGCAGCAGTGCATTTACCTTTCTAAACTTACAAGAGGGGGAGCAGGTTCTGTGGGTCTTCGAGTTGATTCAGCTCATAGTGACAGCCTACATGACAGAGCAGAGATGTTCTCGTAGTGTCTCCTAAGCTGTCACCTTGACAGGTATGAAGTACCAGGTCTCTCTACCCACAGAGCTGCTAGGGTGGGTTTTGGCTAGCAGCTGAATGCTAACCCTTGTGTCACTGGGTGCCTCAAAGGAGTGGCAATCCCCTTCAAAAGATTGTCCCCCATTTACCTGCCAAGTCTCTTCATCTTTCTTCACCATGCTTTACTCTTGGCCACTGCTAACCTGTGTTCCAGACTTAAGTCACATCATTTCCCAGCTATGGAGTCAGCAGAATAAGGTGGTGTATGTTCCGTTAAGATCAGGTTTTATCACTTAGTAAAATTTCCATGACGTTCATCTCTATTGTTGGGATCGATCTCGTTGCTTCCATTTTATTGCTGGGATGTGTTCTAGAGTATGATTGTACCACAGCATTCCAGAAGTTTCTGGTTTGGGGCAATTACAAATAAAATGACTGTTTATATTCCTTAACACGTATCTGCATGAAAATAAGTTTTACTTCGCTTGGGTTGCGTGGTAAGCCCAGTTTCAGTTTTAAAAGAAAACACTTCTCTGGAGTGTGGCTGCACCTTTTCCATTTTTCTTAACAGTGGATGAAGGTTCCAATCTCTACACATCTTCAGCACCACTCGTTAGTTTCATTTCTTTCAGGATCGCCGTCCCCAAGATCAAAGCTCACCTGCCATCTGGTGGAGGCCAACTCCTAGCAACCCTACAGGACAGGGTAGAACTGCCCCTGAGAGTTTCTGAGACCACAGCTCTTCTCAGGGAGTAGAAAGCCCTGTCTTTCTCCCGAGCAGCAGTTGGTGATTTTGAACTGCTGATGTTGAGAATTGCCTCCCAACTCACAATCACTCCCCCACCAGGGCTCCATATAGCCTTCCTAACATGTACAAGAGGCATTCCGGTGGGCCCGTGGTGCATGCATTGACCCCTGATTCAAACCCCCCAGCTGCCGTGTAGACGACACTGTCTGCTGTGTTAAATATTTGCGGTCACGTAACCTTATGTAGGTCACACTGAGCGGGCATCCAGGTGACAGCAGCGGGTTTCTTTGGGCATTTTAATGACTAATGATGTCAAGTTTCTTTTCATGTATTTATTGGCCATTTGTATATCTTCTGTGGGGCACTGTTTATTCACATCTTTGGCCCATTTTAAAAAATGGGATAATGAGTCATTTTTATTGTTGAGTTGTAAGAGCGCTTTACATGTTCAGCTCACAGGTCCACTGGCAGATATGTGGTCTTCCCCTTTATTGACGATAGATGAGGGAGAGGTAGCTCCCTGGT
>NW_022103896.1:21703674-21711440 GCF_000313985.2 Echinops telfairi
CCCCGCCCCAGTTTGTCAGTCCTTCCTGTCTCCCACTCCTTCCTGAAAGTAAATTCTGACACTGGCAACTCTGAAACTTGTTAGACTCCAGAACATTAACAGGATTTTACATTCTTAGCAGCCAAATGAGCATGGAAGACCGTCCGTGCTGGTCCCTCGGGGCTTGCTATTTTGGGCATTATTAAATCCGGCTGTCTTCTGAAGGAGGGGCCCTGGCGGAGCAGTGTCTAAAACATTTGGCTGCTAATTGAAAGATTGGTGGTTTGAATCCACCAGCCATTCTGAGGGAGTACTATGTGGCAGTCTGCTTCCGTAAAGGTTTACAGCCTCGGACACCCTTAAGGGTCAAGTTTTATCTTGGCCTAAAGGGCCACTATAATTCCGAATCAACTTGATGGTAATGGTTTTGATTTGCTTTGACTTTCCTGTATTTAAAAAGGAAGAAAATCACTTTAAACTTAGCGCGTGTATGTCTCAGAGAGATGTTTGTTTTCTCCATTAATAAGTTGGAAATTCGGGCATGATCAGCTCTTGGATTTGGAGACACTTGCCAACTCTTATTCTACCTTTGATGAGTAAAAGAAAAAATGATTATCACCATAATTTAATACCTTTTTTGGGTGGGTGGGGGGGCTAAATTTGCATCCTCTTTAAAATCTTCCCAGCTTCGAAGTGTGTTTTGCAGTTAAATGAATGCAGTCAAGGTTTTTCTGTGACTCAGTGGAGTTAATCTTAATCCATTCACGGTGACCTTTTCTTGTGCAAATTAGCTGTACACGCTTGTTTAAGCAAATAGGCCTTTGCATGATGTCTCTTCTTAATGATGGGTTGATAATTGAAAATTGGCTTGTTCCCATATGCCTAGTTTGGGCGAGAATTTAAAAATAGATGTGGACTTTAAACTATATAAATGTATATACCAATATTCCAAAAAGAGGAGGGAAGATCCCAGTGCCTGCAGGCGATGATTAAATTAGACTATTAGAGTCAGAAAATGCTGGTGACATATGCTACTGTCAGAGTCACACCTGTCTGCCGAGCACCCAAAACTCTTGACAAAAAAATGGGAGTGATTTCATCATGGGCTCTGAGCACAGGGAGCCTTCCCCAGCCATCTCTCCCTTCCCCTGCTTTCTGCAACCCTAATGAACTTGAAACTGGGTGTGTAGGGATGTGTTTGGGGTAAGCACTTTTCAAGTGACATCCCCTAAGCAAGATGACATCCTTTCCTCCTTCCTGAATGCCGCTGGCCCAGAGAGACAGGTGACATTCCTGTTGTACTCTGCCTTCGTCTCAAGTTCAGAAAACAATGTGAAACAGTATTGGAGCAAAGGAAACCTTGTCTCCAGTCCTCCGGGCCCCTGCTTCCTCTAGTCTTTTTGTCTTCTCTTTCTCTCTCTCTCTCAGCATGTCTCTTGCCCCATCTCATGGCCAGCATCTGTCTGCCTCAGCTCTTCTTTTCCCGATAAGCCATGCCAGCCTTTCTTAGACAGGGCCGTTTGTCTACTGTAGCTGCATGTTCATGGCTAGATGTAGAAACTCCAGGCTGGAGGGGAAGAAAACAAGTGTCGTTCTGTGCTTGCCGTGGGCCTTTTCCGAGCAGTTTTTAACAGTGGGGTCACAGGAGCCGGGGAGCAGGAACAACCTCAGGTTCCCAGACTGGCTGGCATACCATCACTAACGAGACACACCAGCAGTGAAGTTCTTGTGTTGCTGCTGTGGTGGTTGGCATCCTCAAGCTTGTAGGGACAAACTGTTGTACCAAGAACAAAAGCGTGACCTCACAGACAGAGGCTGGGCTAGTAAACTGACGAGGAGCATCAGGCTTATCCTTGTATGTACTCTTTGTAGAAAAGCCCCTGCTTTGACTGCTGGGTCTTATCTGGCATTTCACATGTTTCCTCCTTCCTGCAGCAAAACCCCTCCCGCATGGTGACAAAGCTGGAGCCAGTGGCCCGGTAGCTTTCCCAAGGAGGCTGGGGAATTCCGTGCCGGTGCATGCCTCCCCTGTCCTGCAGTTCTCCGTGTACTGACTGCCCTCCCTCCTCTTGTTCTAGGTATGATTATCGGGAGATGCTGCACAATGCCACTTTCTGTCTGGTTCCTCGTGGTCGCAGGCTCGGGTCCTTCAGATTCCTGGAGGCGCTGCAGGTAAGAGACCCCCTGGAAGTTGCCAGCACTGGTCTGCGTGGGTCTCACCACCATATCCTTAATTCTGTGATGTCAAAGCAGGAGGCGTGGCTTCCTCTTAGAACCAGAAATCTGTTCTTGCAAGAAAATCTGAGAATTTCACCCAAAGGGTGCCGGGATGGAGCATGGAGGGAGGAGAGGATTGAGCCATGGCCTTTGGACTTGAGGAGTCTGTGGGTGGCGCAGATGGCTACAGCGTTTGGCTGCAAGCCAGAAAGGTGGCAGTCCAGACCACCCAGCGGCCACTGGGAAGATAGTCCTGGTGCTCTACGTCTGCAGAAAGCGACCATTGAAAACCTTTTGGAGTATGGCTCTACTCTGACTCACACGGGGTCACCCCGAGTCAGGGTCCATTGAATAGCTCTGGCATTTGGGGCATGAAAAAATGCCTTGCTCTTCCCAGCAGGCTTTACCAAGTGGGGGCTCCAGGGGTGGGATTGCAAACAGTGGATCTGATTGCAACCTGGTGCCCAGACCCTGCAGCTGAATTTCCGTAGCAGCCCAGGCCCTTCCAAGGAAGCCGATGCCAAGAACACTGAAGGGGGCTTCTTGTTGGTTCTCCCCCAAAGTAGGATTTGCTCTTGGGACCCTCTCTCAGCCATCCCTCGGTTCCTCTGAGAAATTCTAAGACTGCTGTGCCCAGCCCCACTCTCAAGCCTCTCCTCTCATCAACCTCTCCAAAGACTGCCTTCTCCTGCCCAGACAATTGCCCCTGGCACCCACCAGGAGGTGGCAATACGTCTTTCCTGATCCTGAGGAGTGAGGCTGCTCGCCAATTCTCTCCACCTCCTGGCTGCTCTGCCCTTTCCTCCTCTGCCTGTGACTTGCCCGCTCTGCTTCAGACCTCCCTGCCCCTGCCTTCCTGACCGCACGCCATCCTGGCATGCCCGCCCACAAGAGGGCTTCCTCCTGTGCAAAGTCTCCCGACACGGTGTGGACGAGGGGGTTTAGGAAGCAGATGGGTCATTAACGTCACGCTTCTTGGCAGCGAGGGGGCCATGCCGATAGTAAATTGGCACAGCGATGGTGTGGGGAGCAAGGGTCCAGTGTGGGGGTGCGGCAGAGTGAGGACAAGGGGAGTGGACCCTGTGGGAACCGATCCCCAGCCTGCCCTTCATCCCTCATGACCTTGGGGTGAGCTGCTGGTGGCTCTTACATGTAGGTTTCATTTGAGTATTTCGGTGGTGAAAGATTTTGTTACATCAATAACACTTCTCCAGGGAGGTCAGCCGTCTCCATGGACATCGGGTCAGCCAAAGCATGGACGAGAGTAGAAGTGGGGCCGTAGCCTTCCAGGATAAGACCTGCCCATAGGAAACTCTAGGCTGGAGACCCACAGCCTTTATGGGACTCAGTGACTCTTGAAGCCCTCCACCCCATTCCTCCGGGGCCCATTCACTGTCAGAAATGCCTGGCATGGATCTTGTCCCGGAGTGTCCCCAGGTGCAGCGCCATTCTGCCCATCCCTTCCCTCCCCCTCATGGCGTCCCCCCTTCTCCGCAGGCCGCTTGCGTTCCTGTGATGCTCAGCAATGGGTGGGAGCTGCCCTTCTCTGAAGTGATTAACTGGAACCAAGCCGCCGTCATAGGCGATGAGCGATTGTTATTACAGGTAAGGAGGGGACCGTGGCCTTCAGCATATCAGTGGCTTATTGCCGCCCCGTCCAAACTTTCAAAGAAGATGGATCCAAAAGGTCAGCTCCGTAAAAGACATTTTCTCATGAGAAAATTGCCGATGTCATGGTGAATATGAAGTCATTTAGCACGACAGTCGTCCCTTCCCCACACAGAACCCTGGCCAGGGCCAGGGAATATATTCTGATAAGAAGTCTTCTCATTAAAAAAAAAAAAAAAAGCCTGCGCTTGGATGGACCCGAGGGGCATGTAGACACTTCCGCAGTCAGTCAGTCAGTCCTTCAGCGGATGGAAATGGTGCCAAGGTTTCTGTTGTTACCACCCACTCTGGGGTGCTTTCCCTTCTGTTTCTACATTTGCCTTCAGATTTCATTTTTGGGGAAAAAGGGGGCTCTTAGCTTGGCTCTTCTAATTCATGCTGTTTGCTCAAATGAGCCGGCCGTGGCCCCTGAGTGCAGGGCAGGCCTGCGGTGGGCAGACGCTCACAAGAGTGGACCGGGCCCGGGTGCTGAAGAGCTGAGCAGAGAGAATTCTCAGGGCAGGCATACCCCCACCCCAACCCCATGTGCACTCCACTTTCGGTGCCGCATCAGGAGCCTTGGTCTCTTTTCTGAAGTTCTAGGAATTTTAATGTTCTTGGGGTTTGTGGCCCCCCCCCCCATGGCACTGTGCCCCTTTAAAAAACTTTTTTTTTAACAAAAACATCTTTGAAGCAACCAAAATATTTGTAGGATGAGATAGCATCGTTTTAATGTTATTTTTCAGTATCCACAAACATGACTTCCTTACAGTTATTGATCTTCCTTCTGAGCTTCTGAGCAGCCAGATAGCTGGCAGGTGAGGTCTCCCGGCTGCTTCCCTAATTAACAGGTGAACTATCTGTAACTGAGAGGACTGTGGGTTAGACTAGGGAAGCTGACCACAGCTTCTGGAACATTCCTTCAGGCTAGGTGGGCAGCCCGTGGTTTCTGTGGCCCCTGGGGCCTCAGAAACAAAGAAGGTGGGTGACCTGGCAGAGTCTGCTCATTGGGGCAACTTCACGCTGCCCTCCATTCTGCCTTGAGCCACGCGACGGCCGTGACTCCGCCCCGGATTCGGGATTCGCTCAGGGAATTCAGTCCGCTCTGTCGACATGGAGGATGCCTGAAATATTTCCTCAAGAAAGGCCTTCCAAAAGTTATGTATACTCCTCTTTTCCATGATTCTCCCACCTCCTTCTTCTATTTATTTATGGTCAGGTGTTATTTATCTGTTGTTGTTGAGAATCTGCACAGCCAAACATACACCATATTCATTTATTGTGGATAAGAGTGATCCATTAAGGGAGCTTGGGAAATAAAGGAAATGAAAATTACCAGCTCTAGCCTTTTTGGTGAAAGCGTTTTCTTATGCTTGAAAAGGTGAGGGTTTATACAGAAAATGACTTCCCCATTCAACAATTCATACACAGATTGTTCCGTGATATTGACTTCTGTCCCGACAGCGTGTCAGCACCCACCCCCACCCTCACCCCCAGATTCCCTATTCCATCCCACCAGTTACCCTTCCTCCTTACCTTCTCTCTCCTCTTGGTTTTCGGGGCACATGCTGCCCATTTGGTCTCAGGGTTGATTGCTCTAAGGAGCACATACCTTTCTATGGGATGCTAGTGTTCTTCCAGACCAATCTGTTATTTGATTAAAGGTGGCTTCCCTTCCGGGTTAAAGATGATCTTAGGGTGATCGTCTCAAGGGTTCTTCCAGTCCTTACCAGTCCAGTGAGTCTGGCCTTTTTTCTGCATATGAGTCCGTTCTATATTTTTCTCCCATTCCGACCAGGACCTTCTGTAATGCCCCTGATCAGAGCAGTCAGGAGTGGTAGCCAGGCACCCACTAGACCATCTAGCCTCAGGCTGGAGGATGAGGAGGTATGGTTTACATGGGCCCTTAGTCCTCTGGACGAATTGCTGCCTGAGTCATTGACTTCTGCACACTTCTTGGTTCCAGATGCAAAAAGGATGAATAGTTCTATCTTAGATATAGGTATTTGCAAGCTTTTTAACACCCTGGGTGTACTTGCCACACTAAAATGTCTAACAGTACTTTTATGAACTATGTTATACCAAGTAATCTAAATGTTCCTCAACACTATGCTTCTTAGCCTCATAAGTCCATCCCAGGAGGTATTTGGATCTGTCTAAGAAAGTTCCGTAATTGTACCCTGCATGCTCTATAATATAAATTAATATATAGATGCAGTACATGCTGTTGTTGGGTCCAATCGGTTCCGACTCATAGAATGGAAGGCAGCCTAGTCCTGCACCATCCTCACAGTCTTTCTTACGTTTGAGCCCATGTGTTGTAGCCACTGTGTCAATCCAATGTGCAGCTCATACAAATAAATAAATGTACCCAGCTACCTGCAGCTGTAGGCATGTATGCCCTCACCCGCACTCCCATCTATGTAGTATACAGATAAACTTTTGTAACCACTCATACAGTGTCAGTGTTATTACTGTGGTTGTAGACTTGTGTGTGGTATGGCAGTGTCGTAGTCGTCCTGGGTTCTTGAGTACCTCTTCTGATCGTCACCAACCTTGGTCCTACTGTGTTGACTTCCCCCATCGTGTGTTGCCTTTCCATTGCCAGAATTAACATGTGTCTACTGTACAGTAAGAGCTCCACTCTCCCATCCCAATTCAGGGAGCCCTCACAGAAGGTAGCTTTCTATGTGGAAATGTGTTCTCAGCTTTTATAAAAGTGGTACCACACACTGTCTGCCCTTCTGGTACAGGCTTATTTCACTCAGCATAACGCTCTCCAGATTCACCTGTGTCAGAAGATAATTTTGGGGACTTGTCACGATTTTTTTATCATTGCATGGTTGATATGTACCACAGTATGTTTATCCTTCCATCCATCTTTATCGATGGGCACTTAGCTTACTTTCATCTCGTTGCAGCGAGAGAATGCTGCAGTGAACGTGGGTGAGTGTATGCATGTCCCCGCTCTTGTTTCTTTAGGCACTGGAGCATCATGGTGGGATGGATGATAGGCTGTTTCTCTTTCTCACTCATTCAGGAGCACTGTTTTGTTTTCCACAGTGGTTGTACCATTGCCTCGTGCCTATTTTCTTAGGGGGGAAATTTTTTAAAATGAGATGGTTCCTCTTTGTATTCTTGCGGAGTTGACATTTTCTGTGGCTGTTCGGGATCCCATCCCTATCAGCTAGCCCATTGCTAATTGCCCCCCCCACGCTATCCGTTCTCTTTTCCCTCTTTTGGTGAAGTCTCACCAGCTGTAATTTCTCCCCCTCGGTACCAACACTCCCACAAATTTGACAGGAACATGTTGGGAATGTGCCTGTGGTCTGACGAATATTCCAGGATGCTTTACATAGGGGTAAAAAAAAAAAGCCCATTTCTACCGTTCACCCACAAGGCAGCCTGCTAACTTGAGTCTGCATCCCTTGCTGCTTCCGGCCCCACGCCCTGAACGTCCTTGTATTTTTCCCTCTCACAAGTAGTCTGTCTTTGCACAGTGGCCTCCATATTGAGCACCGACTGCACATGTCGTTAACAATAGTTTTAAAGAGCTGGCACCAAGCCCGAATGTCTGCTCTGGGAAACAGTTTTGTTATGTTACAATTTTTTATTTCCTGTTTTAGAACCACTCAAAGGATGTTTTTATTTGCATATGTTCTTGTCATCCTGTCACCGAGAGAGCCTAATGCGGCTTGCCTCCTCGGTCTATTGTGGTGGATCCTATTCGTCTTGTCACCAAGCTGACCTTTGATTGAGACTTCGCTGGGGTCTGTACATTTCAAAGCAATCCCGCGAAATTGGCATGAATTTATCAACTTCCATACCTGTCTCTCAGGACAAGCAGATTAATAACCAGGAGCCAGCTGCCATTAAAACTTGGAACTCTGTCTTTGAAGTCAATTGGAAATATCTTCCAGAGC
>NW_022103896.1:21711540-21728193 GCF_000313985.2 Echinops telfairi
AGTGGACTGCATGGTAATCAACACCTGGCGGAGTGTGACCAGTGTCTGAGGATTCGCTAAGGAAGCAGAACCAGTCATATGTAGTGTAGTATACAGGGAATGCTGTATATGTAATAATACATGTACAACAATAATATGTGAGGTGAGCACTAAACAATGTTCGTGGAAAAAGTTTTGGAGCCCCTTTCATATTATATATAATACATTATATATTATACTACCTTTATATGTACACACACACATACACACACACAGGAGCCTTGGGGACTGTGGTTAGGTGTTGGGTTGCTCCCCACCAAGTTGAAAGTTCAAACCCACCAGTCACTTCTTGGGAGAAAGATGAGGCTGTCTGTTCCTGTAAGGTTTTGCAGTCTCAGAAACCCTGGACTGGCTCGCTATGTGTCCCAAACAATGTATGTGTATGTTGGTGTAGTGGTTATGAGTTGGGCTCGTAACTGCAAGTTCCGCAGTTCAAAACTGTCAGCCACTTCATGGGAAAAAGATGAGTCTTTCTCTCCTGTCCAGGCTTATATACACTTGGAAACTCATAGGGGCAGCTCTGCCCTGTCCTTCAGGGTCACTGTGTTGGAATTGACTCAGAGGCAGTGCTGTATACATAGAGATCGGAAGGAGAGAGAGGCATGGGCATTTATTTGGAGAAACTGGCTCACATGACTGGGGACTGGCCAGTCCCAAATCAGAAGGTCCTGTAGGTCATAAGACAAGCTGGAAATGCCCGCACTATGTGCCTGTCTATTTATAGTCTTGAGTCCTTCCTACAAAAATATCTCCATTTTTTCTTAATCAGGCCTGATTGGATAAGGCCCACCCATATTATGGAAGGTTAATCTACTTGGTTCAAGATCATTTGATTTAAAGATATTCACATAAAAATGCATTCATAACAACTTTTTAAAAATCATTTTATTGGAGCTCATACAACTCTTATGACAAAACCTATATATATCAATTTATAAAGCAGATTTGTACATTCATTACTCTCATCATTCTCAAAACATTTTCTCTCCACTTAAGCCCCTGGCATCAGCTCCTCATTTTTCCCCCTCCCTCCCCGCTCCCCTCTCCCTCATGAACCCTTGATAATTTATAAATTATTATTTTGTCAAATCTTATACTGTCCGTCTCCCTTCACCCATTTTTCTGTTGTCCATCCCCCAGGGAGGAGGTTATATGTAGATCCTTATCCCCCACCCTCACTCTACCCTCCCGGCATTGCCACTCTCACCACTGGTACTGAAGGGATCATCCGTCCTTGATTCCATGTGTTTATATTTCCTTTCTGTACTAGTGTACGTCCTCTGGTCTAGCCAGATTTGTAAGGTAGAATTGGGATCATGATAGTGGGTGGGGAAGAAGCATTTAGGAACTAGAGGAAAATTGTATGCTTCATCATTGCTACACTGCACCCTGACTGGCTTGTCTCCTCCCCGCAACCCTTCCGTAAGGGGATGTCCAGTGGCATACAGATGGGCTTTGGGTCCCCACCCCACACTCCCCCTCATTCAAAATGATATGATTTTTTGTTCTTTGATGCCTGATACCTGATCCCTTCGACACCTTGCGATCACACAGGCTGGTGTGCTTCTTCCGTGTGGCATTGTTGCTTCTGAGGTAGATGGCCGCTTGTTTACCTTCAAGCCTTTAAGACCCCAGGTGCTATATCTTTTGGTAGTTGGGCACCATCAGCTTTCTTCACCACATTTGCTTATGCACCCATTTGTCTTCAGCGATCGTATCATGGAGGTGAGCACACAATGATAAGATTTTTTTGTTCTTTGATGCTTAATAACTGATCCCTTTGTCACCTCATGATCACACAGGCTGGTGTGCTTCTTCCATGTGGGCTTTGTTGCTTCTCAACTAGATGGCCACTTGTTTACCTTAAAGTCTTAGACGATATATCTTTTGATAGCTGGGCTCCATCAGCTTTCTTCACAACATTTGCTTATGCATCCACTTTGTCTTCAGCGATTGTGTTGGGAAGGTGAGCATCATGGAATGCCAGTTTAATAGAACAAAGTATTCTTGCATTGAGGGAGTTCTTGAGTGGAGGCCCAATGTCTATCTGCTACCTTAATACTAAACTTATAAATATATGCACATAGATCTATTTCCCCATCCTCATGTATAAATATATTTACGTATGTGTATGCCTTTATTTAGACTTCTATAAATGCCCTTTGCCTCCTAGTTCTTTCCTCTATTTCCTTTTACTTTCCTCTTGTCCCACTATCATGCTCAGCCTTCATTTGGGTTATGGTAATTCCTCATGGTTACATTGCCCTTGATCACACCCTACCACACCTCCTACACCCTCCTCAACACCAATTCAGATCACTTGTTGTTCCCTTGTCCCTGGGTTTGTTAACTCCACTTTATTTCCCCCCACCTCCTCCTCTCCCATGTCCT
Organism: Echinops telfairi; assembly: GCF_000313985.2. Classification (NCBI taxonomy): domain Eukaryota; kingdom Metazoa; phylum Chordata; class Mammalia; order Afrosoricida; family Tenrecidae; genus Echinops; species Echinops telfairi. Next base: position 21,713,971 of record NW_022103896.1, read on the forward strand.
CCCAGGACTGTCGTCCCATTGTTTTCTCCTCCTGATTGTTCATCCCATAGCAACCTCTAAAGTAGGAGTGTGCCAAATCACCAGGCACCATGACCTATGAAATTAGCTCTCACAATCAGCTTTCATGAGAAAGGGGAACATATTGGTTGTTTTTCACTTTTCATCTATAACCACAAGAAATTCTGTTTTCTAGAGGACCAGATAGCAAGTGGGTGTTTTTTTCTCGTGGGCTGATGGGCCAGGATGAGACGGTGAGGCCAGCTCCTCTGTCGCTTCGCTCCGGTGACCCTTGCTGTTTCAAAGAGAGTAGACTGCTTTTTTCTAATCTCTCTTTGAACTTGTAGGTAATCTTATCAGAGAGTACATCAAAAGTGTTTTTTTTAATGAATTTTCATTGCCTCCCCAGGATTCATGCTATGCCGGTTTCCCTACCTTCTCCATTTTTATGTTAATATTTGTGACAGATGAAGCCCTAGGTTTTCCTTCCATTTGACCTTGAGCTTGGGTTTCAGGCTGCCGTTTGCCTGCCTGTGTTTCTCCTTTCCCTGCACTTCCATGTTTCTTCAGAGCGGGGAGCCCAGACACAGACTCCGCAGCACAGACTTTGGGTTTGAATCTTGCCCAAGCAGATGAGCACGTGTGTCTGTGTCTGTCGGGAAGCACTTCCAGTGCTCCTCCTAAGAGGAATCTTGCAAAGACAGTGTGCTGCCACCTCCCTCCCCTCCGGTGGAAGTTCAGATGTCATTCTAACCCTGCCACCACGGGAAGCTTTCTTATTGAAGTAGCCAACCGAGAGGTGCTTCTCCAGCCAGCTCCCACCAGGTCTGTCTGATTAGTCACACGTTAGGGAGGCAAGCATGCAGAAAGGGGTGAGCAGAAAAGGGCACCTGCTAATCACCAGGAATCTCTCCTAAGAGTAGACTGACTCCATCAATAGATCTTGAACTCTAGGTGAAATGGGGGACAAGCCCAGGGAACTACCAGGAACCCAGGAACCACACGTGGGAACTCCAGACCCAAGCAAGTTTGCACGAAGCCACTGGGTCCACATTTGAGGATTGTCCCCTCCTTCAGTGACACTGGAGCCACCTCTGTGAAGATCACTGCTGACTCCACATAGATCATCCCTGCTGCAGGCAGTTCTGCCCTGCGCGTGGGATCACTATGAGTTGGAACCAATCTGACGGCATCTAATAACAAAATGCCAATAATGGAGTCCTTGGGCGAGGCAAATGGGCTGGCACGCAGGAGGTAGGCTGACAGTGTAAGTCCATCCAGGGGCCCCGAGACACCGAAGACTGGCAGAAAACTACTGCTGAGATCCTCCATTGAAAACCTCATGGGACACACATCTGCTCTCCACATGTTGGAATCAGCTAGACACCAGCTGACATTTTTATGTCAGTAAAGTAATTCAAATAGTTAGGGTAGGTTCCCCTTGCCCTAGGCATTGTGCCAGGCACATTGAATCTTTATTCCAACCGTATGATGTTAGTGCGACATACTCAATTTTAAATGAGGAAATGAGCGCTTTAAGAGTTTCAATAACCTGTCCAAGAAAACAGCTAGTAAAGATAGACACTTCGTCTGTCTGACTCCAGTGCCCCATGCTTCCAATAAGCCGGACCATGGTGAAACATGGTGATATCCCACGGTGACATCCTGGAGCCCTGGCAATGGAACCAGATAAAAGCTTGGCTAGTAACCAAAAGGCTGGTCGTTCAATGCCACCCAGTGACTCCCTGGAAGGAAAGCTTGGGACACTGCTCCCATAACTATTACACTCCAGAGGGCTCTCTTGAGTAGTTCCATTCTGCCGCATGGAGGGCACCCGGAGTCAGAATGAAGGAATGGCACCTGTGAACGGCGCCGTGGTGACTTCTGTGACCATGCTAATTCAGCTCTCACTGAGCCTGATGGAGCCTAGCACGGTGGGGGCACCATACTCCTGCCCTGAACGAGAGAGCCCAGTCGAGAGCTGTGAGATGGGATAAGGGCTGGAGCCAAAAAGAGGCTTGTGAGGAGCAGAAAGACTCCAAAAGGTAGATGAATACCTAGAAATGATCGAGTCCAGCTTAGGATTGGAGCCAGAGGCTCAGCGCCGGTTTCCTGAGCAGTCATTCTGTGGCTGTTTTGCAATGGTAGGGTGGCAAGTCTTCGATGTGTTTAAAGGATGGTGTTTTTCAGCCTTCTCTTTAACTCCTGAGGCCACTTCTCTGTCGAGTGTGGTTGTCCTTGTGTAGAGTTGAGGATCGCTGTGATCCCTAGAGGAGGAAACTGCAGCTCCCTCCACAGAACCATTCTGAGCAACGGAGAACAACTGCTACTGCATCCGTGAATTGGAACTACCTCAAGTTCAAGGTCTCTAAGGGGGGTTTCCGTGAAGTGCTGCTCAGAGGGTGCTAGTTGGCAGTAGACCTGTACACTGGAGACCGTGGAGCATAGAAGCCTAACCTGATGGTTTGCTTTGATCCAATGATATCCCCTCTGTTTTACAGGTATACTTATTATGTTTTCACCTTGTGTTACAGATTCCTTCTACAATCAGGTCTATTCATCAGGATAAAATCCTAGCACTTAGACAGCAGACACAATTCTTGTGGGAGGCTTATTTTTCTTCAGTTGAGAAGATTGTATTAACTACACTAGAGGTAAGTGAGACCCCCTGGGCTCTGGGTCATGAATAACGCGTCTTTATACCCTTCGCTCAGCTTCCCAACAGAGGTCGGGGTGCCATGCACTGGAAAAAGGTGAGGCTGTCTGGTTGGGTCAAGATTTACAGCCTTGGCAACCCTCTGGGGCAGTTCCACTCCATCCCGGGGGTCAGCCGATCACTCAACTACCATGGCCCTCGTGGATTTGGAGATTCTTCTCAGAGCCACCTGCTTTGCTCGCGGAGTGCTGTGTGGATTGTTCAAAGGAGGCAAAACCAAAGTTTCTGGATTTAGATAATGTCCATTCACCTCCCCCTTACCTGCTTTTCTCCAAGCCCAAGCAAATCTCTCCATTCCGGACCAACTGCACAGAGGAAGCATGACAGAGGGAGTCATGCCACCTTCAGGCACAGGGGTTGACTCTGTCTTGCTTCATTTCGGGGATATAGCTAATGACGGCCTTCCTGTCATTCACACTCAATGGTGTCCTTTGAAGACATATCTCAAGAGCCTATTTAGAGAAGAGATAGTGACCAAGCAGGGGAATATCCTCTGTCATTCTAAAATGCTGAAGCGCTAAGTGGACAACCGCAGTGGGGTAACAGCACCATGAACTTTCAAGACACACGCCCACCCACCCAACCTCCATGCCGCCGGGATGCCATCTGGAGAAAACCAGGATGCCATCAATCTGGGACAGAAAGTGTTAAACTTCATGAAAGTCGGGAATTTTTTAGGCAGATGGGTGCCATCCTCAAGTTGCTTTTTTTAAGGCAGAAGGGAGACAAAAAAAGGCTAGGACAGCATCTATGATTCAAACCTTTGGAAGCAGAGCAGATAGTGCCGGCCCGAGGCAACACCGAAGTAGCACAGAGCGCTAAGAAAAGATCCAGGAAACTGCACACTCATGAGGTGCAGGCTGTGGGAAGGAGAGCAGATCCCAGGGTGGGGCCCAGCAAGGAGAAAGGTGCTCCTGGGTGTTCATGGAATGGGAGGGGGCCTGACTGTGGCAGCATTTGTTTGGGGAAAGGGCCCCAAACATGACGGTGAATTGAGGCACACACTGGGAAACTTGAGTTGTGCTCAGCAGATTGACACCACCTTCCTGTGTCCACACCACCCCCACCCGCCACCCCCTCCAACCAGCCCCTTGTCTGGAATAGCACAGCCCGGGCTGGTCCGGGCCCAGGTGCACTAGGGCGCATGCGTGGCCATTCAAGCCCACCTGCGCTTCTGCTCCAATCAGAGTGCCCCCTGTGCAAGGTGAGCCTTTTTCTCATCGTGGAAGCAGGTGAAATGCTGTGGCGGACCCAAACCCGGGGCAGGCTGACTTTGCATTACCAAGCGCTCTCCCCTGTGCAGAGAACCCACCATCTTTTCATTTCTGTACAGAGCGGCAGGTTTAGTTATGGAATCCGTTTCTCCCTATCTTATTCTTCTGCCCTGCCCTCCTGTCCTGTATAGATGGCCATAGGTCCGACCTTTCTTAACATTTTCTTAAGGAGGATGGACGTTGAAAGGCCCTTTCTTTTTCATTCTAGAGGGCAAAGCTCTGTTAGTGAAAACGCACGTGCCCACTGTAGAAAATAATGGAAATTATTCAAAGCTTAAAAGAAAATAATTGGCATGTACAACCCATGATGAACATATATACATACATAATATTCATTCTTCATATGCCAATTCCTTTTTAATTTAAACAGGACTTTTTCTATATGTTACGTAATCTGACTTTTCTGCTTAATAATAGCTTAACATTTTCTCATGTTACTAGATTTTTCCCTCCAACCCTTGTAATGACTGTGATATTCTATTTATGACATAACTTAATCCCCTCGATTAATCTTCAGTTTGGCACCTTGCAGTTATTTCTAATTTTTTATTATTATTATTTCGTTTTGGGCACACCACTGAAGCAGGGCCAAATTGTTGTGTATGTCCAAGATCATTTTCTGAGAAAAAAATTTCTTCCAATCCATGGTCCTGGTTGAAATACTTTGCCGAATGGTAAGGTTTCTAACACACGTTGCCGATTTTTCTTCAAGATGATGAAGGCATTCATTTGTTCTTCCACCAGCTTCTATGAGGGGACTTGCTCTGTTCACTTCGTTTCCACTTCCCCAGTATTGGACCGCATGAGTGTTCGAAGCTTAGTGTCCCCTCGGCCTTGTCTCTCTCTCTCTCTCTCTCTCTCTCTCTTTGCCCCTCTCTCCCCACCTCGTGATCATGAATGAACTCTGTTCTCTTACCTTCCCCTCTTCCAGGTAGTTCGCATAAAGGGTGGTTGTCCGATGACATCAAGTTGGTTTCAGCTCACAGTGACCTCTGTCTAACAGGACAAAACACTGCCGGGCCTGCGTCATCCTGACAGCCGTTGTTGTGTCTGAACCCATTGTTCAGCCACTGGGGCCGTCCGCGTGGACCGTCTTCTCTTTTCCCGAGACCCTTGACTTTGCAAAGCGTGGTGTCCCTCTCTAAGGATTGCTTCCTTCCAGTAACATGTGCAGAGTACCTGAGGCAAAGTCTCACCGTCCTCGCTGCTAAAGACTGTCCTGGCTGCACGTCTTCCAGGACAGATCTGTTTATTCTTGGATAGTCCGCGGTATATGCAGTAGCCCTTGCCAGCATCCTAGTTGGCATGCGCCCATTCTTCGGTCTCTTGTATTCATTGCCCTGCTTTTTTGCATATGAGGTCATTGAAAATACCATGGTTTGGGCCATATGAGTAGGACTATAGCACACTACTTTCTTAAGGTTTGGTAGACTTTTTCATTATTTATTCATAATCATTTTGTTGGGGGCTCATATCTCTTATCACAATCCATCCATCCATCCATTGTGTCAAGCACATTTGTACATTTGCTGCCATCATCATTTCAAAACACTTTCTTTCTACTTGAGCCCTTGGTATCAGCTCCTCATTTTTTTCCTCCCTGCCCCACCCAGCCTCCCTCATTGAACCCTTAATAATTTATAAATTATCATTTTTTTTCATGTCGTACAACTACTGCCACTATTTGCCCTTTTGTGACTGACTGATTTCACTTAGGATAATGTTTTCAAGCTTTACCATTGTTGTGGGCTGTCTCAGGCTCATCTTTGTGTGGAAAAGTCATGTTCCAGTTACATATGAATGTTTATAGATGGTCTGTGTTTAAGTCCAATTTTGTGGGGGAGGTACAAATTGTTATTTAGTTTCTTAAGCTAGACTTTAATCAGTATTCTCAAATGTCCTTTTTTATTTCTCTGTGGGTCGAAGTCTGTCTTACGGATGCTATGCTATTAGCCTTGCATTCGTATGACCAGACCCCGGGTTTTCTTTTCTATAGCTCAATATCCCTTCGTATGGTGAGCCTCTTTTGATTTAACCAGTTTACTGTTGTTGACGATGAAAGCTGATGTAAAAATTCTGTAGACAAGACTTTAAGCAACAGCTTTCTGTATGTGTCTTAGACAGCATTTCTAGGGTTATTTCCTTAGGACAGAATTCTTGAAGTGGGATGACTCAGCCAAAGAGTCTAGGCATGTATAAGACTCCTGATGCATATCGCCTAATTGCTTTTCCAAAAGGTAGAATTAATCTAAACACTCCATGACTGTCGGGAAGACAGCGTCTCTCTTACTGGACTCTTGTCAACCTTGAGGATCATAGTTAAAATACACACATATATGTAACTGCTAATTTGCCAGATGAAAGATCATATCTCACTAATTATGCATCTTCTGAGTATGGTTTGTTGCATAGCTCTGGTCTCGCCTACAGTGTTCAAGGTTTCCATAATCACCGTTGGATGTGTTACATCCATCAGAATAGGATCTTCAGCCAAGCCATTTTTGTGCCTGAGCCTAGAAAAGCCGCCTTCTCCTTCCCCTTGGGTTGAAGCCATGTAGTTGTTCGATGGGGCAATTGTCTCCAAAATACGACAAACCACATACTTCATTCTAATTGATAGCGACTGTCAAATCGCCTTCTGTAGTTCTCAAATTGGATTGTAACAATTTGACCTCCCAACCAAATTACAGAGAGGCACCATCCAATTTGCCATCTTAATTCAGTGCTCAGGTTTCCCCAGAGCTCAGAGTAAACAGAAAATAGAGAAAACACCATCCCTATCCATAGCCAAACAAAACTAATGTGTGTCTGTGTACAGTTGATGCACCCAAAATGCTCACTTGGCTGCTTATGTAGTAAGCATACCAAGTAACAATGAGTGCTTGGACATAATGGATGGGTATAGGCAATTGGTATCTGACTAGGTACATAGGTGTACATAGGTGAGATCAGATGGCTGTATCTACAGGTACATGTAAATACAAATACCATATATACTCAAGTATGAGTCGACCCACGTATCAGCTGAGGCACCTAATTTTACCACAAAAACTGCATTAAAAATGTGCTGGAAAACTCGGCTTCCACATGAGTCTATACGGTACCTGGTGTAAGCTCCTGAGTACACAAATATGGAAGCTACTCTGATATAAGCAAACTCCTTTTACGGCTGGTCTTCGGGGTTTAGAGGCTGAGGACCATCATCTCGTCGTACAACCCAGTCAGTTGGCATGACGTAGTTCCCCAAAGTCATGATCTGCAGCCTAGTGACCACCTGATTAGCATCTGCCGTCTTCCACGCTTGCAAGTGGCCACTGAGACAGCTCCAGGGTTGACCTCTCCAGGGGGAAACTGGAAGAAGGTCACAGAGCTCGAGGAAGGAACAAGTTTACCTGACGCTCGACCCCACCGACTGTGAGACCTTAACAGACGGTGCCCGGCTACCGCCCTGACCATTCGAGGACACTGTGTCTGTGCTGTCAGCCAGGCAAACGCAGACGGCAGGGAAGAGAGGACTTGCAGGGTCTCCCGGCCGGCCTGAGATACTCTGTTAGCCGAAGCCTGCACCTATCCCTGAGATCGCCTTTTAGCAAAATAGCGGAGTGGGGCACAGAATATGGACGTTCATTCTCTCCTCCTTAAAACTCTCAGTAGACCAAGAAGATACAGGGGCCAGGAAAGGAGAGTCCCGGAAAAGGAAAGTAGTGAGCACAATACAATGAAAGGGAATGTCGACACCTCGGGATGCATAGGAACAATGCCATTTGTGTGGAAATTGCCAAATGGGAGCCTAACTGCACAGTAACTTGCAACCCCAAAAATTCAATTTTTAAACGTTATTTAATTTGCTCATTTGGCTTAACAACTTAGATGACGTAAGTGCCTCAACCAATTCTGGAGCTCGTAACGTGTGAGGATACTTGAACGTTGCTCTGAGAAACCAGAAAGGCAAGGATCCCTTTCTCTTGAAAGGCTCGCCATTCACATTGTCTAGGATCAAGGGTCCTTCTCCCAGGCTTGCTATAATCTGGGCAAGGGGTGTGGCCTACTGAGGCTTTGGAGACACTGAACCTAGCTAATTCATCCATAGTGGAACACAGGACACCTCGCCTGTCTGCCAGATGCCAGGGGCCACATGTTGGCTAACTCCATCATGCACCACTCTTTCATAACGGAGATTCTTCTGTGATTTCCAGTCCGATCGAGATATCTCAGTGCTGCATCTTAGAGCTTGGCTTTCTGGAGTTCCGTCCATTGCTGCAAAATGATGTGTGTAAACCGTGGTTCTGTTCTGCCTTTTGTCAGAGCAGTGGGCCACATAGATCTCAGTCTGAACCAGCGAAGATGCATGCAACTGTAATAAACCCAGTGGTTTGGAGGTACGTTTTTAGTGGAGTTTTATGAAACATCCTTTTTTGCTTGTTAGCTGCCTAACCATGCACATTCAGACCGTGATCTTGTTGAAGCGGTTGATGACCAAAGGTTACAGTCAGTGAGATGATAGAGGCAGAAGGTCCCGTGGGCTTGGAGAGAGGCGGCATGTGGTGGCTGTATGTGTTGGGCACACGATGCATTGGTCGGAAGAGCAAGTTGGGACGACGCAAAGTGGCAGCAACCTGTAACCGACAGTCCGTTATTGGAAACAAACAAGCTAAAATCAGATGACACGTAAAAAAAGAAAAATGATCCTGTCTTTCTTCCCTCTGAATGCACATTGGTAAGAAATTTCATCCTGACCGAGAATCCAGTGAAGGAAAATCCTGCAGTGTGTGTTGTGTGTATGTGTGTTCTCCCTGTAGCCTAAGATCAGTTCAACTTCTAAATGGGTGATGCCCTCGCCACAGTGATTGAGCAAGGAAAGGATTCTGGGAGCTGGTCACTGTAGCAATACTGAGCGTTAAACATTAGGAGGGTGCAGGGGAATGACCTGTCTCTCTTGGTGGATTTTGAAAAGTTTACTATGGCAAACAGCTCAACTTGGGTTAAACGGGACATTTGACATTGCTCATGAATGTGGGAAATTGCTATAAAGGTGGCAAACAGTCACCTTTTTTGTGTGTCATCTGATTTTTGCTTGTTTGTTTCAAAGAATGGACTATCGATTACAGGTTGCTCTCACTTTGCGTGGCATATAATTCACATAAAACTGCTGGCGGGGGGATGTGGGGGGAAGGTTGCCAGTCTCAGACACTCACAGGAGCTGTTCTTCTCTGCCCTATAGGGTTGCTATGAGTTGGAATGACTTGATGACAGTGAGTTTGGGTTTTGGTTTGGATCATGTCAGAACTGGGAGCCCCAGTGGCACTGCGGGCTAAGCACTGGGCTGTTAGTCTCAAGGTGGACAGTTCGAACACCACAGGAGAAAGTTGAGGCTGTGTCCATTCCCCATAAAGATCTACAGTCTCAGAAACCCTATAGCTCATCATAGGGTTGCTCTGGGTCAGAATCAACTTGACAGTAGTGGATTGGGTTATCGCACGATAGCTGGGTAAAAATGGAAAGACCATTGTTTAGAAAGTGAACTCCGGGAGAAGCGGTTTTTTTCAAGGTGAAAACGCAGGACACGATTCTTTGAAAAATTCTGAAACTTAAATAAGAAACTTTTAAAATTTTACTATGAATGTGGGAAGTTGCTCTAAAGGTGGCAAACAGCTCAACTTGGGTTCAACGGGACCCTTGACATCGCTCGCTGACCAGTGCTGGTCTCCTCCTGTCAAGACGCCTGCGAGAAGAGTATGAAGTGCTGACTGGTTTCAGAAGACTAACATATCTTCCTATGGCAGCCTTGAAACCTGAAAGTAACAATACTGTGATACTGGACCGTAATGAAGAGTCGAGGACAATGAGAAGTAAAACCACCCAGAGACCCAATGTGAATGATGGCTCGCATCATGACAGCCCTGAATCCTGTGTCAAATGTACTCCGTCTATTGCCTATTTATTCTGTGTCTGGATACGCAGACTCATTGCAGTGGCTGCATGCTGAAAGGTATATGAATTGGGAAAGCAAAATAAAAGAGGCTCTAAATAAAATCGCTGAAAAGGAAAAGAAAGTGTGGCCTTGGCAGGTACAGATAATAAAGACCTGGAGTTTGGGTTGTGCCAAGTGGAACTGCTAGCCGGGTGAAGTGCACACAGCTCCCTGGCGACCCTTTCATCATGAATGGGGCTCCATAGCAGTATGTGAACACATCTTCATGTATCACAAAGATGAAATATTTATACTGCAGCTAGGTGACTCAAATCTCCACCCATTTTGAAACCTCTACCCAGGCATATAAAATTAGCAATTTTATTCTGGGGGAAAGTTAAAAGTGCAGAAATCACTGAGCCTCAGATATGTCAGTTCTTCTAAATTTCCTTCTTGCCGCCTTCTCATTAGGAACTATGAACATGATAACATTTATGAAGATCAATGTGGCGCCCTCTCTTACTTGCCAAGTCACCATGTGGGATGAGAGGCGGATGTTAGTAACCTTAGCAAATAATAAAACTCCATTTTACATGGTCTGTTCTGAAAATTACATTGCATTGAATGGGGACCTGGACAGTGGTGTTTTAGGTCTTAAATCTCTGGCAAGTTTTGGCAGGGATTTTCTTTTCTAAGTCAAGGGCGATGGGGGGAGGTTGGGAATTGCTGAAAGCATGGAATCCGTACCAAGTTAATTATTTGCCAAATCATATCTTAATGAGCGGGTAGTATAATTATAAGAGTTTGAAAGTCACAGAGAGTAGACTATAAAGTAGACTAATCACACTCAACTGACAAATGATTCGGGATGGGAGAATGTTTGACTCTAAGTGTAGGATTTAATGATCTGCAAGGTCCCAAAGTCCAAAGAAACTAATGAAGTAGCTTGACTATGATTAGTCTTCATAGGCCATGGCTCTTATCCTAATATGTAAGAGGCTTTGAGTAATTGTCAGCTCGCTGTCTTTTGAGAAGAAACGCAGTAAAACTTGAGCTCATCGCAATCCAGTGTCCTACATTTGACATTGAAAGGAAAACCAACATACGGCTCACAAATATGTCAACCTACTGAATCACTGGAACAGATAGAAATTGAACAGCTAGGATATGCTGTGCTTCAGCATGCTTTCAACTCAGTCCTCGCATGGTCTGTGTGGACATCTCTGCATGCTGAAAACCTCCAGGGATCGAGGAAACCCATCCCTGGAGGTTTGCCCTCCCAGAAAGAGTAATGAACATGCAGTCGTTATTATAGAACTTAAGATGAATCTGAATCCAATCAGGAAATACTAGCTATCATACAGGGGGTGCATCTCAAAAAGCTACAGCATGAAAACTTTCTACTATCTTTTCGTGGCAGTTTCCCATGAACCTTTGGAAGCCCCTCGTGTATCTTTCTCTGTGCTGTTTTGTCCACTGGACAGTGTGACTGGGGGAGGAGACTCTCTCTGCCTCCTGTGTCATCAGCCCTCAGATTTGGAGTGCGCATGATCTTAACTCCAGCATCTTCGGAGTCTCACCTTCACCGTGCCCTGTGTTTTCACTCACCAGATTATTCAGGACAGAATATTCAAGCACATATCACGTAACAGTTTAATATGGAACAAGCACCCCGGCGGTTTGTTCGTTCTACCACAGTATTCATCTTACCTGGGAGATTTCCCGTACTACTATGCTAATTTAGGTAAGTGTGTTCCTTCCTTCCAGAGCCCTTCCCTGGTCTACTCCCTAGGCAGCGTCTGCAAAGAAAGTCCCTTGAATCGTCTGCGCTCAGTAGGGTTTTTCTCAGAATTGACATTGGGATGGCTTTCCAGAGCCCTGTCATTAATGACACACCAAGTTCACCCACTGAATGCCCAGCATCGCAAAAATGAACACGTTCCTTTCCTGGCAGAACAGCAATAGTTTATATTTAGTTATTTGACTTATTTTTGAGAAATGAGCTACCCAGTGTATGGATCATTTTGAACCTGGAAATGGGCTCCCTGTGATTTTTAAATCACATCCTATATGAAATCAAATTGGAAGAGCTCTTCCTAGTTTGATTTTGCCCAATTCCAAATTCTCTACCATAGGAAAACCAGATTGATAAAGGAGGAAATGAGAGATAACTAGATCTGTATGATGAGGGCTTAATGCATGAGTCCATTCAGCATTTGTTACGCTTGTCTTAGATCAGTGGTTCTCAACCTAGAGTTCTGGACCCCGTTGGGGGTCAAACGACCCTTTCACAGGGCTCAACCGATTCACAACAATAGCAAAATTATAGTTATGAAATAGTTATAAAATCTTAGGTTTGGAGGGGTCACCACAACATAAGGAATTGACTGTATTAAAGGGCCGCGGCATTAAGACAGTTCAGAACCACTGTCTTAGATGCTGTGCTGGGTGCTGGGAATAATAGTCACATAAGAGACCACCTTTGCCCCTTAGCAGGTTTCTGTCTCATTAGAATGGGGGTACCGCTTTACCCCTGCTACTGCCACAGACAGTCAAGTGTTTGTCTCCCCATCGACATCTGTGTTGGTAACATCATGGGTGTTTCCCCCCCATCACAAGCCATCTTTCAGGACTCCGGATTTCCCACCCAGCACCCAGATAGTCCTCGTCATAACCTCACTGTTAAGATGTACGTGTTTAATTCAGACTGATATGCTGAAACGCAATGAAATTCATGGCCTGGAGTGCCAACTGATGACAAAGACCCCTAACCCAAAGTAAACAAAGCACCTGACTAGATGGGGGACTGCACTTAGGCAACGGGAATTTTCCTGTCGAGGCAGTGGTTGATAAAAGCGCTATATGTTTCTTAGGAAATATTCAAACCATTTGGAGTTAGGTGATTAAAACTGTGTAAATGATGTTTCATAAATTAGGATTGGATCATCTAATGGCAGTGACTTGTCCTCAGTATGAGTGAAAAGACAGCTTCTCAATCCTATTCATCCTTTCTTGAGAAAGCCTTGAATATGTGTCTAGACAGAGCTACCGTAGGCTCGCTTCTCAGATACAATTGAAGTGCTAACTGGGACCCTTTAATGTCTCTCGTCTGATTCTCACCTTTATCCCATTTAGCTTGAATGTCCCTGCACCGTCATTCACTTTGAAGCTGCTGCAGTGCCAAATTAGTGGGTCTACATGAGTGAAAATGTTTAAAGGCTTTGTAAGCTGCCTAGTTTCTTCCTGAGTTCCTATGGGAATGCTCAAGCTCATGACAGAAGCCATCTTGCATAGATTTCTTCAGATGGCAGTGATTATTTTGCGTATTTAGGATACCGTTCAAGGAGCCCTAGTGATGCAGTGGTTAAGCCCTTGGCTGCCAACCAGAAGGTCGGCGGTTCAAACCCACCAGCCGCCCTGGAGGAGAAAGATGAGGCAGTCCACTTCTGTAGGAGAATTCAGCCTTGGAAACCCTGCGGGACAGTTCTCCTCTGCCCTGTGGGTCTGCTGGGTGTAACATGAGACTCCGTCACCTCTCCCCTTCGGGTTTCACAGTCAGCAGAAGCAGACCTCCCATTCGGGGCCTCCCAGCTGTGTGACAGCTACACACAGACACGTTTCATGGGACACTTGTGGACACTTCCTCTCCCAAAGACAAGCAAGTGAATGGGGGAATGTGGGTGGGTGAGTGACGGTGATGTGGACAATAGCCGCTAACTTATTCAGAACACTTCCAGTTTGCCAAGGCTTACCCTCAGTGTGCATTAACTTGTGCGATTTAATTCTTACAACCACCTCACTGGGTTGCTGTTATTCTTATTATCACTACCATCATCATCATCGTTCCCTGTGGAGATCTTAGGGCTCTGAGGGTGAAGGAAGCTTTGTGCCTCCCGGGTCCCAGTCAGTGGTAGGACTGGTATTCAGACTGTGCTCGGCCTTGGCTGCTGTTCTTTTTACCTTCAAGCCTGGTGGCTAGTTAAGATCTGGAAGCATGTGACTCAGGCAGCACCCCCTTGGTGGTATGCTGAAGAACCCAACACATGCAGTCACCCTGGGACAGGTCGCCTATTGATTTCACACCGCACTGAGGTCTAAGTCAGGAGCCCTGGTGGCAGAGTAGGTTTGGTTACCTCAGAAATGGTGGGGAGCGGTTTTACTGTGTCCTGGGGGCTCTGAGTCAAGAATTAACTCGATAGCGGGGGTGGGGGTGGGGGAGGTGTAAGCAGTTTTGAGAAGATGCATTCTTGTGTGATGTGTGTGTGTGTTTAGGCATTGGGTACCTAAAGGGGTGTGTGTGTGTGTGTGTGTGTGTGTGTGTGTGT
>NW_022103896.1:21728293-21732402 GCF_000313985.2 Echinops telfairi
TGTGTGTGTGTGTTTAGACATTAGATACCTAAATAAGCATTGGGTACCTAAAGGTGTGTGTGTGTGTGTGTGTGTGTGTGTGTGTGTGTGCGCTTAGACATTAGATACCTAAATAGGCATTGGGTACCTAAAGGGGTGTGTGTGTGTGCTTAGACATTAGATACCTAAATAGGCATTGGGTACCTAAAGAGGTGTGTGTGTGTGCTTAGACATTAGATACCTAAATAGGCATTGGGTACCTAAAGGGGTGTGTGTGTGTGTGTGTGTGTTTAGACATTAGATACCTAAAAAGCAGTCAAGCTATGGAAGAAGCTTCACCCAGGGAGGGAAGGGGTATCAGAAAGAGACTCAAGGCCTAGGAGCTGAGCTGTAAATGGTGGAGGTCGCTAGACGCTGGTGCTAGTTAAAGAGCACCCCACCCCACCAACCCACCCCGGCTTTCTTTCTGTCAGGACATAAGCGACGAAGGAAAAATGGGCTAGAAGGGAACATTAGCTCCAGGGTGAGGCGATGGAGCAAGAAGGAGTAATTTTCTGAGTCTTGTTCAGCAGGGCTTCATTAGGCTTCTCGGTTCTCTTTCTTCTAGGTTTAAAACCCCCCTCCAAGTTCACCGCAGTCATCCATGCGGTGACACCCCTGGTCTCTCAGTCCCAGCCAGTGTTGAAACTTCTCGTGGCTGCAGCCAAGTCCCAGTACTGTGCACAGGTGAGTCAGGTGATGGGTTGCCAGCAGCACCTGCTCCTCCGACTCAGTGGTCCAGAAGCTCAGTACTAGCTCCCTGTTATACCCCCCCACCCTCCCACCCCCCCACCCTTGTCTTACTCCATCCCCTGTTACCCCACCCACGCGGATCACACCCTGTTAAGTCTGATCCATCACCTCAGAGGTCCTTGGAAATGAAACGTGGCAGGAAAATCAGGTGTGTAACAGGGGTGTAAGGTTCAAATATACAGAGACGTCACCTGCTCTTTCAGGAATATAAACATGCGGTTTTGTTTTTTAAATACCAAAGTGATAACATGACATCCAAAGTGCCACTGGGAGGCTCCTGAAAGCTGAGCTTCCATCGAAGGAGCAGACCTGACGGACTTGCCAGGAGGCAGCAACGTGTCTCTCACAGCAACCGCGGCTAATTATAAAACCGAGAGCAGAAGATTCTATCTCTGGGAACCACCCCACCCCCACCACCCCCACACACACCCCACCAGCCCCGCTCCCGCACTCTCCACCAGCGGCTCTCCGATCTGTGAATTCGTTTCCAAGAGGAGGGTTGGTCAACTCATGGCAATGTACACATTTTGAACCAAAGGCCTTATTGGAAATACTAGAATCTCATAAAATCAGCTGCCATTCTTGGAATTCCAAAGCATGAGCTCATCGGCTTCTGTCTGGAATTTCTTTCTTTCTCCTGCCTGGCCTGGGGTAGCACGGGCCTCGCACAGGCTCAGTATACATTTTTACTGCATTGGACCCAAGGTGTTATCTAATTGTCCATCATAAGACATGAAACGTTAGGAAAATGCTCCTTAAGAACCCTGAACCCTGAATTTTTTTTCACCTTCCCCATAGCCCCCGATGCAGGATTTTTGTTTGTTTTTGAGGGTTTTTTAAGGTTTCTCTTGCTTTCTTCCTAATGTTTGAAGTGATAAGGTTCTGACGTTGTGCACGAGCGGATGCACTGCGGTTTCGTGTCTGCCATCCTGCCGGGCTGAGCTCTCCATATGCACTCTCGCTGTCTACGAGAAGAGCCGACATGAATCCAATTGTGCCAAGCCTTCTAATGATGATCCCCCCTCCCTTTCAGATCATAGTTCTATGGAATTGTGACAAGCCCTTACCAGCCAAACACCGCTGGCCTGCCACAGCTGTGCCTGTCATTGTCATCGAAGGAGAAAGCAAGGTAGGACTCGGGAGGAAGGGCCTAACTGTGGAACACAGTGTACTTCGGTTCCACTAGGGGGCCGCTTTGGAGGTTGGGCTTAGCTGTTTGAAGTCACATAATTATCCTTTTCTCTGAATTCCCTCAGCCGCAGGCTTTCAAATCAGGAAACCTTGAGTCCTCCCTTTCACTCGTTAGCAGCCCATGACCTTGTGTATATGACCTAACCTCTCAGAGCTGCTTTTTTCCAAAACGGACATCCTCCTACACACCTTACGTAGGGTGGCTTTTAAGATCAATAGAATTCAGGGCCTGGCACCAGTCCCTGCCATCGAGTTAATTCCGACTCCTCGTAGGGTTCAGAGTCTGTAAATCTTGAAGGAGCAGGCAGCTTCTTCCAACGAATGGTGGATTTGAACCAACGACTTTGCGGTTAGCAGTCCAAGCCTAACCCAGTGCACCAATTGCCACCATCCCTCAAGGAGAAAGATGAACATGAGGCAGAGAGATGACAAGGGTCGTGGTGAATGAGTTTTGCTTAGTGAGTTCATCTGAGTTCATTGTCTTTTTCAGAACA
Source organism: Echinops telfairi (assembly GCF_000313985.2). NCBI lineage: Eukaryota > Metazoa > Chordata > Mammalia > Afrosoricida > Tenrecidae > Echinops > Echinops telfairi. Next base: position 21,730,750 of record NW_022103896.1, read on the forward strand.
ATGGATTCTTTCCCACATTCAACTTTCAAAAAGAATCACCCTAATTTTTCTCTAGTGTCTCCATCGAAGCCTCCCAGGAGGGCCTCCAAGCTGGGCTCTGTTTCCATCCTGCAATCCATTTTGTGCTGACTAAAATGATCTTCCTAACCATTTTGTGGGCTTTCGGGGACTCCGTTTGCTAATGCCTTCCATAGGCATTGGAGGCTGGGTACAGCCTGGCCTAGCTAGACTTCCCTTCTCTCATCGCTCTCCCCACAGACCTGGTCCTCAGGCTGAGTTGGGTCACCCACCGTTAACTGAGTTGCATCATGTCCATTTGTTGATTCGATTTACATTAAGTGTTGGGGAACCCTTTATCTCTTTCTCAAAACCTCCCTCTTCTTTACTTGCTTGTTTATATATCATTTCATCCTCCGTGCATCTGCCACTATTCATGGTAAGACGTGCGCTCTTACTTCTGCTTATTGCTTTTTCGTAGGTCTTATTGATTATAAAGCAGCCCTTACTAATGAAGCCACGAGTGGTGATGCAATGGCATCTAGGAGAGGCCCTGAGAGACTAGTCACACGAAGCCCAGTATCTTTGAGCCCTGCCTACTGTATTGCATGGCACACATAGCCCCCGCCTTCACGGGGCTGGAGTCCAGCATCATCACAGAGCTGCTTGGTGAACAGTTCATGGGCAAGGGCAGGGTTAGAAAAATCACCTGCCTCCTGGCATTTAACTTGGTACATCCTTCTCATCAGAGGCATGGTTGTATGAACGCGAGACAGGTACCCACACACAGCACCACCACCACTGCCACAAAGAAACACTTATAAATCTGGATGCCCGCCTCCTCAGTAGAATAGGCTATAACATTCTTAAATAAGCAACCCAGGAAAATGCAATCGGAATTTCTTACATGCTCATGCATTCCGTTTTTGGAAGATCGCTAAAACAACGTTTGAGAGTACTTCAACAGGTTCACAGAAAAATGGAATAAAAAGGTAATGGAATCTTTGCACAAACTTTTTGAACACCCCCACCCCACGCAACCCTCCTGCTCACATTTAGAAGTAGTTGGAAGCTCAGGAAAAGGCAGTGGATCCTGTTACAATCAGCAGTTGGGAAGATGATGGGGTGCTTCCTCCACCTTGCTCGTTTTAAAACCTCCCTGCCTAGCCTTGGATTGAAAAATGGATGTGTGCACTGTTTTAGCTGTGAGGTTCTGTTTTGAATTCATATGTCTTGTCTCTGAGTTCTCCCCCGTAGGCTTAACAAAGGAAAGGTCAGGGCACTGCTAAGCTGATGGGCTCTGCGTCCATCCCTGTACATGTAGACAGCATCAGGAGAATTACTTCAGGCTGAGGTTTCAGAGCGCTGTGCATGGGGGGTTTGGCTATCGCTTTGTGTTTTATTTCACTTTGAAAGTCTGAGAAAGTGGAACCAAAAAACCAGACCTTGTAGACAGCCCCTGGAGCCTCCTGGAGGTGGGTTCTACCGGCTCTGTTCATCCTTGATCATGAGAAGCCGCCTCTCAGCTTCATAGGCATGCACCTATTCTGGGAAGGTGCCGATGGACGGCTGGGTTCTGGCAGTCAGCGTAGACTGGGCTGCTGGGAGTCAAACTGGGCTCGGCGGCAGTGAGAGCCGTGTGCAGTTGGTTCCTTC
>NW_022103896.1:21733624-21749717 GCF_000313985.2 Echinops telfairi
CCACAGGTTGAGAACCATTGAACTAGAAGAATGTTCTGTGTTCCATTGGTGCTGTACTGCACCCTGGCTGGCTCGTCCCTTCCTTGTGACCCTTCTGTGAGGGGATGTCCAATTGTCTACAGATGAGCTTTGGGTCTCTACTCCATCTACCCTTTTCCCCTCATTTGCATTAATATGATTGTTTGTTCTGGGTCTTCTGATGCTTGATCCCATCAATACCTCATGATCACACAGGCTGAAGTGTTTCTTCCATGTGGGCTTTGTTGCCTCCCAACTAGATGGTTGCTTGTTTAACTTCAAGCCTTTAAGACCCCAGATGCTATATCTTTTGATAGCCTGGGCTACCGGGAGTCAAAATGGATTTGGCAACAGTGAGAGCTGTGTGCACTTAGGGATTCTTACAGCTCTTATAACAATCCGTACATCCATTGTGTTTGGTACATTAGCCAGGCACCACTAGCTTTCTTCACCATATTTGCTTATGCACCCATTTTGTCTTCAGTGATCTTGTCGGGAAGGTGACCATCACAGAATGCTGGATTGTTAGAACAAAGTGTTCTTGCATTGAGGGAGTACTTGAGTGGAGGCCAAGTGTCTGTCTGATACCTTATTATTTGACATATATGTACCTAGAACTATACCCCTATTGTTATAAATATATTTACATATGTATGTGACTGTATTTAGACCTCTATAAATGTCCTTTGCCTCCTAGTTCTTTCCTCTATTTCCTTTTTACTTTCCTCTTTCCCACTATCATGTTCAACCTTCATTTGGCTCCCAGTTATTCCTCTTGGCTACATTGCAGTTGATAAAGCCCCCCAGGCATCCTGCACCCTCCTCACCATTGAGTTTAGATCACTTGTTCTTCCCTTGTGCCTGGGTTTGTTGGCTTCCCTCTTAACTTCCCCCACCTACCCCTCTCCTATGCCCTTCCCGGAACTGTCGGTCTGTTGTTATTTTTTCCTAGGGATTGTCTACCCTGCCTATCTTATCTAGATAGACATGAAGAAACAAAACAAAAACAACCCCCCACCCCCCCCCAAAAGAAAAGCCTATAAATAGTTCCATGGCTGTCTGTTCACTTCTGTGAGTCTTTTCTGGTCAAGTCTGATGGGGTCCCATGCCCTGTCCCCGAAGTCTATTTTTGGGATTCTTCAGGGACTTCATTGTTTGCTCCTCTTGCTGCTCTGTTGCATGCCCTTCGTGTTTTGCCCTGGTGTGGTGGGGTCAGATGGGACACACATTCCTGAACTGTCTCCAGTGTTGTCCCCCATAGTGCTATGGGTCAGTGAGGAGATGCCGTGTCTCGTGGTGGGGCCGGCCCTGTGGTCCTCTCTGTGCGTTGGTTGCTCCAAGCAGGAATATCGTCCTTGCGCTTGGTGGGCCAGGTTGCATTTCTGTCTGTCTCTCTGTCTGTCTCTCTCCTTCCTTCCCTCCCTCTGAGTTTGCTCCTATGGGTTCGGAGCAGGCATGCCCCTCTCCCTGAGCTTTAACTTCAGTGCTGTCCTCAGTAGTTCATTTTTCTCGGGAGGGTGTCCACATGGTTGGGATTGGGGCCAGCCCCACAGACCTCTCGATTGGTTCGCTGCTTCATGCTGGTACGTTGCATTCATGTCTTGGCGTACCAGGTTGAGGTCTAGCCCCTCTCTCCTCCTGTGGAGACATAAACAACACCCTCCCCTTGGGTGGTTAGTGCCTTATCCCCCTGCCACCCATGTCCCTTTCTTTTTCTTCTCCCCTCCTTATATTTAGCACCTTTAGTAATACCTTATAGCAACTAAACCAATGTGTGTGTGTAGAGCTGTGTATATTTCCTAATTTGTGCTGAAAGTGATACATAACTAGCGGGATGTTTATGTGTGTACATAGCCTCTCCTCTCTTTCGGTCTTACCTTTGACTGGTGTGTGTCCCACACTCGGAATCCCTGCTCCATCCATTGTGAGCTGGCTCTCTTCTCTCTCTCTCTCTCTCTCTCTCTCTCTCTCTCTCTCGACCTCAGTATGCTGGCCTCTTCTATACCTTTGTATCCAGGGCCCCTGTGCCCCGTTTCCACCCCATGTCAGCAGAGTCCTACGCACAGAAGTCCTGCTTCCAGGTCACTTCTTCGGTGACGTCTCACCTGCTCGTCTCAGAGCCAGGTTGTTCCTTTTACTGAGTCCTGGCGTTTGAACACCAGCTCAGCTCTTCAGACTGTGAACTCATCCGAGATAGAGAAGAAAGGTGACGACTTTGTCTTCCCTTTGACTCGGAAGGGACCTGGCCGAGAGCAAACAAACAGTAACCCAGCTGACTAGGAGTAAAACGTGACTCGTGGGTGCCAGAGTTGACCTGGGTGCTCCACGGGGGTTCCGTGGCCAACTGGCCAATCCCCAGGCCTTTCGTCTGAAGTACCTTCGGGTGGACTTAACCCTCGAACTCTTTGGAGAGCAGTTGAGCCCCTGGAGCTGGCACACAGGAGGTGCCCAGTAATTGTTCAACAAATGAGCCTACACCATACGAAAATGATGTTGAGGGGAGACATGGTCAGGGAGCGGTTTCTTAGGAAGACCAGGGGATTTTCCTCAATATGAGACATTATATTCACGTGCCTCTTTTCCCCACCCGCGCCCCTGCTGTCCACTCACCCTCCAGGTTATGAGCAGCCGCTTCCTGCCCTATGACAACATCGTCACGGACGCCGTTCTCAGCCTCGACGAGGACACGGTGCTCTCCACCACGGAGGTAAGGGTCTGAGCAGCAGGTAGACAGGCTCCCGGGCTGGGCCCCAGGCCCCCAAACCCTGCATGCCTCTGGGTGAATTGCAAAGCACTTTTCAAAACTTCCTGTGGCATGGGTTTGCAACTCCCCAGCCCGATGCTGGTGTCCTAGCTCTGTGCATCCCCCTGGCGCCCGGAAAAGGGCTTTCTCCCCTTTGCTTCCTCTGCTAATGGGCTGGTTTGCATGTCCGCACCTTACCTTTCCACTACCACCTGCCTGCCTCCTGTTGGTGGTTAAACTGCGCCATGTACAGAATCAAAGTTTGGGGGCCAGGCAGGGCAGGGGGGCTGTTGATCATTCTCTTCTCAGCATGCTGTCCACTCCTGTGCAGTTGTCGTTTAGCATCGAGGGGGCACCCCGGGTGGCCTCTGATCCCCGTGCGCTCTTCTTGGGTCTCAAAGCAGCCCTCAGGCTTGGTTCAAGTGCTCCTGTCCTTCCCCCACTCAAGAGCCAAGGGTTCCACTCTCAGGCTGCATTGTCAGCTGTCCAGGTCTCTGTGCCAAAACCCAGTCCCACGAAGAATGTGTGAGCTGGAGAAGAGAGGTGAATATCGACAACCTGGGTAACTATGGATCTCTGGACCCTTCCTGGAAGCCAAGGAGGGGCCAAAGACAGTCCCATCAAAACGTCATCTGTGGGAAATGCGTTATTAATGGGGGCCTGGGGACTTCACCTCCCTATGCCTTTCCCCCACCTTTCTTTTTCCCCTTTTTATCCATAAGTGTGTTCCTGTTAACTTTGGTATGAGCACGTACCAGCCAGCATACCCTTCCCTGGGAGCCAGGCTGACGCTGACCGTCTGGGTCCCACGGAGCCAGAACTCAGTACTGATCAAGGCTAGGCGTCTCTGTCCCTTTCTGGAAATGCGTGGTTGCTTCCAGTGTCCATCAGGTGGAGTTGAGCAGCCGTGACCTTTCATGGCATCCTAAATAGATACAGGACAAGTGGCCCTGGGCCTCACCTTGAGCAGCATACTGCCTGTGTCGCTGAAGCACTCAAGTTCTGGGTGCGAGTGATTGGGGCAGTGCTTGCTGTGTTGACGAACGCTGGAATCCACCAGCAGTTGTGCCTTAAAATCTGTCGGAGGAGAGAGAGGAGATACGCTGAGTGTTCAGACGGACAGACGACAGACAGTAGTGGACTGGTGTGCAGAGTGTCCTGCTTCCTGGCACCCAGGAGCACGCTCATGCACCAAGTAAGTGTTGGTTGGCAGTTATCTTTGGCCTGGTCCCCTTGCCAAGTGCTTTGGCCACCCAATTCCATCCTGTTGGAACCCTGGCAGGAAACAGAATTCAAATAGTATGATTCAGATCCAGCGATTTGGATGACTAGAGATGGTGGGAGGCAAGAATGAAAAACAGAAAAACAACCCACTGCTTCCGACTCATGCAGCCCTACAGGACAGCATAGAACTTGCCGAAAGGGGACGTCGCTTCTGTCTCCTGTGGAGCGGCTGGTAGGTTCGAGCTGCCAGCCTCCTGCTTAGCCGCTCAGAGCTTGAGCCCCTCCAGGCCAGGACTCCTGAGTGTGCTTCAAGGGACTCACCGTAGCTTGGGAGACATCTGAAGATGAGCGAGAGCAGGAAACAGCCCCAACTGAAGGAGCAGCACCACGGACACAGTGTTGGCAACATCCTTGAGGGCTGGGTGTGGGGAGAAGAAACCGCCCTTCAAGATCATGGAAGGAGGGACACAATCACGCTAGAAGCCTGGCCTGAAGCAGGGAGGGAACAGGGGAGAAATACTCTGACCTCACTCTCTGTCCTGCCTCTAATTTCCAGTTGGTGACGCCCACTGGTCTAGGGGTGACTCAGTGGTCCACCTGGCCTGGTGGTGTCGCACATAGCCTACCAACTTCCAAGTCAGGAAGAATGGGATTTGGAAACACAGAGATCAAAAACAATACTTTTGCATGACAGGGCCCCTTGATACATATGGTCAAAGCCGACAGCATACACCTTAACCATTATCTAGGGCACAGCCTGGTGTGGTGTGTAGGTTCCTCTTACCTTATCTGGCACAAGACCAAGCGTCTCAAGGAATTTCTCCCTCTATCCTCTGCTGAAATAACTTTCCGAGTCTGGGGTACTTCTTGTGCTGGCTAATGTAGTTTCAAAAACAAAGGTTTCAAGCACTCAGTGCATGTTTGGAGGAGCATGTGTTGTATGTGAAGCAATTAGAAGTCAATGTGGGTTGAAAATGATATGTAAATCCACGAGGCAGGCAGCCTGGTATACTTCTGCTAGCCAGTTGTGCTGCCTGCAATGATTCGGGACCAGGGATTCTCCTCTCCCCTCTCTCTCTCTCTCTCTCCTATCTCTCTCATAGGTATTGGTTCATTTATTCCCCCTCAAAGGCATATTCGCATGTTTAAATGTCTCCCTATAGTATTAAGAATAGACTTTTAAATAGAATCCTAGATATTAGAGTTGGTTTATAGTTATTTACATTTATCTGGCTTGCTCCAAAGCCTCAAAAGAAAACGGATGTCGGTTTTTAAGAGAAAAGGCTGACCTTTGCCTCCTTTGATGTGTTAATGATCTGTGAGAAAGCAGAGCTATCACAGGAATCATAGTTTTATCTGAATTTACTTTTGAGTTCTTTTAAAAGGACTAGAAACAGCTCTGCGATAGCAAGAAATACAAGCAATGAAAACACCCCATTGGGTTCTATAGTAGTTACCCGGCCTGTCTCCTTTTCAAAGGCGAATGGGAACCACCAGGAAGAGTGTTGACAGCCACGTGGCTTCTTTGAGGGCGATCCATAATCCACACTCTGGTCATCGGCAGGGCCACGGGTCTTCACCTCCAGGGACAGTGAACGGGCGTCACCGCCCTGTTGTTTTCTGGGAAAGGCTACCCACTCTCTTCCAGTCTTTAACTTTCTGTTGCCTGTTTGCCACCAGGTTTTCTTAACGTAGGTCCCTCCCCCTGCGGTGGTCCTCCCCCTGCTCCAGATGTGATGGGTTGGGGGAACAAGCAAGTGTTGTCATGGCTTTCTTGTCTTGAGATAGGGCATTAGATCTTCCACAAATATATGAATTTATGGCCGTTGGCTAAAATAGCAAATTTTATTTAAATTAAAAATCAATCTCTAATTAACCCCCCCCCAAAATCATCAATGACAACAACAACAGCAAAACCCTACTACCATATAATTGACTGCAGCTCACAGCGACCCTGTAGTGAGTTCCCTAGGCTGCCGGTCTGGGTGTGAGCATTCCATGAGCTAAAATGGGTGAGCGCCCATTTTATTCTAAATATTCCATGAATAGAAGCATTGTGACTGCTGGTATTGCTTTTGTTTTGTCTTCGTGTTAATTTTATTGATCACTTACCAAAGTATTATTGAAAATCAGAAGTGAGCTCACATGTCTGAAGACAGATCATGAGCTACTGATACGCATTCCTGGGTAACAGGCCCAGCAGGGCCTGCTCTGTGGTGCTCTGGGCACTTGCACGGCAGTGAGCTGCATTTCCGCTACAATAATCCTGTGGCTTTGCTTGGCCTTACCCCCGCTTATTCCTGGTGATTTTCTCTGTAATGCTTTTTCTAGATGATTCCTGCACGGTGCTTCTTCAAACCTGAGAGGCCTGAAGTAGTTTTCGCTTTGTGATGTCTGCTCTGTCTTCTTGTTAGAACCTGTGCTCTTTTGAGAAAAAAAAAAATTTCTCTTGTGCTTAAGAGGCTGCTTTAATTTTAGTCACTTTTATTTCTGTCTCTTTGGTTTTGAGGTTGTGTTAGTCCAGGGAGACTAGAAAACCAAATCCATAGATACTCGTATGTGAATAAGAAAGAGGTTTATATACAAGAGCTGTTAAATATTGAGGAAACATCCCAGCCCAGTCAAGATCAAGTCCATAAGTCCAATATTAGCCCATATGTCCAATACCAATCAATAAAGTCCTCTTCAAACTTATAAAGCACATGCAATGATACTGAATGCAGGAAGACCTCAAGCTAAGTGGGTGGAAAACCCTGTGGATCCAGTGGTGGTGTAAGCATCTCAGCACTGGCAGAAGTCTCCATGTGGCTTCTCCAGCTCCCAGGGCTGCATCAGGGTAGGTCCATGTGACTTCTTCTCAGGGATGTATCGCAGGAACTCAGCAGCAAGAGACAGTGTTTCCCGCCTCCAAGAAGGAATACCGATTTCCCAGAATTCTCAAGAGAAGGCCATGCCTACACAGAGGCCTCATTGGCTATGATCTGATTGACAAGCTAGACTCCACCCCTACACTCTTAATCCTCAAATTGACAAATGATTAGATAACTACCACAGAGGTACACTGGTTCTGAAGTACACTGTGCTTCCCACGACGTGGGCACAGAAAAGCTGCCCTGCTGTATTTGTGCCTCCCGGGAATCAGTACCTTTTTAGGGCATGGGGAAAGAGAAACGGCTGTGGGAACATGCTTCGTCGCTGGAAAAGACTGGGTTTCGAAAGGACTTTTCAGCGTGCGTGTGTGTGTTTTCCTTCCATTCCACACTGATCTGAAGTTTCTTCCCCAGAAAACATTAAAGTATGCCTCATTATGGGGCAAAATGTCAAGCAGTCAGTTTAATTTGCTGATGAACACATGCAATTAATGTTTCCCAACAGTCCCCGGATCTTGCATTATGAATTAGCCAGGGAGGTGATGTTTTGTTGACATTTGCTAACGCTGTTGATTGCGTGTTTGGCTTGTGCTCTGCCTGCAGGTGGATTTTGCCTTCACAGTGTGGCAGAGCTTCCCTGAGAGGATCGTGGGGTACCCAGCGCGAAGCCACTTCTGGGATAACTCGAAAGAACGGTGGGGGTACACATCCAAATGGACGAATGACTACTCCATGGTTTTGACAGGAGCTGCTATTTACCACAAGTGAGAAAACTGGGCATCTCTTTCGTTTGGATCCTAGCTTGTTTCCCTCATTAGTGGTCAACAAGTCGATTCTGAGTCATGGAAACCCCATGTGTTACGTGGGGTTCGTAGGGTTTTCTTGGCTATAATCTTAATGCAGTTTGTAAGCAGCTGGCTCTTAACTGAAAGGTTGGCAGTTCAAACCCACCAGTCACTGTTGGGGAGAAAGATGAGGTTGCCGACTTCAGTAAAGATTTAGAGCCTTGGAAAGCCAATGGAGCCATTTACTCTGAACTATAGCACTGGCTGCTGTCAGTCAGAATCAACACAATGGTGGTAGGTTTGGTGGGATTTGTTTTTTTTTCATTTTTTTAAAATTGTAACAGTGCTTTGATATATAATGCACATATCATATAACTCAGTGGTCCAAACATATTAAAAAGAGTTGTCCAATCTTCCTCAAAATCAATTTTAGAACATTTTCTTCTTTCTTTGTTATTGTTAGCTTCCCATTTTCCCCTAAACTCCCCTGCCATGCCCTGCAGAAACTATTAATCCAATTACCGTCTATAGATTTTCCTCTCCTGGGTTTGACATAAAGAAAAACATACAGAAAAAAGGTAACAGAAGAAAACAGAGAAAAGCCTCAATCAAGAAAATAAAAACTAAAATAAATTTTAAATTGGTCAAAAGGGAGACCAGTGTTAAATTTTAACCTAACTACCTCTATGGTAGCCTATTCTCAATGCACTCTGTCTGATGGCAAGGCTATTCATATCCCTGACCAAGGGGCCTTGGTTTCATGTTAAGGAGAGCAGATCACCAGGCCTTGGCTTGTACAGTACCTCTTGGTGGGGGGTTGAGCCCACCCAACCTCTATACTAGTAATCGAGTAGAAACCATTTGCACCCCTGGGGATTTTAGAGCTTAGCCGGCTCTTCATATTTGTTTCTGACTGCAGGTGCTCATTTTCTTCGGTCAATTATTGTCAGTGGCATTAATAAAAATTAGTTTGCATCCCTGTGTAAGTTTTGGTGATGTAGTAGACATGTATGTCTCTTTTAAGCCAACATCTCTTCTTGGCGGATTGCATATCCAGAAGTTACATGGAGAAATAGCATGAACTTATTAATCTGGAAGCCAGAGAATGGGAGTCTTAATACCTGAATATTTAGACATACAATACAAATGTAAATAGTCAATTGAGTGCCCAACAAGAATTTTTCTAGCTAACTGGACTTCAAAACTAAATAAAACAGAAAAAGATATACCCACTTATATTCCACTAAGGGAAAAACGCAGTATACCTAACTATTATACTGTATATTAGAAGGGCAATCACGGGGCAGAACAGATGGTTACTGTGCTTGACTGCTGATTGAAAGTTGGCGGTTTGAGCCCCTCTCCCCTAGAGACATCAGAGGAAAAGCTGGCCATCTGCTTCTAAAGAACCAGCCACAAAGACCTTACGTTGCATAACTCTGTGGCACACTTCGGATATCATGAGTTGGGTTTGGTTCAAAGATTATCGTTTTGTTGTGCTTTTTATATTGGAAAGAGGTCAGCGGTTCAAAACCATCAGCTGCCCCTGGGGAGAAAGGTGGAGCTTTTTACTCTCAGAAAGAGTTGTCACCTTGGAAACCCACAGGGGCAGGTCTGTCCTGCCCTGTAGAGTCTCCATGAGTCAATGGCAGGGAGTGGAAGTGACATAGTACAACAACAACAACAGCAGATAAAGTGGAGCTGGCCAAGGGACCAGGGGTGCCTGCAGCAGATTGTGGGGGCAGCTTAGAATATAAGCCAAGTGGTCCCCATGGAGTAGGTGAGATCTGAGCAGAGACTTGAAGGTAGAGAGGGAATTGGCTGAGAGAGTATCTGTGCAAAGAGTATTCTGTCATGGGGCAAACCTGGAATCAATGCCTCAAGTCGGGGAGTTGGGGAAATATCAGGACGACCAGTGTGACTAGAATGGAGTGAGCAGAAAGCTTATGGAAACACCAGTCCAGGACCTTGTGATCCGTTGTGGGGACTTTACCCTGAGTGATGTGAGAGCCCAAACAGGAGCGTGATCAGAGCAGAGACCTTTGGCTTTGGTTTCCGTTGACCACTGGCTGCTGTGTTGACAGCCAACTCTAAGCGGGGAGACCTGTTAGCAGGTTGGTGACATTCTGAAGGCAAGAAAGGACATGAGTAGCGGAGGCGATAAGTAGTGGTCAGATTGTGAGCATGTTTTGAAGATGATGCCATCCCCATGTCCTGGAGGATGGGATGTCGCATTCAATGACAGGTTTCTTGACTGGAGAGGTGATGGATAAAGTGCTCATCAGCAAAGATAGGAGGGAAAATAAAAGTGCTGGGAGAAAATGCAGGCATTCTGTCTTGGGTGTGAAGGCATGCAAAAGAGGACTGCGAGAAGTCCAGAGACAAAAACGATGGGACCGAGTTCCGATTGCCAAGCCAATAAGAGCAGATGACTAGCATATTCGACTCAATCATTAATCACCACTCTTGTGCTGTAGTAAGGCAAACTCGCTAATCTTAATCTAAGTTGGTTGGTTTGTTTAAAATAAAAGAATAGAATATCTTGCTGTCTTGGGATAATGTTCAAAGTGCACACAGGATAAGCACTTGGGCTAATTGAATTTTGATCTGAAGAATTTACCTTTTGAGCATGCACTGTACCTGCCTCCTGCTCCTCTCCTCCTCTCTATGAATCTAATACATTCAAGTGATTCTCTTTGCTCTAAGTATCTGGTACGTGTCTCACTGAAGGACAAAAAGTTGGGTGAGAAACCATGCACATGAACTAAGAGGGCTCTAGCAGGATTGGCCACCAGTATTTTCGTGAACTCTGGGATAATAATGAGTAGGGTCCTGATTAAGCCAAGAATTAAAAGTGCCAAGCAACTTTGTCATGGAGTATAGATCCGTGCATAAGTAACTTATTTTGTTGGCAGAATTTCTTTTCATAATGGACTATCATGGTACTGGACTTAGAATGAGCAAGGCATTTCTTCTTAGTTATGCACTCTGCTGGTATCTTTGTGCCTTATTTGCACATATGTAATGTGTGGAGTACCTGCTTCTTAAGTTTGCTGTGAAGATGCGATAAAACATTGTTATGTAAAGCACTTGACCATTGTTGGCACCTAATAAACACTCTGTAAGTCACAGCTGTATTCTCCTTCATCCCCTTCTTCATCAATGACGTGTAGGGATTAGAAACAAATGGGTATGCGCTGTCTGTTAAAGATGACCACTTGACATGGGGCACAGCTGACCCCCTGTGAAATGTGCTTTTGGTTTTTGTAGATATTATCACTACCTGTACACCCATTACCTGCCAGCCAGCCTAAAGAGCATGGTCGACCAGCTGGCCAATTGTGAGGACATTCTCATGAATTTCCTGGTGTCTGCTGTGACAAAATTGCCTCCAATCAAAGTGACCCAGAAGAAACAGTATAAGGAGACAATGATGGGACAGGTAAGGTTAAAGAAACTGCCTCTCTTTTTTTTTGCGCGCTGGTGGTTAAATGTCCACCTGCGGTCATTAAGATTTAGTGCTCCTCCAGGGATGTCACATGGAAGGTATCAGTTGGCACATGGATAATTGGGAAGATATAAGTCAAGGGTATGTTTGTGTCAATAAAATAAAAATCTCATATAACCTACAAAGTAATATGAGAACGGCATATCTTCCTCAGGGTTAAAGATCTACAGAGGATTTGTGCAAGTTCACTGTGGGTGTTTTATTTAACAACTTGCTAGCTTTCTTCCACATAGCTCACTGGTGTTTTTCTCGTGAGTTGGGTGAAAATCATGGTGGTTGACCAGGAGTCACAATACTCACAGTTTTGTCAGTCCAGAACCACCATCTATCAGCAGTAGGCTGAGGGATTACATTCTGTAATGGTGACATCTCCCACACAAGGTTGAGATTTTATAGATAATTTAATACAGATTTTGATAGATTATAGATTTTATGTTTTTTATATATATAGATAAGCTTTTAGGAAATTATTGAATTGAGTCACAAAATGTTAGCACTAAAGACACTTCACAGGAAATATAACCATTTTACAAGTAAAAAAACCCAACAACTATGGCCCAGCGAGTGTAAGCTATTGATTGCCAGAAACTACACAGATAGTTGGAAACAGACCTTGGAATAGAATTCTTAGCACTGTTCATTCTGCTGCCTGTTCTTTTACACAAGAGGGTCCGGAGACCACGTCCATCGGGATGCACTGAAGCTCATTACTGCCTTCTGCATCTTGGCCAGAGCCCAGTGCAGTAAGAAAACAAAACCCTGAGTAAGATCGTGCAGACCTGGACCAGTTAAATCCTCCAGTGCCTGACAGGATTCGAGTCAGCTGAAAGCACACCCTTAACCTCAGATCCACTGGTTCCGGTACCATGTTTTCCCATGAGCCACCTCTGGGTGGGTGATGCAAATACAAATACTTAGCTGCTGTGATGCCTAAGTTATATCTCAAAAGAACCCAGCCCAACACAGCTGCTAACCCAGAGCTTGATGGTTCAACTCCACCCAGGGGTACCTTGAAAGAAAGGCCATACACTTGTGAAAAATCAACCACTAAGAGCCCTGCGGAGCACCGTCTAACTCCAGCACGCATGGGGTCTCCCTGAGCCCGAACGGCTCCATGGCACCTCGTGTGTATTGTTCTAACAGGCATTCAAAGCCGGATGCAAGGGGCTTCATCTTCCCAACACACTGATGGTTTCCACTTCACAAGCTTAGTATCATCAACAACAGCCCCCCCCCCCACACACACACACACCATGACAGGATTTTAAATGGATAAAATGAAGTCAGTTACTCCACCTGTACTGGGCACGTGCAGTTTATCAGGCGTCCTCCTGGTTCGGTGGTTAAAGGGTCGGCTTCAACCCTAAAGGTCAGCCCTTCCAGCCACTCTGAGGGAGAAAGAGGTTGTCAGTCTGCTTCTGTAAAGATTTACCACCTCAGAAACCCCGTTCTCTGTCCCATGGGGGCCCACAAGTTGGAATCGACTCATTGGCCCCGGTTTGGATTTCATGGGGACCGTGGACCGGGCTCTGCACCAAGTAATGGATATGAAAGCGGCCATTCTAAGTGCGGTTGGAGCCTAGTGGACAAGTCTAGTTTCCTCCCACTACTAAAGAGCTGGTCAGAGGATGGCTAGGAGTTTTGACCTTCATAACTGAAAAACAGTTCAAATTTAAGTAAGATGTACTGAGTGTCTGAGTGGCCAAGCCTTGTCACATGGGCTGTTCCTTTAGGGACACCAGTTTCCTTCATGTCGCTTGCCTGGAGAGTCCAGGCAGAGCTCTCCCAGCAGAAATGATCGGGAACGGAGCCTTTCTCTGGCTGCCGCTTTCCAGCCTTGGAATCCTTTTAACTTCCCCGAGCCTTCCTCCCCATCTGTGAGATGGTGGCACTGTTACGTGGCTAGACCACCTGGGTGCTTGGGAGACTCACAGGAGCTCCATGACAACCCTTCACAAGTAGTGTTTTGTTTGTTATCCTGCTGCGCAGCGTGAACTTGACATTTGTAGTCACCTCAGCACTACGTATTTTCAAGCATGTTGGCACTTCAGATGGTTTTTAAGTGACTCTGAGTGATTATCGCAGTAAAGATGTACCTGTCTACGGAGTATGTTTCTAACAGTGGCGGAGAAAACAAACGAATCGGAAGCACACTCACACACTGCACACATTTATCTTAAAAGAGCTTCACATAAGCACATTTGTCTTTTCCCCCAATCATTGGGCAAACCACCTTTTCACTCTCATTTGTATATATCTATATATATTTTACAGCTGTTTTTGCTTAGTGGGTCTAATTCTATTGACCACTCAGGCCATGCAAGCCTTCTGTTTTAAATCAGTGCTCATCATTTTCACATTCTGAAGATATTTAAGCAGCGCTTGGGTAACACAGAGCCACATAGATGGTAGCCATGTTTTCTACCTGACCAGGATAAAGCTTTATTGCTTCCTGGAGAAGCAGTGACTCTCCGTAGGATTGACTGCTCTTCCAGAGGTAATCTTCGGGCATTTTGGTAGTGTAGGAACTGCAACAATCCTTGGGTTAAGAGAAGAATGTAACTTTGATATTGAAATCTATTATCAGTATTATAGATACACACTCTCATCTACCACTGAATCAATCGTGGGGTCATTTCAATGGAGAAGTTTCCAGAAGGGAAACTAGGGGTTCAGATGATACAAAACACCAGCCTTGAATGTAACGTAATGAGCTTTATTTTGTTCTTTACAAATATACTTGGGGTGTGTGGGGGTGTGTTTAAGGGTTCATTGGGATCTTGTGGAAAGTAGAGCAATCACAGTAGAGAGAAAGGACAGGATGAATGAATGGATGGGCACATAGATTAGTGTAGTTCTGTTTTTAAACATTAAGGAACTTACTCATATTAGGAAATTATTCCAGCCAAGACTTGAAGAACCAGGCCTGTGGGTGGCGAGGCTTGGGCCAGGCCAGACCGCAGACTCTGCTGCTTGCCCGTCTGCTCACCTTGGTTCTCTGCAGGTCTCTATCTCACTGTGCACCTCTCTGATTACCTTCTTCATTTCTCTCCTTCTCCCTAGACGTCTCGGGCTTCCCGCTGGGCTGACCCCGACCACTTTGCCCAGCGACAGAGCTGCATGAACACGTTTGCCAGCTGGTTTGGCTACATGCCGCTGATCCACTCTCAGATGAGACTCGACCCCGTCCTCTTTAAAGACCAGGTCTCTATACTGAGGAAGAAATACCGAGACATCGAGCGACTTTGAGGAATGCAGCTGAGGGGGGTGGGGAAGCGAGCAGGGACCCTGTCAAGCTGCTCTCTTCCCAGTGCAGATCCGCCCACGTCATGGAGCCAGATCGTGCCAAGTAGCCAAATAAACTTAGATGGACCCAACGACAAAGCAAACCAAGGCCAATGAGAACTCGACTCCTGGCTCCTGGGACTGCACGGGACTCCTCCACACTCACCTCACCGGCTTCTGTGTCCCAAGACTAGGCTGTGTACAGTTTAATTATGGAACATTAAATAATTATTTTTGAAATGATTGCTATGCAGGTTTAAACTTTTTTAATGATCAAAACTATTAAAAACCAGAGTTCTTTCTTTAATCAAAATTGTCTTGGTTGTAAATACTTCAAAGCTGCTAGTCCTCTTCCCACCAGCTCCACTGCCACCGGTCACGCCGGCTTGCCCATAGGTCTGTGGGAGCCCACGACCCATGGCACCTTCAGCAAAAACACTCCAGTCAGGGTCAGGACATAGCCCGCACGGGCGAACACAAGTTCATCATTTGAACTTGTCCCAATTGCTTTCCCCTTCGAATTTGCAAATCCCCTTTAACTTTGACCCCTAGCATGTTAGCGGTATGAGAGGAAGACATGTTATGACTTCTTGCTAGACATTCCTCACTGAACACTTTCTGTCTGAGATACAGAAGTATGATTATCTTCTCTTCACTAAGGCTGGTCAAGGGGAGGGGAGGTAATGACAAAATGTCAGAAAAATGGAGAAATACTCAATTGGCACAAAGGACCATGTAAATGATCCATCGGCCAATTATTGAGATGGAAACACACCCAACAAGATCCCAATGATCACTGAGTCAACAATGAGCACGTGTGAGGGTGTAGCTGGTGCCAAGAGTTGTATTAATGAGACAAAGGAGTGAGCGTATGGAGGGACGGGGCAGATTTTTCATGTGACACACATAATATAATGTTTGTGTAAACCAGGAGCTTCTCCACTGAAAAATGATTTCTGGATTCTCACCGTTCAACGAGGGTCGCCATGAAGTTAACAGGGTGTGCCCCACCATCCAGAGCCTGGTTCCATTTCTGGGTCAGACATTACTGTGAGCAAGAATCTAGAAAACAAAATAATCAGAAGCAAATGTATATACAGTTTTGTTTCATTTAAATTTTTGAATCTGAAGAGAAGTGCAGTTGTGTTCCTTGGAAACCGGTAGTGTGTGAAACAGGAAATTTCTATCCTGGCAACAGTACCAGGAGCTCCTGGGTAGTTCTTATCATTTATAGCCTGATTTATAAGTACAGACTGGGAGGGGGGACCACCACAATTTATGTCATGTTTCCAATATAAAAGATGGAGACCTGATACAAAAAGCATTCATGGAAGAGTTGAGAGAACAGAGAAGATAGAGCCGTTACTGGGTCCCACCACCTGTCAAGCTAATAACCAATAAGCACATTCATAAATTGCCCCTGCACTCTCAGACAAGTACATCTCATAAATGTATGTCCAGTGTGTTTTAGAAGAACATTTCATCACAGTTTCGTATAGATACATGACTTCAAGCGACTGCCTTCCATCAAGTGGAGCCCATAGATAGATCCAGTAGACTTCAACTCATCCTTTTGTAGGCGTCTGGGGAGAAAGTAACTTGCAATGAAAGCACTAATGGGGGCCCGGGGAGGGGGTGCATGGGGCACTAGAAACGAGTG
>NW_022103896.1:21751091-21754357 GCF_000313985.2 Echinops telfairi
CGAAGGCTGTTCATTGGTTTTCCTCCAATCCCGATTCCACGTTCTCCATATAGTCCTTCCTATAGTTCTTCTTAGCTTCCTTGCTCAGCATATGGATTAAGTAAGTTAGGTGAAGCATATACCCCTGGCCTGGTGTTCGACCACACAGGAATCCCTTTATGCTATTCAAATGGCTGCTTCTTGGTCTATGTCCAGCTTTCCCAGGAGCACAGCTCAAGATTCTGAGTTCTCATTCTTCCACATGCGATCTCTCATTTCTTACAATCCACACAGTCAGATCAATGTCTCTGTGTAGTCCGTAAAACACAAGTAAACCACTTCCTGGTGTTCTCTGCATTCAGCCAAGAGCCATCTGATGATCTATAGAGGAGAACAGGGTTGGGATGGTTTTCAGCCACTTAAAACTGCCAAGGTTTCATGTTATGTCATTCTCCGGGTAAATCTCTGTGGGATGCTAGCTAGCGGGTTCTTTTCTCCTTTGGAATGTACAGCTGGAGACCGAACAATGGCTTGGAAATCAGCGGGATCCAACAGTGAGATGTCATTTTAATTCACTTAGGAAGCAGTTGTCTTTCACGGCAGCAAGTCTACAAATCATAGCCATCTCTCTAGGAAGTGGCGAGCTATCTCTCAGTCAACTTTAATGATAACCAGGGGTTCTTAAGTGTACCAACATGTGCTGAGTTGGTAAAGAGCCAAGGGCACACGGTGTACGGTGCCAACCACATAATGAATTCCATGCACAAACACCACAGAGGACCTGGCCACTTAGGATTTCCACACACTGTTCTTTTTCCCACTCTCTACCACGGCAAGTGCTCTTAAAGATCAGTTTGTAAAGCTGGCTTTTCTGTACTTTCATATGAAAAGTCTTATAAATATCAACGCAAGCTTACCAGACGTGAAGCAGCTCACCTGCTTTGAGAGCAACGCGACGGTCCCGAATGGAGACTGTAGCGCATATCCATGAAATAATCCCTGGACTCATGCCACTAAAAAGATCACAGGAAAGGCAGACATGCCCGGGCTACTCAGCACACTCTTTCTTTCAGTAAGGTGTTCCAGAAGCGAGTGAAATCACGAACCTGGGGCCTTATGTGCATTTGCTCTTGAATTTCTTCCCAAGACAAACAGTGCTCAAGAAGGATCGACCCTGTTGTGTCCTTCAATTTTTTTCTTTTGGAGTGAATTTCCCACCTGATGACAGTAGGCTATGTTAGCCTGTGTTTTGGTGTTTCTAGGATACCCGGTGACTTGCAGGAATATTATATGGTGGCCTTTCAGAAAGGTTACTGAATCTTCATTTAATCAGGGTGAGATGAGTGAATGTGGATAGACCTACATGCCACTAAAAGCAGGATGCTTGATTTAAGAACTAATAAAATTTTAATCAAACCAGTTTAAAGGGCGGGAGTGGGGAGAAGGCAGAGAACCTTGCCAGGTTAGAATCTAAATGAGACTTTTGCTGGATGCGGCTGAATCACAAATGCGAACTCCAAGGTCAGCCTCCCAGACCTGAAGGTTTCTTATGTCCTTTTGGGTCCCTAGAGCACTAGTCTTTAAAAACTTTAAAAACAGTTATTGTCATGAACTCTAACGAAGCAATGCCTTTAGCTTCTAAGAGTTGATACAATCAACATGCAGCCAGTATATCCAGATCTCAGTTGCTGAATCCATTTAGCTTATTGCTATTCTACTGGCACAGCTATGGACAGGAACTTTTCGGATGCTTTTTGCCCTTGTATGCCAGACCTAACAAAAGAACTTGTCTTTCTCAGTGGCCCTTTTGGGGATCTTTGGGGAGTGGGGGGCATGGAGTTGTTTACAACTGAGTTCTTAGTGAACATACATTAACCAACACACTGGTCCAGTATTAGAGCTTGCAAATGTAGAGATCACATTATTGATGGACTTCAGTATCTTAATTGATGGACTTCAGTATCTTAAAATAAAATTTTTTAAAGAGGCGGAGGTGAGCATCCTAAGCGGATAGTCACTCCCCTCTGACCTTGGTGATGTTGTCCAGACATTCTGGTAAAGGAAAACTGAAATCTTGATAATAAATAAGATTCTTAGAAATGACCTCCCCTTCGTTCCCTTTCCAAAGTCCAAAGGCTCCATTTCTGTGGTTTTTATTTCACTGGATCTGAGGTCATCACTATGCTGAAGTTCCAGCCCATTCCATATTAGGAATCTAAATGCGCTGCCCCCAACTGGCACTTCTGTGGCCCAATACGTAGGGAAGGAAGGTTGTATCTTTTCAAGCAAGGGCAAGAGGCGCTATGAAGAAAGCTTAACTTTCTGAGAGGACCTGGTCTCACTCTTGATTAAAAAGCAAATTAAGTTAACTGGTACGTTTGGTAACTCTTTACCTTTGAGCCTCTCAGGCCATTTGATTACTACAATACTTCTCTGTTCTTCTGCAGAAAGGCCTTCCTTGTGACTAAAAGTAAGGCCACGACATAGCCTAGTCACCATGCAATGAACCTTGTACATTTATTTTATTTTTTAAATGTGTAGGCTGTATGGATGTATGGAAAGGAAGACCTCAACCCCTGGAAATACTTAGGTGGCAAATTGCAAAGCCACAGCAGCAAAAGAGATACTTCATATTGTATATGGTATACATTTGGGACAGGGGTTTCTACTGTGTCACCAATGCTCGAGGACTGTCACCACAGGTATTTTCAGAAGAGTTTTCCTCCTTTGTTGTGGACTCTTAAGGACCTCGTGCATTAATCAAGAGAGAGAGCATCTGAGAAAAAAACAAGCCATAGATCTTAGTTTACTTCCCTGACTTGTGTGACTAAATGTTTGGAATTTGCCATCCAAGATGGGTTGTTTTATAAGTACTATCACCAAAGCCTTTTTCCTTTAGGTTCTAGAAAAAGACGAAGTTATTCGGCTGTGGGGTATTCAAGCCCTCTCTTCTTTGGATGCCACGAAGACTCCAGTTCTCAGGCAGATTTTCTGTGGCATGAAACACCAAGCTGCAGTGGGGATTGTGGGAGAGACAGGCAGATGAGGTTGGAGCAAGTGTGTTGGGTGGAGGCCCAGCTCCTCCTCACAGCCTGGCTGCAACCCAGCGCCCAGCCTCCTGGGGAGCACAGGGCCGCCAGCAGCAGCCATCTTCCCAGCCAGATGCAGCTGGTCCGCTTGGAAGCCGGCCAGCTGCACGGTGGTGATGTGCCCAGTCACAGCGTTCTTCCACGCGGACGCAGGGGCAGCGTAGCAGGGCCAGGCCCCGGAGCATCTGGACCCTGACA
>NW_022103896.1:21754457-21757342 GCF_000313985.2 Echinops telfairi
CGGATCGACGCCGCGACGCCGTCATGGGCTCTCCCATAACAAGGCTCGTGAGGAGGACAGCGGACTGGACAGGAGGTCCTTCTGCTGGACATGGGGTGGCTAGGAGTAAGAACTGACTCACGGCACCAAACAACCAGAGGTTCCAACCTGGGAGGTGGTTGTGACAGGACTACTCGTCAAATCTGGTCCCATGATCATGTGACTGGTGTTAGGTTAGAATCAAGCCCAGGGATAAATGAGGAGGCTCATTGGAGAAGCAGCTTCTAATTTCCCACCTGATGACAGTAGGCTATGTTAGCCTGTGTTTTGGTGTTTCTAGGATACCCGGTGACTTGCAGGAATATTATATGGTGGCCTTTCAGAAAGGTTACTGAATCTTCATTTAATCAGGGTGAGATGAGTGAATGTGGATAGACCTACATGCCACTAAAAGCAGGATGCTTGATTTAAGAACTAATAAAATTTTAATCAAACCAGTTTAAAGGGCGGGAGTGGGGAGAAGGCAGAGAACCTTGCCAGGTTAGAATCTAAATGAGACTTTTGCTGGATGCGGCTGAATCACAAATGCGAACTCCAAGGTCAGCCTCCCAGACCTGAAGGTTTCTTATGTCCTTTTGGGTCCCTAGAGCACTAGTCTTTAAAAACTTTAAAAACAGTTATTGTCATGAACTCTAACGAAGCAATGCCTTTAGCTTCTAAGAGTTGATACAATCAACATGCAGCCAGTATATCCAGATCTCAGTTGCTGAATCCATTTAGCTTATTGCTATTCTACTGGCACAGCTATGGACAGGAACTTTTCGGATGCTTTTTGCCCTTGTATGCCAGACCTAACAAAAGAACTTGTCTTTCTCAGTGGCCCTTTTGGGGATCTTTGGGGAGTGGGGGGCATGGAGTTGTTTACAACTGAGTTCTTAGTGAACATACATTAACCAACACACTGGTCCAGTATTAGAGCTTGCAAATGTAGAGATCACATTATTGATGGACTTCAGTATCTTAATTGATGGACTTCAGTATCTTAAAATAAAATTTTTTAAAGAGGCGGAGGTGAGCATCCTAAGCGGATAGTCACTCCCCTCTGACCTTGGTGATGTTGTCCAGACATTCTGGTAAAGGAAAACTGAAATCTTGATAATAAATAAGATTCTTAGAAATGACCTCCCCTTCGTTCCCTTTCCAAAGTCCAAAGGCTCCATTTCTGTGGTTTTTATTTCACTGGATCTGAGGTCATCACTATGCTGAAGTTCCAGCCCATTCCATATTAGGAATCTAAATGCGCTGCCCCCAACTGGCACTTCTGTGGCCCAATACGTAGGGAAGGAAGGTTGTATCTTTTCAAGCAAGGGCAAGAGGCGCTATGAAGAAAGCTTAACTTTCTGAGAGGACCTGGTCTCACTCTTGATTAAAAAGCAAATTAAGTTAACTGGTACGTTTGGTAACTCTTTACCTTTGAGCCTCTCAGGCCATTTGATTACTACAATACTTCTCTGTTCTTCTGCAGAAAGGCCTTCCTTGTGACTAAAAGTAAGGCCACGACATAGCCTAGTCACCATGCAATGAACCTTGTACATTTATTTTATTTTTTAAATGTGTAGGCTGTATGGATGTATGGAAAGGAAGACCTCAACCCCTGGAAATACTTAGGTGGCAAATTGCAAAGCCACAGCAGCAAAAGAGATACTTCATATTGTATATGGTATACATTTGGGACAGGGGTTTCTACTGTGTCACCAATGCTCGAGGACTGTCACCACAGGTATTTTCAGAAGAGTTTTCCTCCTTTGTTGTGGACTCTTAAGGACCTCGTGCATTAATCAAGAGAGAGAGCATCTGAGAAAAAAACAAGCCATAGATCTTAGTTTACTTCCCTGACTTGTGTGACTAAATGTTTGGAATTTGCCATCCAAGATGGGTTGTTTTATAAGTACTATCACCAAAGCCTTTTTCCTTTAGATTCTAGAAAAAGACGAAGTTATTCGGCTGTGGGGTATTCAAGCCCTCTCTTCTTTGGATGCCACGAAGACTCCAGTTCTCAGGCAGATTTTCTGTGGCATGAAACACCAAGCTGCAGTGGGGATTGTGGGAGAGACAGGCAGATGAGGTTGGAGCAAGTGTGTTGGGTGGAGGCCCAGCTCCTCCTCACAGCCTGGCTGCAACCCAGCGCCCAGCCTCCTGGGGAGCACAGGGCCGCCAGCAGCAGCCATCTTCCCAGCCAGATGCAGCTGGTCCGCTTGGAAGCCGGCCAGCTGCACGGTGGTGATGTGCCCAGTCACAGCGTTCTTCCACGCGGACGCAGGGGCAGCGTAGCAGGGCCAGGCCCCGGAGCATCTGGACCCTGACAGCTGTGGCCATTACCCCCCTTGGTTTAAACTGTTGCGTACAGCTCATGAAGTACTGGCTGGCGAAGCATTTATTAGGCTGTGTTTCTCAAAAGAGTTTATAAATGGCTCCAGGTGTGACCGTTGCGCCATGCTCCAGGACCATGGCAGTGGGGTGTTATGTCAGTTAGGAGTCTCCTTAGCTGCCTTTTCCCGACATCTCCTCTCTCTCTCTTACCCTTCTTCTAACTAAACCGCTCCCCCTTCTTTTTTTATTTTTTGGAGAAGGGGCATTTTTTTTTCTTTTATGGAAAGGATTTCAGGCACGGCTTTCACATATTCACAGGGAAGCAAATGCCAAATCATGTTTGGGCATGTTGATTTGCTTTATGACATCAAGTCATATGGTCTGCCTTCCAGTGTGTCCACCTGTAAAATGTTAGTGTTAGATATTTATTTACAAATATTTTCTAAACAACTGCATACTGAGCACTATGCTCCCTGTCTTAGAGGCAATAAATTATACATATATATATATTACTTTTGATCTCCAGCAAGGAAATC
>NW_022103896.1:21757616-21783639 GCF_000313985.2 Echinops telfairi
TGTATGTGTATGTATGTGTGTGTATATATATTACTTTTGATGTCCAGCAAGGGAAATGGCCAAAGTCTGGGTGAATTTGGATAAGGTGTGTTTCAGGGCAGCTGTCCAAGTGGACACAGAAAACAGTTTCCAAGTTTCAGGTAGAGGGTGAGTGAAAGGGGGAAGAGCCTCAATGAGCCGGATCGACGCCGCGACGCCGTCATGGGCTCTCCCATAACAAGGCTCGTGAGGAGGACAGCGGACTGGACAAGAGGTCCTTCTGCTGGACATGGGGTGGCTAGGAGTAAGAACTGACTCACGGCACCAAACAACCAGAGGTTCCAACCTGGGAGGTGGTTGTGACAGGACTACTCGTCAAATCTGGTCCCATGATCATGTGACTGGTGTTAGGTTAGAATCAAGCCCAGGGATAAATGAGGAGGCTCATTGGAGAAGCAGCTTCTACATTTGGTCCAAACCTACCTTGCAGATGTTTGGGTGAGCGCAAGAGCACGCAAAAATACCTTCAGCCGGCTCCTTGTACATTACAGATGGTGATGCTTTATGATCTGGGCATTCCCACAAGTCCACTCATTAGAATAGAAAACTTAGTTATCATTACAGTTATTTCTGGACACCTGAGTCATTCCACACTGGCCACCCTTTCCTCTGTGCAGTCTCCCTGAACTGTAGAAACTCCAATGTCATGGAGGAAGAAATTAGGCAAGAGGACAGAGTAGCCCAGGCCCACTGGAGGTGCTCACCTACAATAGTGGATAAAACCCATTGTCATGGCATCGGTCTCTTCTCACGGAGACCGTGAGTATCAGAGTGGAACGGCACTCCAGCAAGGTTTCAAAGGCACACAGCCAGTCCTTTCTCTGTATGGGTTTGAGCTCCCAGTCTCTCAACTAGCAGCCTAGCATGTACTTCTGTGGTCCAGGGACTCCACTACACCGGAGACAGAGTGTTTTCTTTGCCTTTGGTCTCACTAAGATGGACTGTCTACGTGCTCTGGTTAGTCTCCTGGGCTTTGGCGTCCAACCAACTGGGTTTGAATCCTGACTCTCCCTCTTAGTAGTTTTGTAACCTTGTAGAATTTTCTGGTCCATTCTGTGCCTCAAGTTTCCACAGAAGCATAGTTTATACCTCATTGGGATCTTAAGAGGATTTAATGAGTTCATAAATGTAAAATTCTGACAATAATACCTAACACAGAGTAATCGGTATGTATGTAACTCTTAAGGAACCCTGGAGACAGTGTGGATTAGGTGTTGGGCTGCGAACCACAGAATGCCAGTTCAAACCCCCCAGCTGCTCTGGAGGAGAAACATGAGGCTGTCTGCTCCAGTGAAATAGTTTCCAGTCTCAGAAACCTGAGAGGGTCCCTATCAGTCCGAATTAACTCAATGGCAGCGGGTGAAACCCTACAGGATCACTCTGACTGAGTTTGATATATAACTCTTAGCTATTGTTCAAAAATATTTGGCTGAAAATGATTTCATTTAACAATCTTTCTCCTAACCTGTTAAAGAGGAACATGCTTCATTTGATGTTTAGGATCTCAAAACTGACCCCGGTTAAACTGCAAGTCTGTCAGATGTCCCAGGCAATGTCCCTTGTTGCCTGTTCGAATCATGTTGGAATGCATGTCACCATGAAATCCTTGTTGCATTAAAGAACGGGCAATCCATCAGCAGAAATTCTGCTAAGTCAATTTTTTTCCCTGGCTGAACTTTGAGTACTGGTCTGGTTTATATTCTCATTTAGTGGAATATGTTTGAATGTTTGAGGTATCTCAGGATTAAAATGAACTTTGGGTGCCAATTATTAATGTTTCTTGTCTAATGGCTTAAATTAGATAAAGAAAGAAAATATGCTCTTGCCAATATAGAAGTTCTGTTGCCAAGTTTGAACTTCTATCCCAAACTGAACTGTAAATAACCTGGTTTCCTTGGCTGAAAATCTAGTTATAGAACACGCCTAAATGTGTCTTTAATCAGAGAAAATCAGGTCATTTCATGTTAGAGTAGAGACAAAGTTAACTGTCAAGAGGAAAACTCGGAGATGGTTTTTACTGCTCCCTCAATACTCATATAGTCAGATTATTCTATACCATGCTTTATTTACTTGATACATAATGAAGATATTCTCATGCCATTAAAGCATCCACTACAGTGGAAGTTTAACCACTGTATAATATTCCATTGGATGACAATTCCATAGTTTATTTACCCAACAACTTCTTGTTGGAAAACTGTTAGGTGGTTGATCACAGTTGTGTCCTGTGATTTGGTGAGTATTGCTGTAAATAAATCTTTGTGCACTTCAATGACTATTATGTGAGATAGGACCATACAGATGAAATCGGTAAGTCAGATAATACACGTGTTTCCAGGTTTTTAATACAGATTCATAACATACTTCAATATGTTATAAAGCCTCGTGGATGAAAGGAGTCCTAGAGGTGCTGGCTGGTAAGTAGTGAGCTGCTAATCACCAGGTCAGCGGTTCAACTCCGCCAGCTTCTCTGTGGGAGAAAGATGAGGCTGTCTGCTTCCATGGCCTTGGAAATCTTCTAGGGGACCGATAGGAGTCCGAACTGATTCAACGGCAGGGAGCGTTTTTCTTTTCGAGTGGATGAAAAATTTGACTTACCTAAGGTGCCCTGAGGGAATAGTGATTGTACATTGGTCTGCTAACCTTAAGGTCAACAGTTCTAAACTACCAGCGATCCTTGGGGGGAAGATGAAGCTTTACTCCTGTAAAGCGGTACAGTCTCAGAAACTCACACTTCTACCCTGCTTTACAGGGTTGCTGTGAGTCCACAGTGACTCAATGGCAGTGAGTTTGGTTGAGTTCTTATAAAGCTATACAGAAAACATCATACTACTTGCATGTTGACAGCCGATGTAATAAGAAGAGATGAGGGGCAAAATTAATAAGGGGTGGTTCTCACTGATGGAAAGGTTGTATTTCACCCTCCCTGAGGGACTAATTTACTGATAGTCCTCATACTGTTGGGTAATATAATTCCCTCGATGTAACATGTCCCTGATGTCTTGTCTTGAGATGGATTAGAGTCAAGCTTCCCTCTCAATTGTTTCCCGTTTTCCTCCTGGTACTCTTTATATCAATTAAGTTTTAATGGCAGCACTTAAAGTGTCTTTCTCCGTGGCCTCTTCTTGGCTACTAGCGGCCTGTTTTGGCTTCAGGGACCCATCCTTCCCCTCTTTTCCTTTTGGGTGCTCCGATTTGGGAGATGTGGAGCCTATCCCTGCTGTTCACTCTAAGGGATCCCGGTAATGAAATCCAAACGATGCGATCCAATTCGAAGTCATTGTTGGCAGTTTTTAAAGCAGCCGCCTCCTGCCCCTGCATGATCGGCATCACACAATGTGCTTGGGAGGCTGCCGACAATGGGTGCAAGGCTGGAGCTGTTGGAGAATCGGCATTCTGCCCATTTGGGGGAAGACTTTGCAGAGGATATGCTTCAGGAGTAAGTAAAAACATTACGAGCAGAAGATTGAGAAGGGCTGCTTACACCAGGACCTGAACTGAAACACTGATAGTTAGGTTTCCTGTGCCAACCTGGGCAATAGGAACACGTGGGATTCATCGGGTCGCAGTTGACTGGCGGGCAATCTGGTGATGTCTTGCTCTCTGGTGACCGGAGCGTGTTGGAGCGTGCTGCTGCTTTGGCTTGTTCTCTGCCCCAACCTGTGAGCTAGAACTCTGCTATCTGCTTCCTTGACCTTCAACCTGGCAGCCCACGTGAGCTGAAGGAGCTCTAGTATATTAACTGTTCCACGGAAGTAGTTGAACAGAGCCCTCTGTACTGCTGTGTGGACTAGTTAGCTGTTGTATTTCTCCTTGCTGTATAAACCTATCCTCATATATATAATCAAAAGTGCCCTGGTTTTGTTTCTCTAGAGAACCCTGCCTAACACAAACACTTTCCCTCAGAAGAAGGGAGTGGGCAGAAAGTGAGACTCGAGAGCCGTGTGAGCCATATCATCCTAACACAAAGATTGAATTGGTTCCGAATGATTATCCCCAGCAAACAAGTAATGAAGTGGTAGTCAGACTAGTTCCCTTGCATCTCATTTTCCTTCCTACTAATGTAAACATTTTCTTGCAAAAACACTGGAGTTGTGGCTCACAGCTGATTCTGCTGTCCTTACCAGAAACAGTGCTATGAGTAGCAGAAATCATGTTCTTTTCTTTTATTATAAAAAATCTTGATCTGAAGACTTTTGAAATAAAAGATCGATTCCTCTTCCTGTCCGGATATAGAAAGTTGTAAGAGGTCACCATTCTCATCCTCACAGTGGACACTAGTCCACTTTGGTAAAACACCTTGGTTCTGTGACCTTCTGAGACCTGAAGATGCCAAAGCAAGTTCAATGAGTCGCAGCTTGAGAAGAGATGGGTCATTCACTGAAGACGCATGTCCCCTGCTGCTTTCATCCCTCGCTCTACCTGTCCTTCCAGGCACAGATGACTCAGCTAATGGGTTCCACAAATAGTTAAGAATGAAATTACACCAGCATCCCATGCCCAATTTTTGGATATAGTAGGCAATGAACAAAACCCAACAACAATAGGACAAAAAAGAAAAATTACATTCTGATGTCCCTCACAAAATGGGCACAACAGTCTGTTTACACCTATTAGCAAATTTAATACAGCAGTATGCAAGTGTGAGGGGAGTAGTTATTCTGAACCAACTCAATCTTTGTGTTAGAAGGATGTCTCTCACACAGGTCAAAAAGTTCATGGAAACACGGAATTGAAAGATTATGGAATATCTTTCACA
Organism: Echinops telfairi; assembly: GCF_000313985.2. Taxonomy (NCBI): domain Eukaryota; kingdom Metazoa; phylum Chordata; class Mammalia; order Afrosoricida; family Tenrecidae; genus Echinops; species Echinops telfairi. Next base: position 21,762,415 of record NW_022103896.1, read on the forward strand.
AACATTTTGAAGCCTTCTCATATTAAGTAACATATGACACATTATGACCAAATGGGATTTTCCCGAAAAACCCAAAGCTAGGTTGACATTAGAAAAATGAGTTTGCTCATAGGTTAACATAAAAAAAGAAAAAAAATCATATGACCATGCCGATAGACATACAAATATATTGAACAACATTCATAGCCCTTCGTCATGAAACGCACAGTGAAAAAGAAGTCCAGCGAACACCCACAACCTGGTTAATGATTTCTATGAAACTCCCAAGAGATCCTGGTGGGGTTTGATCTAGCGCAATGTGTCCAAGAGGAATTACTGAGAGCCAAACGGAGGGTGAGCATGATAGTGAGACAGGAGGGCCATGAAAGGAAATAGAGGAAAGAAGTAGGAGGCAAAAGGTATTTATAGAGGTATAGCTATAGGCATGTGCATCTGTAAATATATTAATTTATAATGAAATGGATAGAGGCCAATGAACACATATTTATATATCAAGTATTAAGATAGCAGACACCCTTTGGGCTTCAGCTCAAGGCCTCTCTAAACACAGAACAGTTTGTTCTAATAACCTGGCACTCTTTGATACTCACCTTCCCAACACCGATCGCTGAAGGAAAAATGGGTGCATAAACAAATGTGAACAAAGCAGATGTTGTCCGGCTATCAAAAGATATAGTGTCTGGGGTCTTAAAGGCTTGAAGTTAAACCAAGCAGCTATCTAGCAGGGAAGCAAATAAGCCCACATGGAAGAAGCACACCAGCCTGTGTGATCGTGAGGTGTCGATGGGATCAGGTGTTAGGTATCAAAAGATCCAAAACAAACAATTATATTGATGTAAAAGAGGGTTTTGGAGTGGAGACACAAAGCCTATCTGGACACAATTAGACGTCCCCCCACAGAAGGGTTACAAGAAAGGGACAATTCAACCAGGGTACAGTATAGCACTGAAAAACACACATCATTCCTCTAATTCCTGAATGCTTTCTCCCCCACTGCCCCCAACTACCATGACTCGGTTCTACTTTACAAATTGGCTAGACCAGAGTACACACATTGGTACAGATAAGAGCTCTTGACACCTGGGAAAAACTCTCAGCAACAGTAGTGGGAGTAGCAGTATCATGAAAGTAGGAGGATGGTGGGTAGAGGAGGGGGATAGAGGGGGAGCCCATCATAAGGTTGGATATATAGCCCCTCCCGGGGGGAGGGGTGGATAATAGAAATGTGGGTGCAGGGAAAAAACGGACAGTGCAAAGCATGAACTAACAACAATAATATATAACTGATCAAGGATTCATGGCAGGGGGGTGGGCGGCGGGGAGAGGAGCTGATACCAAGGACTCAAGTAGAAAGAAAATGCTTTGGAAATGTTGATGGCAACATATATACAAGTGTGCTTAATACAATTGAGTGATGGATTGTTATAAGATTCGTAAGAGCCCACCAATAAAATCATTAATAATAATAAAAAAGTTAAAGTCCATTTTAATAAAAGATAAAATCTCAACAGATAACATCATATTCACTCACTGCCATAGAGCTGATTCTGACTCACAGGGAACCGCGGTGGCGTAGTGTGCTGTGCATTGAGCAGTTAGTCACAAGGTCAATGATTCAAACCCACTAGTCACTCTACAGAAGAAAGATGAAGTTGTCTACTCCCATACAGAATTAAAGTCTCAGAAACCTAAAGGGACAGTTCTGTGTCCCACGGGGCGGCTGTGACATGGCAACATACTTGATAGTCAATCATTCAGCACTTTCCTTCTAAGGTTCAAAACAATTCAAGGGTGTCCACGCTCACAGCCTCTGTTTAACATTGTACTGCAACCCCAGCCAGTGTGATAACCCGAGAAAAAGAGAAAAGACATACAGATTGTAAAGGGTAAGTCAAACTGTCTTAGTTCTCAACTATTTGGAATATTCCAAAGAATATCCCCAAAACCAAAAGAACTAATGGTGATAGACGGCATTTGCCATATACATGATCCATATAGAAAAGTCGACAATATTTAAGAAAACAATAGAAACCATCTTCTTGGATTTAGGAAAAGCAAAATGTATTGGACGGGCCAACAAATTCACCAGCCAAAAACGAAAGTGCTAAGAACATGGAAATTCACTAGTAACGAAAGAGTTAGGGTTTTTAATAAAAGTTAAGATTTAATTTCAAGACCATAAAACATTTGTTTCCAAGACTGGTTAATGGAGACTCCAAATATTTCCCAATGAGAAGACAAAGAAGTGCCTTTCCTGCAAGGAGAGTGGTGCACCCTATGAGGTGCTCTGCGTTTAGGAATGTAGGTCGCACTACCAGACAATGCTAAAGCGATCCTATAACATGTTTTTGACTCTCGGAATCCTTTGAGAGTCAATAAGACCTTTGATGTATGACTCAGGGGTGCATATAAGTCTGTGCACATCATGTCTGACCATCAAGAATTTTCATGGGCCACCTGAAAGCTCTTCTTGGATTCTGGGGCACCATTGATAACAGGTTTAGAAATGCTTTCCTAAAACCTGAAAGTCACAAAAAGTTAACAACTGAAAGAATCCATTTTCATTTTATTTTATCTTTTCACTATGCAAGCTGGTCATATTTCTTAAGCTGTCTGCCTAAATATTGGATTTCAGTTTTGTAAGAACATTTCATCCTCCAGTTTATATGACATTTTCACTAAATATAGTATGACAGTTTCCACCAAACCTTCTGTTGCTTTTTTCTTTCCTGACTGGTGGGTGTGCCCAAGGGTGCTTTAACATTACCTAGGCTCCTAAGTTGGGGATGAATACACTGGCCTGAGGTTTCTCCACAGGGAAAATGAACTCATCTCTAAATTCAAGTGACCTTGTGGCCAAGGATTCACCACGGTGTAGACTGACCGTGGGTACAAGGCATTCTGCAGAACGACTGTGTGACCGTAACACTGCTCCTGACTGTGGGAGGAGTCGCAATGGCTATAGGACAGTAAACACTTTATATTTGTGATAGGAGGGGGAAGTGATCTCTATGAAGCAACACATTAACTTGGTTTGTTTTCCTTCATGATCTTAAGCCCTTGACCTAGTTCTGGTTTAGAACATCTGCGGGTAAACAGAATCTGACCTAGTTTTCCCAATAAATAGGTGTAGAATTAGGGAAGGAGGAGAACATTCAGATAGTTCACCAAGCCTCATATTTAAAGCCAATCTGTTTTCAATTTTTCTGAAGAAAGAAATGCCTTTAAGCCAAACACATCTCAGAAGCACTACATGCTAGTTTTTTTCCTTTCACTCCCTAACTCCTTATTTATAGCTTCTAGATATTGGCAGGGACGAGTTCCTTCAGCTATTTTTTGCATAACATTGTCTAAATACTTTATTTAGAGGTTCCTCTTTTCCTTGCCCAGCAGCTCCTAGTGACTATAAAAATAAAACCTCAAACTGCTTAAAGACAAGAACTCTGAATCTTCCCTTACAGAAACTGTCCTTGTGTGATTTAGGCATAGAGCATTCTGCAGGGATTCTCTGCACCCAAGCAGGTCACTGGCAGGCTAAGGGCTCTTTGAGAGTTACCTTGGTCCCAGGTCATGTTATAGGAGAGTCACTCCACTATAATTTCAAGGTGAGCCAAGGTTCCTGCATGAATATTGAGATAGTTAAAGTTTGTGCCAACCTGGCCGATAAACACATGTGGGGTTAATTGAAGGGCGGAGAGATAAATGGCTCAGTGAGCCTCGCCTTTCTTGGGTCTGTTGCTTTCTGATGGTTGGACAAGGGTGCAGCTGCCTTAGCCCGTTCCCTGCTTCAACTGATAATTCTCACTTCCTGCAAGACATCCCTGAGGAGAAGCCGCATGGACCTACCCCGATGCAGCCCTGGGTGCTGGAGCAGCCGTGTGAAGACCCCTGCCAGCGCTGAGATGCTTACATGTTCACTTATTTGGCTTTCCTCCTGCAGTCAGCGTCACTGTGTGTTTTGTGAGATGGAGAAGGACTTTATGGATCAGTGTCGGACATATGGGCTACTGTTGGACTTGTGGGCTTGGGCAGCACTGGGTTGGGATGTTTTCTTGATGTGCACTTACCCTTTATATAAAACTCTCTCTTATACATGAGTTTCTGTGGATTTGTTTCTCTAATGCACCCAGACTAACACAAATATTGTGGTTATTATACCATATTCACTTAATGACTGTCCTATTGTAATCTTCTAGTAAGATGGCATTTGTGAGGAGTGAGGTCATTGATAAGGTGAGTAAACACCCAGAGATGGACAATGTCGGTCCTGTGGGTGAGTGCAGTGGAAGCCCGAGCAAAGGGTCTAGGCTTCTTGGCTCTGACCGATGGTTTCTAAACTTCTCCAATCATGAAAGGTGGCTAAAAGACAATCATGTATATGGCAGACACGTTAAAACCTCCTTTCAGGAAAAGGAGGCAGATGCTCGGTGAGCTGAGTTGATGTGGAGGCCGCAACGGGGCTCAAGCATTAGAACAACTGGGAGGACGGCGCAGGACCCGGCGGCGCGCTTTGTTCCGTTGTACAGAGGATGGCTAGAAATCGGCACCTCACAACAATATTTCCACTAAAAACCCGTAACATATTTCTATTTAATTGTTTTTTCTATATATGTGTACTGAACTACATATTACGTGATTTTATTTTAAATTAAATTAAAATTCTTACATTGAATCATTTCACATTAAAATTAGATGCATCTCTATCTCTAAGCATCTCTCCAGTGTCTAATTTAATAACCTTCCCCTCTATTCTGAGGATTTTACAAAGAGCGAACATTTCTGAATTGCTGTCTGACTGTGGGTCATGGTGCCTTTCAGAACTGGAGGCAAGTCGTGGGTCCGTTTCCTGGAGAAATGCACGCTGTGGCCCTTGGATGCTGTCGAGGCTCGTCCTGCTCCTGGGGAGCCGACCACAGCAGAGCGACACACTGCTCAGGCCTGGGCATCCTCGCAGTTGCTCTTCGGTTTGACTGCTTTGCACAGCCATTGTGTCAGTCCTTCTCGGCGAAGGTCTTCCTCTTTGCGCTGCCCCTTGACTTTACCGAGCATGATGTCCTTCTCCAGGGACTGGTCTCTCCTGACCACATGTTTAAGGGACGTGAGACAAAGTCTTGCCTCCTTGCCTGCTGGCTGTGCTTCTTCCACGATAGAATCGTTGATTCTCCGGGAAGTCCGTGGTACTTTCAATCCTCTCCACCTGCACCGCAATGCAAAGGCCTCGACTCTTCTTCAGACTTCCTCCTTCAAGAAATGCTTACCTGGGCAGCCAAAGCCCTCCCCGGTTCTTCGGAGCATGGGAACGGAATTCAAACACTCTGCGTGGTGTTCCAGGTCTTCCATGGTCTTGTCCTTGTGTCCTTCCCTGCTTTGATTTATTTTTTTGGCTTCAGCAACAGTGAACTATTTATTGTTATCCCTACGTGCATTTTTACTGTTTTTAGAGTGCACGCTTTTGCTCATGCTGTCCCCGCTGCCTGTAATTCTATTCTCTTCTTTTCCCAAACCAACCCCAGGTCATTTTTCACCGATCCCTTTCTAATGAATTTAACCATCACTTCCTCCAGAATTTATGATCCGTCCTCCCCCACCCTCCTCCCTAGGGTGTCTTAGGGCTCCTTCATTTATTCTACCAAAGCACCCTGCGCATATTCCTTTCAAGACGCACAGCACACTGTGCTGGACCTATCTGTTCAGGTGCTTGTCCTGCACAAGATGGGGACATTTAGGAGGGCAGGGATAGTATGTCCGTCTTTTTGTATTCTAGTCATTAGTTAGTGTCTATCTCATAGTTAGTGCTTAATAAATATTTGTTGAATGAGAAGCTTGGAAGAATGTGGAAGACTTAGGAAGGCACCCTCAGGTGTAGATGATTAAGCATGGTCATCATGACATGGAAGCAAAGTAGGTAGTAAGCAGCAGGCAGCCAGAGGACCCAGTGTGCATGGAACTGCACTTGTGAGCCCAAAGGAAAGCATCATGTGACTTGCAAATCCAAATAGTGTTCATCTCGTACTACTTTTTGTATTGCTGTCTCTGCTGTCTGTGACAATGGTATGTGCCAACTTGGCTAGATTACAATTCTCAGTGGTTTGGCAGATATTAGACTAATTGCTCTTCCATATGCAATATAATGTAATCATTCTCCATTTTGTGATATGATGTGAGCAGGCAATCCATTGAAAACCAACTAATTGAAAGCCAATACATATCCCTTGAGACTTGCAACCAAAATTCTAGCAGAGCTCTAGCCATCTCTATCTGTCCGGCTCATTATCCTCTGAATTCTGATTCTTTGGATGTGAGCTAGCAGTCAAGCATCTGACCTTCAGATTTGGGGATTTTCTAGCTCCTGCAGCCTCCTGAACCAGCAGCCTGCCATCTGACCTGCAGATTTGGGTTCATCAGCCCTGCAACCACTTGAGTCAGGAGAGCCTGACCCATGGACTTAGGACTTGCCAGCCTCCACAACTTCATTGGGTTTTGTTCTTTGAAACAAATGCCTCTCTCTATAAGGTGTCATGGTGGCACAGTGATTAAGCGACCCTTGCTAACAGGAAGGCCAGCAATTTAACGCCACCAGTGGCTCTGTGGAGAAAAGATGTGACAGATCTTTGCTTGTTTAGTGCGATATATAAAAGTAAATCATTATATATACTATATTTTACAATAATATATTGTTTAACAGTATATAATATATATTTATATGAATTTTTAAAAAATCTCATTGGTTTGGGTTATCCAGAGAGCCCAGCCTAAGATTCTCTCTCAACTTTAGTAAAATAACACCTTTAGTTACAAACAAAAACAAAACATACTGGCTGTGTTAGTCCGGGCAACCTAGAGAAACAAATCCAGAGACACTCATATATGTGTAAGAGAGAACTTTATCTGTCCTGGATTAAATAAAGTTCTCTCTTACACATATATGAGTGTCTCTGGATTTGTTTCTCTAGTCAGCCCGGACTAACACAGCCAGCATGTTTTGTTTCTGTTTGTAACTAAAGGTATTATGCTACTTGAGTTGAGGGACAGATAAACCCTTCAGGACCAATATTGAGAGTAGCATACCAGGAGGGGAAGGGGAAGGTGCGGGGAGTAAAGGGGGAACTGATCACAATGATCTACATATAACCTCCTCCCAGGGGGATGGACAACAGAAAAGCAGGTAATGGGAGCATTGGTCAGTGTAAGACATGAAATAATAATGATAATTTATAAATTATCAAGGGCTCATGAAGGAGTGAGGGTGGGGGAGGGAGGGAAAAAATGAGGAGCTGATACCAAGGGCTCAAGTAGAAAGAAAATGTTTTGAGAATGATGAGGGCAACAAATGTACAAATGTGCTTGACACAATGGATGGATGGATGGATTGTGATAAGAGTTGTAAGAGCTTCCAATAAAATGATTTAAAAAGAAAAAAAAAGACAGAGAACTTTATATCAAGAAGTAATTATACATCAATAAAACATCCAAGCCCAGTCCAGATCAAGTTTGATATTAGCCTGTAAGTCCATTATTACCCCATGAATTCTTCAGATTCACACAGCACATGCAATGATGCTGAATTCAGGAGGTCACAGGCCCGTGGGTGGAAAGTCCTGTGGCTACAACGGCAGTGGCTGCATCTCCAGGGCTCTGGCTGCCCTCAGCGTGGCTCCATGTGGCTTGTCAGCAGGAAGACCAAGGCAGAGAGTGAGTGTGTCCCACCTCCAGGGAGGAAAAGAGGGAGTTCCCAGAATCCTCATGATTTGGCCATGCCCACAAGGAGACATCTTCAGGCTGTGACCTGATTGACAGGCTAAACTTTACCCCTTTGTTCTTTTATTAAGTTGACATGAAATTGTGCAACGATCACACTGGTCCTTGCTTCCTCCATACTCTGAGAAACCAAGGGCAGAAACTTAACTGGAGCAAAGGCACAAATGGGGCTCTGTGCTCTCCTTCAGTCTTAATCTTGGATGAGTAATAACTCTTGTTCTTTCTATTTAAACCCCTATGCAGAGTTGTACTAGGTATTTATTCATTCACATTTAGTCCTCCTTCGTCTATCATTTATTTGTGAATTGCCTGTAAGCAGGGTCAAAGCACTTGGCCCTTGGACCAATGTTTTCTATCCTTCTAAGGGAAAAAAAGCCCTTAAACCAAAAAATTGAAACTGTAGAAAGGACCTTTCCCATCTATAAAACCACTAGTGCACAGGCGCACACACTCACATTAAATGGATTTGGCTGCCGGAGATACCGCTAAGGAGACTCTCTCACCTGAGCTCCTGGGGATGGAGCGAAGGCGCAAGACCTTGGGGGCTGCATCTGCCATCCAGCTTGGCAAGCTCAGGAGAGACCATTAACAGGTAAAGCAGGAAGCTTAAGCCCTTTTGCCTCTTCTGTATTTGCCATTTACTTCCCTCTTCAGACCACTAGATGTGTGTGGCTCAACATTGATATATTTAGCAGCCTGCAATAAGAATTGCTGTAGGCTAGAGAGAGGAAGGGATGAGTACAGATAGTCTTTTAAAAATTAAAACTAAAAGACAAAACCAAAACAGTCTATTATTATTAGAGTGATTGGGTTTTGTTTTGATTATTCTTATAGTTATTTTACAGAGCAGCAGCCTTAAAAGCATGTGGTGAAATAATGAATTCGAGGATAAGATGAAAAGCTATCTTCTAGATATTTTGTTGTGGACTTCTGCCATGGGTGGGCTGTGAAGGGTCTTGATGATGGTCCTACTTCATGGGCCAGGGTGAAGTAGAAAAGAAACTTTTGGAAATGTCTTAAGGTCTGAGCCTAGATGTCATTTGACAAGGTCTTTTTCGGAGAGACCAGAAGATACATAGACAGTGTCCCTATCAAAGAGCAGGAGATCATGAGTGAGGGTGTTCAGGGGAATCATGACCCACAGGAAAGCTGGAGAATAGGCGATAAGGAAGTAAAATTCCACACGGTGAAAATCTACCCCAGGTCAGAGACTCGAAGGAGCAGCAATAAGACAGAACATAGTGTGACAGGTGGGCTAAGGCACATGCTGTTGTTAAGTGCCATCAAGCCTGTTCTGACTCATGGTAACCCTATGGACAACAGAATAACACATGGCCCAACCATGAGAAACCCATGTAATTATTATTAAGTTTGAGCCCTTTGTTGCAGCCATTGTGCCAATCCATCTGCTGAGGGAGGGTCCGCCTCCTCTTTGTTGCCCCTCCACAGTCCCAAGAACCATGTCCTTCAGCAGGTACTGGCTTCGTCTAATAACATAGCCATAGTACTTGACACAAAGTCTGACCATCCTGGTTTTTTAAAGCATTCTGGCTGTACTTCTTCCTAGACAGATTTGCTTGTTCTTTTCATAGTCCGTGGTACTTTGTCACGTGGTACTTTGACAACCTCTTTGTCAGCAAGTAGTTCAAATCAAAGGCTATAGACTCCCACTTTTGGCTTTCCGTGTGGTTTGTAGAAAATCTCACTAACACCATGAATAACTAGACAAGCATGAGACTCTGTTTGAGGAAATGGAAGATGTCTCATCTACCCATTCTTAAGATTTTCAGGCCGAGGAGTTGAGAAGGTGGGCAGAGAACGACTACAAAAGGCAAAGAACTCGGCAGAGCTTTTGGAAATCTCATGGTGTTGAGGAGGCAAAACTTAGGTCTGGGACTACCAGTCATGCAGTGAGACATTGAAGTTCTAGAGAGGAGGGAAAATGGTCAAGAAATCCAATAAAAGTCATGGAAACAAAACTAAGGAGAAATGTTGGCATCTCCCAGTACCGAGAAAACACCAATTGCTATCCTGGACTCAACAAGGAAGAGGGACATGTTTAACACCCAGACTTTTAGTGGGACCCCTGCCGCTTCCCCTCCAGGACTGGAGGCAACCCAGAAATAGACCATTTTTAAAATGTGAAGTTCACCATTGTACATCCCCTCACAGAAGGGTCACAAGGAAGAGACAAACCAGTCAGGGTGCAGTTTAGTACCAATAAAACATACAACTTTCCTCTAGTTCATTAAAGCTTCCCCCAACAGAAACCCATCATAACCCCAATTCTACCTTAGAAATTCAGCTAGACCAGAGCATGTACATTGGTATAGATAAGAGCTTGAAACACAGGGAATCCAGGATAGAAAATCCCCTCAGGACCAATAATGAGAGTAGCGATACCAGGAGGGGAAGAGGAAGGTGGCAGGGTGGGGAGAAATGGGGAACCAATGATCTACATATAATCCCCTCCCAGGGGAATGGACAACAGAAAATTGGGTGAAGGGAGACTGGTCAGCAGAACACATGAAAAAAACTTTTTAATTATCAAGGGTTCACGAGGAAGGAAAAGTGGAGGAGGGTGAAAAATGAGGAGCTGATACCAAGGGCTCAAGTAGAAACAAAATGTTCTGAAAATGATGATGGCAACATATATACAAATATGCACGACACAATGAACATATGTATGTATTGTGATAAGAGCTGTACGAGCCCCTAATAAAATTATTTGAAAAAAGAGAAAAGTGAAGTTCAGCCCAAGCCTGTTTATTGGAATGGGATAATGTCCCCATTTCTTCCCTGTCTGGATGCTCAGTCCCTTTCCTTGAAGCTATTTCTCTGTTGGGAAGTTGACCTTCTGTAATTTTGGAGACAAGGACATCATAAACCTTGCACCTTCCACGTGTTCTTCCAGAATGCTCTCTATGAGAGAAAGCAGTTGCCTTCAGGGATGGTCTGTTACTTGACCCGTCCGTGTTCATTGAGCTTAGGTCTCATGCCTTGTCGTTGGCCATACTAGACAAGCTTGTGCTTCAAAGGCTTTGTGTTTACTGTTCCCTCTGCCTTGACCGCTCTTCCCTCAGAGATCTGCCTGGTGAAATTCTCTCCCAAACCACCACTCCATCAAACACTTCCTCTTATTCCTTTTCCTGCTTCATATTTCCTCTTTAGCTCCCACCACTACCTATTGTATTAAATATTTTCACCTTCATCCTATTTGTTGTCTTTCCCAGAAAAGGGAAACTTTAAGAGAAGAGCAAAGCTTTCCCTCCCTTTTGTCCACTATTGGTGAGCTGTGTTCCAAGGCCTTGATAAATATTGGTTGCATGAATGCAAAGGCCCCGGTGGCATTATGAGTTAAACCTTGGCCAGCGGTTTGAACCCACCAGCTGTTTGACAGGAGGGAGATGAGGTTATGTGCTTTCCTAAAGATTTAGCATCTCAGAGACCCCAGGGAGCAGGTCTCCTTCCGTGAACTTCTGAAGAAAGGAAGGGAATTAACCATGCAGATATCAGTGGGGTGGGGTGGGGGACACTGGGAAGTAGGAAAGCTAAGGATTACACTGGAAAAGTAGAAATAATAGCACTTTATGAGAAAGTGATATGTTCAGGACTTTCAGACATGAGCAGGGATATAGCGAGTGAGTCCATGGCTATTGAAAGGCATAGGGTTATATCTGGATCACCAGGGGTGGAAGGCAGAGGACATGAAGAATCATAAACCAGCCCCAATCATTGGCCCAGAGAAGGGAATGTGGGGTTTACTTAAGGAACTCTAAGAAGCCCTCTGGGAATGGCACACACTCATTAAGAGATGAGGCTGACATGCTGATACTCCAAGGGTCTGGAGTGTTCGCACCAGGATTTGAGATTTATTTTTGGAGGAAAATCTGACTCATACAAGTTTCCCAAGCAGGAAGATGACAGAACTGAAAGATGTGCTTTGTGGACATCAATCTAGGAAAAAGTAGCAAGGTTTGGACAGCGATGAGCTGGAAGATGGGCACCGCAGCGATGAGGCCATCCAACAAGCCAAGCAAGAGTTAATGAGGGCCTGGATTAAGAGGACAGTAGGCGATAGAACTGACAGATCTTGACAGCTGATTAGAAATGGGGGACGAGGGAAGAAGCAAAGACAGAGATGGCTTGGAGGCTTCAAGCTTGAGTGACTGACAGATGGTGAAGATGTTAACAGACTAAGTGCATCCGGAGGTGGAAATGGCTTTGGGGGTAGATTTGGGATTTAAGGTCTTGATTGGATTAGGGGGTCACTCACTGCCCCCTTTATCCATTTTTTCCCCTAGACTTTACCCTGTCATTCTGCCCTATGAAAACCCATACTTTCTCATCTACCTGAGACATTAAGTGCGGAGGGGTACATAGAGAACTTCCTCAGGACACCCCTCTGGACCAGGGAAGGCTGAGTATGGTTGCTATTCCTTCATGGGGTTCAATAGTTCTACTAGAAAACCCTAAGTGGAGAATGATTTATGCCAAAGGACCAGGATCAATTGCCCCCAAGAGTAGGCACTAAAAAAAGCTTCCAGGGCCAAGGCAAAGAGCTCTGGTGGCATAGGAGGTTATGCATTGAGCTGTTAGCCAGGTTTGCAGTTCGAATCTACCTCCCAGCCACTGTGAGGGGGAAAGATGAGCCTATGATTTACAGCCTTGGAAACCCAAAGAGGCAGTGCTACTCTGCCCTGTGAGTCAGAATAGGCAATGAGTTCACTATCTTTATTTATTTCTTCTTTTGAGTGCCAAGGCATCTTGGGGTGCTGCAGCTTCCCAGCAGTCCCCAGCAAGATCTGGAGGGATGCACTGCAGTGCAGAAGACAAGGTTGGCAATCACGAAGGTCTCCTTGTGAGAATGTTCACAGAAAACTCACAGGGCTTTAATTAAGTGTAATGTATCTACTTTAAGGCTTAGGGGGAAAAATACTACTTGGAATAAAATAGTGGCTTCTCGTGTTCCTGGAGGAGCCCCAATTACATGGACTGTATTGAAAGGTAAGACAAGAAGAGAGGTGGCTTTCACACTGGAGTACCTCACTTGAAGTTAATGACTTATTCGGAGAGTCATAGGAAATCAGAACTTTCAATATTGTAGCCTCTTTTAATTATTGTTGAGAGGCTGACTATTGAAAGAAACCCTGCTGCTCTTTTGTAAGGCAAAATACCTTTTTCCCCCCTCCAGTGAGAAGACTATCGCTTTGATTATTTGTCTTATAAAGTTAAAAGGCAGGAAATGGTGTGGAGCTGACCTGGTTCGTGTTACAGGTACAGCTAGGCCATTGTGGGAGGTATAGACTCCTGCCTGTCCAGCATGGAGTCTGCCTTCCACCAGAAGAGGGCAAGGCATGTACATGATGGGCTGAAGAGAATCCCTCCTTGCTGATGATTGGCTTCTAAATGGGAGTGGGAACCCAAAATGGGCTAATGAAAAGTGAACAGAGATCTGTCTCCTGGGGGATCCTGAGAAAGGGTTTGCTCACCCCTCTGGGACACTTTAAAGGGACCCTCCTACCATCATTCAAGGTGGAAGAAGAAAGACACCAAGTCTAAGACTCGCTTGGGGTCCTCTATCTTCTACACAGAGTAACCCTGAATTATGTACCATTTCGGAACTTTTAATTACGCGAGTCAGTACATTTCCTAATTGTTTAAGGCTACTTGAATCTTTCCAGCTGTTACTTGCCTCGGAAAGCAGTTTAATTGATACTAATTTGGGATCTTGGACAGTTCAGCTTGCCATCCTAGCCCTGGTCTCCATATCCTTAAAAGGAAAGATACAAACATAACAGAGTTTTGGAAAAGATGGCAGATGACCCATGTTTGCCTTTCCACCCCTATTTGGACTTCCTTTCAGTACCTTGAGAGATCTCTCTGTTAGCTAGGATGCAGAGACACGGCTCTCTAATTGGTCTCTTTTTCTCTAGAGATGAGAAACCATTCCTGTGTGTGTGTGAGTGTGTTCTTGATTCTTAAATGGTGCCAATCTTGACCATAATGTATGTTGGGTAAATCCTGCTACTGGAATATTGTTGTCTTTTCCCTGCTGACACTTTTGTGCACATTATGTCCTGAATCTCAGAAAAGAGAGAAATCTGGGAGGCCATCAAGTATCCAGACCTGCTGGTGGGGCTGTTCGCTGCCCACTGCCAAGGCCAATGGTGTGGCTGCGTGTGCTGTGAGACTTATGTCCATCAAAACCTGGGTGGCAGCTGGCAAACGTCCTATTTGTTCTTGCATCCATTCAACAAATATTTATTGAACACTTACTATATGCCAAACACCTTTCTTGGTGCTGCACAAAGAGCAGAATATAAGCCAATACAAGTCCCGAGAAGTAGCTTCTTTGAATGCAGGCTGTTTGCTCAGCAAGCTCTCTTGCTGTGTTTCCATAGCCACCTTTGAGTTGCATGATGAACAGAAGGGCAGCAAAACAGACCAAGTCTCCACAGCCTGGGAGCTCTTCTAAATCCTTCCTCTCCTTTGCATGAAACTCAGATCCCTTACAAATATATGCCATTACTCACTGACAGCGCATCCTATTACTGTTTTCGCTGATTCTATGCAAAGTGATAAATTTAGCCAAACTCCTTCTGAGTTGTAGGTAAAATGCATTAGAATTATAGAAGAAATAGCAAGCTGTCTACAAAAATGTATTCAGGGCAGGATGACTATAATATGTAAAGATGACATTCAACTACAGCTATAATGGCAATTGTGGCTGCTATTTATTAAGCAGTTGTGTTAATGCAAGCTCTGTGCTAAGTGCATGGAGCCATGGAGGTTGAGTGAACCCTGAAACAATCCTTAAACCTTAAGCCAAGGATATCCCCTAAAATCTCCTTAATATGGTTTAACTTAACTAGTTGTTGTTGGGGTTTTTTTTAAGTCAATCTTGGGTGGTGTATGCTCTTTTAAGAACTATCTACGGAGAATCAAATTGAAAATAGCAACTTGAAAGTCTAGCTAGCACTGTTAAGGGTCAGTTATAGGAAGTGTGCCCGTCCTTGTGTTAACAGACAACATCTGTAGATGTAGACCACTAGTACTGTTTCAAATGCTCAAGTAGAGCTATCTATCCTATGAAGATAACACACAATAACCTTAGTCCCCAAACCAAATCCACTGCTATCAAGTCAATGCCAACTCATAGCAACCCCACAGGATAGAGTAGACTTTGGCTCTGAGATTTCTGAGGCTGTTGATCTTTATGGAAGCACGACAGCATCACCTTGCTTCAACAAAGATGGTGGAAATAGTCTTAGGACCTTGTTATTCCTTGTAGAATGATTAGTGGACAACCACTTTAGATGGAAGATGGTTATATTTATGTGGATACCGTATTAGACATTAAAAATGAATTCATTTAAAAATTACAAGCTCACTTCGTATAAAGAAAAAATTACAAGCTCACTTCGTATAAAGAAGAATTGTGTATTTAAAAATTAAAATTGCTATTATTTTTAAAAAATGATAACATTAGTGAGGATGTGTGGTTTTATAGTTGTGCAAATCACTTAATGTCTGGTTTGATATAAGACACAGCTACATTCCTCTCCTTTTCCACTCACTCTCTTGAGATATTTAGTTTTGGCTGAAGTGATGAAGAAGGGATGGCTTCATATAGACTTGTAAATGGCAAATGAAGGAGCATTTTAAATTGCCCTTTTACGTGGCTATAGGATGCCTGTGGCATAGTGGTTACAGGTTGGTCATCTAACCCCAAGGTCAGCATTTTGAAACCACCAGACAACTCTGCAGGAGAAGGATGGGGATTTCTATTCCTGGTAAGTTGTTGTCTCAGAACCCATAGGGGCGGTTCTAACCTGTCTCATAGTCACCATGAGTTGGAATTGACTCTTTCTTTTTTTTTTGGTTTTGCTTTGTTTTCTTTTCTGTAACTGTGGACCTTCTTCTTTGATATTACACCAAAACTCAGCAACAGCACTTTCTTAGATAATCTGAAGCCAAATTAATGGCCTTGTAATATTGTTACATTAAAGTCCATTAGACACTCTTGTATTTTGAATGGGTCCTCAACTCACGCATGATTTTATGTCATTGTGCATACTCATATGGAAAATATTGACTCAAAGGTTGACACATTTCACTTACAATATAAAAAAAATTGAAAAAAATATATTAATTAAAAAAATTGTAATCAACACCACCACTGATCTCATAAAAATTATGGGAACTCTAAGAAACAGTTAAGCTCATGGTGGCAGGTACAAGTTTTCAAATTTTTACCTGAATTTGAAAGTTTGATCATCTGCATCAAATATACTCAGGTGCTTTTCCTGGAAATGACAGGCTCATTTATTTCTTTTGGGGGCACGCTTCATAAAAATGGAAATACTGACTGCTGCATCTAAGTCATTGTGAAATGAAGAGACTGGTGTGTATGCGGTGAAGCATACAATGCAAAAGTGACCTGGCCCCTCTGCGGGCTCTTTGTGAATTTGTACAAAGGCCCCAGCAGTTCCCCGGATGCTCCTCTTTACAAAGTTCCACGGACACATTTTGGATGGTCTCTGTTGCACTGATGTCAGCTCATCTGCGAGGTCATTTCTGGCCTGTCCCTTCCTCGGGTTCAAGATCCGGTGTTGGGTCAAGCATAGTGGTTTATCCTCATGTCTCTGTAGCCTCCCTTAATCTGGAACATTCATACAGCTTTCTCTTGGTCTCTTAGGACACTGGCATCTCTTACGAGTAAAAGCCTTACTCTTTCCAGCATCTTTTAAAAACATTTATTTATTAAAAGATCATTTTACTGGGGGCTCTTACAACTCTTATTATAATCCACACATTAGTTGTATCAGACATATTTGTACATGTGTTGCCATCATTCTTTTCTAGACATTTACTTTCTATTGAGCCCTTAGTATCCACTTCTCTCTTTTTTCCCTCCCTGCCGCCCCCCTAGCCCCCAGCACCATTAAAAAAAATAGAATGTCCCTCATCCCGTGCTTGTCTGATGGCTCTTTGTGATTAGATTCACAGCATGTATTCCTGACCAATGTTAAGTCATAGCTGACCACATCTGGAGGCAGAGGATAACGTATGTCTTTCATTGATAAGGTTAATTGTGATCATCCAGTCAAGATGTTGTCCGCATCCCTCCTGTATAATTGAAGTGCTTTATTTCTCTCTGAACGCAATAAGAAATCTGGGGGTCACAGGGGTGGAAAGTGAGAGACAGGAACACCTTTAAGACCATATACACATGCTGCTTCTCATCAGAGGTTCCCAGTAGATTTAGCAGTCAGGGGCTGTTTTTGCCAAAATAGTCATGACTTTGGTTGTTGCAAAATAAGGATAGTCTAACTCCAGCACTCCTTACATATTTACCAATGAGTCATGGCGTTCTATTACAAGCACACGCCATCTAGCTATCTATCTGGCATTTCTCATTTGTTAATATGAATTCATTAATTCTTCTTTTTTTCAACTGTTTATAACAGACTTGGTGAGAACAATGGTCTCCGCTTTGCCCAGTGAACATTCTCTGAGCTGCTCCCCGTGTCTTTGTGACGCGCCTCTAGCACTGCTTCCCTTCGCAGTTCTTTCCTCTCTGGCATAAGACGTGGTTCCAAGTTTATTTGGGGTTATCCCTTGGGCTGCTAAGCACAAGGTCAGTGGTTCAAACCCACCAACTACTCTTTAGGAGAAAGATGAGGTTTTCTGTTCTCATAAAGGTTTACAGCCTCAGAAAGCCATAGGGGCAGTTCTATTCTGTCTTATCAATGCATTATGAGTTGGAATTGATTAGATGGTAGCGAGTTTGCTGTGCGTTTACCCTGCTTCATCCCTTTAATCAGCGATTTTTCTGAGGGGAGCTGGTCCCTTTTGTACCCTCAGTGTCGATGTCAAGTGAAAAAGGTCAAGTAAATGCTTTTTAGAATTTAAGAAATTGTTTTGACCTCTTGAACTCCCTGCAAGTATCACAAGGGTGCCCAGAGGTCTGTGGACATTTGAAGACTTGCTGCTTGATATGAATTATGCTTAAAAATAAACCACCTCACTGCCATTAAGTCAATTCTGACTCATAACAATCCTGGACAGGTTTTCCAAGTTTTAAAATCTTTACAAGGAACAGACAGCCTCTCTCTCCCTCAGAGTGGCTAGTGGGTTTGAACTACAGACCCTGGGGTTAGCCGTCCCATTTAACTGCAAATTGGGATTTGTTTTCATTTGTCTTCCATGGATGTGTTCCATCAGCATTGTTGAGGAGTTAGCAGCTTTTAACTTCTCTGGGATTCATGGTCATTCCTGGAATTAGGGATTCTTTGATTTCCTGGAACGGTTGAGGACTAAATGAGGTAATGCACCTAAAATTTGAGGTATCAGACCTGAGATCAAGTGGTCATTTAAGAAGGGAGTTGGGAACGCGTCTCTTTCATGCATCAATCTTCACATAGAGGACTGGGACTTCGAGAACAGGCATCAAGGCAGCCTTACCTGCAGTGTGTCCATATTTAGTTCATGAGATTGTAGACCTTGGGTTTATTCTCATGTGACTGCAGTATGTACTAGGTGTCAAATTTACACTCAAATAGCATGAGACTTAGTGGCCTTGGGAAAGGGGATGAGTACATTTTGCAGGTGGGAAATGCAGCTGGAAGATGCCCTCTGTCTGGCAGAATAGAGTTTGCCAAATGCCCCTGACAAAGTCCCCCCACTTGACAAACTCTCTTTGCACTTGACGGTGACACGCCTTTCATTGATAGGCAGGACTCTGCTCCCTCTCTGAATCTGGGCCGGCCTGTGGCTATGGTGGGAGCTCTGCCACACGACTTTGGAGGCTACATCAGAAAGGTCATGACAGCTTCCACCAGGATCTTGAGATGCCCTTGGAACCCAGCCAGCTTGCTGTCAAAATGCCCAGGCCACCTGCACCCCGCCTCGTCGGGAGGAGGTACCAAGTGACAGACATGAGAAGGAGGAAGCCTTAGAGACACCTTCAGTGACTGCCCTGTCTGATGACAGTCCGTGAGAAACGTGGATGAAGAATGGCCCGGCGCAGCCCGGCTAGCCCTCGGAACCACGAGCGATAATCATCAAAGGACCATGACTGTTGGACATGACTATGGTTTGGAAGATTTTGGACTATACTTTGTTACTGTTTGGAAACCCTCTATTTTGGTGTGCACAAGGACAGGTCACTGTGCCTATACATGGTTGGGCATGGCCATGACCTGGGAGTCTGGGTGTTCAGTGCTGCAAACCTGGGCTGGGAGGTGGGTTATAGATGACAGGAGACATTGGTTCCCTCTTGACCAGTGCCCCCAAGAAGAGTTGCCACCAACGAGGGAAGCAATAGTGCGGATCGCTGGCCTGCAGTTCAATCGAAAGTGAGACACAAATGGTGCCGGCCACCGAGGGAGCCTGAGACTCCCTGAGGAGGGCCCTCCCTCCCCTGTTTTAATCTCTCTTCCCCTCCCCTCGTTTTCCCTCTCCTTTCCGGCCTAGCCTCTTCCTTCGTGCCTCCCCTCCACTCCCCTCTTTTTCCAGGCTTTCACCCATTCGGTTCAAAGGAAAGAACATAACATTGGAATCTAAGCAGGCCTGGGTTTGAACTCACCCATTCGTTGTGCAACTTGGAGCAAGTTAGATTGTTGTTTTGTTTTGGTTTTTTCCCTTTGAGGTTTGCTTTCTCCATCTGTAAAGTGAAGCAAATAATTCATAGCTATTGTGGTGCTTATATAACATTACTAAGAGCACTCCACCCTCTGTCCCACACACAGCCCGTGCCCAGGCCGAGTTGGCCCGCTGTCCTCTCTCTCCAGCACAGCCAGCGATTGCTCCTTTGCAGACTCCCAAGCCCCTTGGCCTGCGTCCCTCGATGATCCCATTTCACAGATGCTGTTTTGTTTCCACTCATGGTTGCCGCTGCCAATACCCCCAGCAGACCCACAAATTCCAGATGCTGAGAGAAAAGCCCTTGATTCAGGCTGACTGCAGGGATGGTAGTCGCTAAAATGCAGATGGCACATTAGGGACTGTGGGAAGCTTGTGTACTGGGTTGGAAATGCAGGAAAACAAAATCCTGTGGCAAAAATGGGCTCCTGACAGAGGGTGGGCAGGAAGGAGAGGAGGCAAAAGAAGGCTGCAGGCCACAGCGGGTGCCTTCCTGGAGCTGAAATCTGTAGCCCTGAACCCACCAGGACCCTGGTATGGTGGAAGTGGCTGCCCACTCCCCAGGGAGGAGGGAGTGGCTATGCTCCTGAGGCAGAAGAGAGATTTATCTGGACGAGTGGGAGACAGGGAGACAAAGCTGCCAGGAAAGTCCCAGCATCTTGCAAAAGAGGTACAATCCACAGGGTGTCTAATTACCCACCTTTGTGTCGGATGGTTGTGCAGGTTAAATAGGGCTGATCCTGCAAGGAGTGCACAAAGTCGATGGGAGTTTTGAGGGCAGAACAAATGCACTGTTAGGGGAACTGAGAGCTCTGCAGTCTCAGCTTGGGAGAGACCAAGTCCAACAATGTCACAGGACACCGCAGAATGCCTAGCAGGTTCTGAAGCAAGGGGCCAACCTGCAAATCCAGTGCATTCATAGTAGGGTAGAAACCATGGCCCAGGGTAGCGCACAAGGCCTGCTTGTGTCCCAGGAAGCTCTCTGGTGGATAACTGTACTTTTACACAAATCCAGCCATTGGGTAAAGCCTGGTTTTAAGTGTCCCCATGGCCTCTGAGACCATGATTGCTCAGGAGGACTTTAGAGGTCAGCTAGGCTTATGCTGTCATCTCTTGGCTAAGAACGGTAAAGCCCAGAGAGACCTAAGCTCTGGTCACACAGTCAGTCGGAGGCTGTCGAGCTCCTAGCCCAATGTCTTTTTCATACCTTTGTATTACAGATGGTGCGCTTTTTTGGTCCATCAACACCCATGAAAAATATTTATGAGATGCCATAGGTAAATTTGATGCACACGTGCACATTCTCAGGGGGGTTACTTACCCTTTGAATAGGTTCCTAACACTCTGAAAGATAGACTTAGTATATATATAGAGAGAGATAGGTATATATCTATATGTATATATTAAATTTTTAAAAATATATATGAGGAGGTAACCCTCCAAAATGGAAAAATCTCTGAAATGGCTGTTCTTGTAAAATCAGTTTTGCTTGAACGTAATTTTTTGTGATCAACATGATGCTCATTTGTGGTTTTTTTGTTTGTTTTTTATGTGAAGGGCATAGTGCATTTGGAGTTTGTTCCACCAGGTCAGATTGTTAATCAAACTTTCTATTTAGAGGTTCTGAAAAGATTGCATAACAGTGTGCAACAAAAAAGGCCTGATTATGCACACTTTCCCGAATCGATTGCTGAAGAAAAATGTGAACATAAGCAAAGGTGGTGAAGAAAGCTGATGGTGCCCAGCTACCATAAGATATAGCATTCGGGTTCTTAAAGGCTTGAAGACATACAAGCGGCCAGCTAGCTGAGAAGCATC
>NW_022103896.1:21784357-21808690 GCF_000313985.2 Echinops telfairi
GACAGTGTAACTTATGACAAAACTATAATAGTTTATGAATTATGAAGGGTTCAGGAGGGAGGGGGAAGGGGGGAGGGAGGGGGAAAATGAGCAAATGATATTGAGGGCTAAAGTAGAGGGCAAATGTTTTGAGATTGAGGGCAACAGGTGTACATATGGGCTTGACTCAATGGATGGATGTATAGACTGTGATAAGAATTGTACAAGCCCTCAATAAAATAATTAAAAAATAATAATAATGAGGGCAACAAATGTACAAATCTGCTTTATACAATTGATGTATGTATGTATTATGATGAGTTGTATGAGCCCCCAATAAAATGACTTAAAAAACAAAAAGAGTGTAGGGGTGGAGTCTAAGCTGTCAATCTGGAGATAGCCAATGAGACATCTGTGGGCATGGCCTTCTCCTGAGAATTCTGGGAAATCAGGGACTTCCTCCTTGGTGGTGAGAAACACTTCTCTCTCTCTGCCACTTCCTGGGAGACATTGCAGAAGACAAGCCACATGGACACAACCAGACCTTGGAAGCCAGAGAAGCCACAGAGAGACCCCTGTCAGCACTGAGATACTTACAATGCCACTGGACCCAAAGACTTCCTACCCATTGACTTGTGATCATCCTGCATTTGGCTTCATTGCATGTGTTTTATGAGTCTGAAGAGGACTTTGTAGATTTGTATCGGACATATGGGCTAATATCAGACATATGGACTTGATTTGGACTGGGCTGGGATGTTTTCTCAATGTTCAATTGCTCTTGTATATAAATCTCTTTCTTATAAAAAACAAAAACAAAAAATAAAACAATAAAGTATACTATATACATTGAAAAATAAAAAAGCCTGATTGGTGGCAGACGGGGGACTGGTTTTGCCACCATAACAATGCACCTGCTCACGCAGCCATCTCAGTGCACCAGTTTTTAGCCAAAAAACAACATGCCTCTCTCGCCCCATCCATCTGACTCACTTGACCTCACTCTGTGTGGCTTCTTTTTGCTTCTTTGAATGAAGAGGGACAGGAAAGGGCAACTATTTCACGGCACAGAAAAGGTGAAGAAAAAAACGAGGGAGCTGCTGTCAGCCATCCAAACAGATGAGTATGAAAAATGTCTCTAAGAATGGAATTGCTGATTTGACCAATATATTAAGTGTCATGGAGAGTACTTTGAAGGCGATAAGGTTGTTTTGAATTAAAAAAATTAAATACATAGCTTTGAAAAATAAATCTGTTTATTTGTTATTCCCCCCCACCATGTGTGTGTGTGTGTGTGTGTGTGTGATTGTGTGTGTGTGTGTGTAATAATCTCAAAGCCCTGATGGAACAGATTCTCTTTGTAAAGAACAGACTCCAGCTCAGCAGAAGCTAGGGCGAGGTTGCTTGTGTTAATGCCGCAGGTATTTGCCTCCGACATCATTTGTGTTGCTGCCACCCTGGTCCCAGTGCAGGACGAGCCCATCCATGCTCGGCAGAGCAGAACTGCCCTGTGTGTTATAGGACTCATTTTGAGGAAGGGGTCCACCAGGCCTTTCTTCGGAGGCACCTGAAAGTGGTCAAGAATAATGAAGCTTTCAGTCAGCAGCCAAGGCGTGACTGCTTGCACCAGGAGCTTCTAGCACCCATCAGGTATCAGTTGGTCACTATGGTTTCTGAAGGGGTCCAGAGAGAGAGAAATAAGGGCAACAAGAACCAGCACCACAATAACAACAGGGCAGATGCCTGTACCACAGACAATGACCTGGCATCCCTAGTTGACTAAGTTTCATACATTGTAGAGAGGGGGCAGGAGGCAGAAATTTGTTCTAGGAGGGATGGGAAGTAGTTATTTTTGCTACAAATTAGTCAGATCTTATAATGTCAGATTTGGCTCACAAAAATTGCAGTAGAATCACACACACACATACAAACACATAAAATTAGAGATGAAAAAAATGACTCCCGTACTTCAATAAAGACAAAAATAAAAGCGAGCGAGAGGTTTTAATTAGAAATTAGAAGCCTAAAAGGTGGCTTGAAGAAAGGCTCACTGGGGGGGCTCTATGTTTATCGAGAACTTGGGTCAACTCAACAGCAAGCAGTTGTGCAAGGGAGCAGGAAATTACTGGATGGGAAGGGAGGTTGTCCTTGGACAGAAAGAGAAGCCACTTCAAACTCAGGGTGATAGAGCCCAGGCCTCAGGGCCAGGGAGAAATCTGTCGTTGGTGAGGCCGTACCTCTCCTGTTCTTCTTTTTCAGAAAAATGGCTATCTTCTGCATTCTTAGGTCTCACAGCCCCTCGGTTCCCACTCTAGGCCACCCCTCTCAACCCCTTTCCAAAGGCATCAGACAGCTTCTGCCTTTTGAGGGCGAGGGCTGGCCGCCCTGGAAGTGATGTCATTGAGCTCTGTCTGGCAGGCACTTCCAATCCTACGTCATCAGGACAGGCCGAGTCCGTTCTTGGGACAAATGGTTCATGCGCTCAGCTGCTATCTGGATGGTTACCAGCTCAAGTCAGCTAGGGGCACCTGGGAGGAAAGGCCTGGCGGTGACCCACTGTTGAAAGGCAGCCCTTGAGAACTCTGTGGAGCCCAGTCTACTCGGCCACCCCAGGACTAGCTGTAAATTTGCATAACTTGGTAGCAACTAATTCAACTGAAAACGTAGCTGCAGGCAGGCAGACCCAGTATCACCCATGACCCACTAAGCCAGACTCTCCAGAGGGTCCCCAGTGACCCTCTGGATGGTGGTGATGGTTCCAGAGCAGTGCAGACATGCTTCAAAGCCTGGCTCCGTGACCTGGGCTAAGTCAAGGTCAAATTTGATTTTCTTTAGACCTCATAGGTTCTCAGAAAGGCCTTCCCAGGCTATCTTGCTCTGAAGGACCCTTTCAAATTAGATTTACTCCTCTCCCCTCCCCCCACCACCCTGAGAATGCTAACTAGAACTTGAGACTGTATTAAGTGAGTGACTGGCACCTAATGGGTGGCTCCACATTTGTTGAATCCCTGACTATAAATAGGATTAAATTAGTTGAGGCAAGTAGAGTGTTCGCTCAATGAGTGATTTTGAGAAAGCATTCACTACCTAGTAGCTATTGGCAAGACTGGCTGCAGAAATGTGCAGGGCCCAGTGCAAAAGGAAGGAGCCCAGCTAGCCTAGGGCAGTGGTTCCCAACCTTCCTCATGCAGTGACCCTTTCATATAGCTCCTCTTGTGGTGGTGACCCCAACCTTAAAATTATTTCGGTTACTACTTCATAACTGTAATTTTGCTACTATTATGAACCGGGCGACCCCTGTGAAAGGGTTGTTTGACCCCCAAAGGGGTCTCGACCCACAGGTTGAGAACTGCTGGCCTAGTGGATTGAGAGTTAGGCTGCTAGCTGCAAGGTCAGCAGTTCAAACCCACCAGTGCGATGTAGGAAGAAGAAGAGGCTTTCTATCCCACAAAGACCTATAGTCTTGAAAACCCAAAGGGGCCGTTCTACTCTGCCCTGTAAGGTCACTGTGAGTCAGAACTGAGTCGGTGGCGATGAGTTTTTGTTTTTGAGTGCACAATGGAAATTGAGGGACCCTTGGTGAAATAAATTATCAATAACTTCAGGATGGCAACACCAGGGCATTCAACCAAGAGTGGGGGCCCTTCTCAGCGCTGGTCCTCATGTGGCTGCACAAGCCACATACCCAGAGAGCTGGACCAGGCAATGATGGGATAATCATGAGTACTTTCTAGAAGTTTCTGTGGGAGGTGTTCTCATGTCCAAGGAGGGGCCAGAATCTCGATGACTTGGGAAGTGGTTGGCTCCCTGCCCCTCCACCTGCTCTGATGAAGCCATGCTAAGTTAACTGGAAACTTGAGAAAGTACACACTGGGCCCTATCAGCCCCAGACTGGTTTTCCCTGGCAGCAAATGCCGACTCACACCTGATTGGGAAGCGGGCCGTTCACCGCATCAGAGAAAGTTCTGCGGCTGTGTGCTGAGCAGGTTTTCCCGTGAGTGCACCTCGGCAAACCGAACCACTTTTAATTTACCTGATGGAGTGAAAATACATGAGGCAGACAGAGCCACTTAATTCAATTGTAACAACTTTTCTGGGTGAGAGGCCGAAAACAAGGACAGGGCTCCGAACAGAAAGCAGCCCCGAGGACTTCAGCCTGAAAGCTGGCAGCAATGAGCGAACTCCAGGACAGGCAGGATGGCACTGGCGGCCAGAGCAGCTGCCTGGTGGGGACCAATGCGAAGGGCAAAAGCCCCGAGGCCCCAGCCCTGCGGGGTCTAGAACGAGAACATCACAACAGAGCTAAGTTTATCCTTTCAGCAGTAGCGTCTTGGTCTCATCTGTTAAGTGGGGAAGATCACCCCTTCCTGCCAGCCTGGGGTGGAGATTGAGAATGGCTCTCATGAAAAATGCATTGCTCACCCCTCTGGTGCAGATCATGTGTCCTCTGTAGATTGCGCCCTCCTCTGAGAGTTCAAAAACTTAGCTTCGGACACGAACTTCTTCAGTTTATCTACTTTCCTATCTTCAGTATGCTGGTGTCAGGCCTTTAGATCTGGGAAAGATCCATCTATCTCCGAGCGCTGGTGGCATAATGGTTACATGTTGGGCTGCTAACTACGAGTTCATCAGTTCAAAACCACCAGTCACTCCTCAGTAGAAAGACAGAGCTTTCTACTCCTGTTAAGAGTTACAGCCTTGGAAAATCACAGGGCAGCTCTACTCTGTCTTTAAGAGTGGCTGTGAGTCCTGTTATAACGACAGAGCCCTGTATTAAGAGGCACTGGGCCCTGCTGCTTGGACTTCAAATCCCACAGCTCAAGCACCACAGAATCATTAAGTCCACTTGATCCAAGCTCTTAAATATATACTCGGCAGGAAATACAATTATCTTTTAAAGTTTCTGCTCAGTCTCAATGATTGGATGATGTTGACAGTGGTTCCAATTCTGCCCTCTTTCTCTCTCTCCTTTTTCCCCTGCCATAGTTACACATTTTTTGGTATGTGCTAACTGGGGAGACTGCACACTCCAGGGTTTCCCAGCAGCCATGGATGCGTTTCCCAACCTGCTTCTGCTACCATGTCTGCTAGCCAGTGTCGTAAATCCAGGACCTGGGCTGGGCCAACCACACAGCTAGCTTCCCCCCTGGCCACCATGGACGGTTCGGTCACTGCCATTGAGTCTATTCTGACTCATGGCCACCCTATAGCACAGGGCAGGACTGCTCCTGTGGCTTTCGGAGACTATAACTCTTTATGGGAACAGAAAGCCTCCTCTTTCTTCCATGGAGCGACTGGTGGTTTTGAACTGCTGACCTCCTGGTTAGCAGCTCGACCCATAACCATTATGCCAACAAAGCTCCTGTGGATGGCCCAAGGCAAGCCAATTTTGTTCTTTCTCAGAATTTCCCCCGACTAACTGGGAGAATGCTGTTGATTGTGTGATGATGACTGGGTCCAGAATGACCTGCGACTGTTTTCCTGTTGACACAGATACCTCTAGAGAGGAGAGACAGATGGAGAGATTACAGAATACCCCCATATTGGTCTAGCCAAGTTCACTCTGGCACTTTCTAGGGTTGGCTACTTGGACCTATCCACCACTCTCCTTTGCCCCCTTGAACAATGTGGCTTGGTTTCTGTCACTTCTCAGCTGGGACCCTCCTTGCCTGACCAAGAGAAACATCCATGGAGATGGCCAGCATGAAGTCAGTCTCTGGTGACAGAGGTGATAATTCAGAGAATAACAGCGAGCGGGGATGGTGGTTAAATAGAGGGATGGTGGTTAAGTAGATACCAACTGCTCTGGCAAGAACTTTTCTAGGAGGAGGAAAGAAAGATGTGGGGCATTCATAAGGTGGCAGGCTCAAGGAAAGGTATGCTTTTCACACTAGAGGAGACAAGCAGAAAGGAGGAGATTGTCATCTCAAGAAAGGGAGGTTAACCAAGGGATCAAGGTCCCAGGAGAAATGCAGTAAAGAGCACCTGGAGCAGCATCGGTTCATGAAGGACAGACACTTGAGAGTCTAATAAAGGAGACAGTGATAATGGAAAATAATTGTGAGAGAGAGGTGTGGAAGCTCACAATGTTCTCTCTGCAAGAGAGGAGTTGAAGGATTAAACCAGGGCTGCGACAAGAGAAGAGGCTACCAGCTACCACCCGGGCTCGTCTTGCTCTGGCCCTCTCCCAGCAAGGGCGCCGGTGGTAGGGCAGCGACAGGTTATGACAAGACCATTGTAGTTGTATGAGTTGTATATTGTAGCTGATGACTTGATGTGGCGTCGACTGTCATACACTACCCACTCTTCCACAGCAAGGGCATCTGTTGAGGCTGTGGGGGAGTGCTGGGCCCACGGGTATGGAGAGAAGGGAGGCTCTGCTAAGTCAGTGAGCCTGACGGAAGAGAGGGAAATCAGAGGGCTGAGCACCATCTTTCATAGCCTAGCCAAGGGTGGTTGCTGGGTTCCCAAGTGAAAGTTTTATATAGTGTCCTGATCCCACTGGGACGGTGGACAGTGATGGTCCTGAATTGCCATATCCCTTCATTCTTCTTTGCCCTCTAAGACAGCAGAAGGGCAGGAACTCTGGAAAGAACCACTCCTATGGTAGCAGCTCTCTCCTGCCTTAAGAAAGTAGCTCATCACCCTTTTTTTTGTCACCTTAGCCTTTTGTCTTTATTTTGACCTTTGCATATTTAGGTGAGACAGTATAACATGTAGAGGTTAAAGACTCTTGTTGACAGGTAGGTAGATCTGAGTTTGAATACCACTGGTACCTCTGACTGGCTTGCGTGACTTTAATGCAGCTACTTAACTTCCTAACTCGTCCATTTCTCATCTATAACAAGGGATCTTAGAAGTACCACTGGCTTCACCTGTTCCTAAGCCCCCAACACCACTGCCAATTAAGTTGATCCCAATTTATAAAGACCCTACATAGGGTTTCTGAGACTTTAAGACTTTGTAGGATCAGACAGCCTCATCTTTCATCCTGGAAGCAGTTAAAAAACAAACAGAACTCGCTGCCATCAAGTCAATGCAGCCTGTTAGTGACCCTGTAGGAGGGGGTAGAAGTGCCCCTAGGGGAGGAGAAAGCCTCTTCGTTCTCCCACGGAGCATTTGGTGCTTTTGAACTTCCAACCTTGCTGCCCAAACTGCTGGCCTTGTCATTAGCAACCCAACACTTAACCCACAGCACCACCAGAGTTCCTTACTTAATCTGCAATGAGTGTGATATGAGGTTATACTTGTAAAACGCTTAAAATACAATGCATGGTAGATGTTCTCAAACCCGATTTCAATTTGATAGCCAGTGAAGGCATTTGGGACTTCACACCTTCTAAGGTAATGATTTTTTTTAACCTATAAAAAGATGGCAATATGTTTTAAACATTTCTTCACATGATAAACCAGGTAGATACATTTCAAACTCAAAATTTACCACTATCAAGTTGATTCTAATTCACAGTGAACCTATAGAGCAGAAGACACCCCTGTGGGTGTCTAAGGCTGTAAATATTCACAGGAGTAGAAAGCCTCATCTTTCTCTGGGAGAGCAGCTAGAGGTGTCCAATTGCCGAGCCAGCAGTTGGCAACCCAACGCCTAACCCATAATGCCACCAGGGCTCTTGGTCAATTTCAAGTTACTGTCATTTGCTTTATTTTGAGTCCAGTGTCCTGTTGAAGGGTAAACCACCACATCGAGGCTAGTCGATAGGTTTTATCACATTCAGAATAGGTTTTATCACATGCGGAATCTAATCTATTGATAGTGTTCACCTGGGGCATGATGGTGCGGTTTTTCTAGGCAAATTGAAAGGTGTGCTCTGATTGATTAGTGATGTCTGCCATGGACACTGTTTAAGACATGACTGAATCTGTTTCCTGTCTGTGTTGACTCTGCAATCATCCCTGAGGTCATGGGTTACAGATGTGATAGGCACAATGGTAGGTAACTTTCAGACTTGTCAATGTTCATAGAGAAGGCACTTGCTTATTTGAAGAGTCTAGAGAAGCAGTTGTCACTAAAGCTTAGGTCATGAAACAGGGGGTAGCTATAAAAAGAAAAACATTGCACTATGTAGTTTTGTAGGTGGATAATGACAGTGCAGTGTGCATGTGTAAATCTGGAGCCTCCACCAGTGACAGGTTTAAAGGCTGTCTGCCTGATTCTGGGGACACTGTTTGCAAAGTAAAAAAAAAAAAAGTGCCAACCAATTGGTTGCTGATGTTGGTACTTGCCTGGTTTCTTGCTTCTCCCCTGTTCTTCCTCACCTGAGCCCACATGCAACTCAGCTGGTAGTACCCCACATCCTGAGCCCAATTCTTCCTGCTGTCAGCAAGGATTGTAGAATTCCAGTGGGGATTCCAGGTAACCTAGTAACATCTACCCTGGTTTCTCAGGCAGCTCTGCCTAGAGTCCTTGGGGGTTTGTGTCTGCCTTGCTGATGCCTCAGAACATAGCCCTGTTGTCACCCTAACTGCCCAGATCTCTAAGATAATCTCTCTATTTGGACTACATCCTCCCCTCTCAGGATGTCCTATTACCTTGTACTTTCCCCTGTTCCTAGATCACAGCCTGCATCTTCATAATGGTGCTTTTGATTTCCACAGCAGTGGATGGGCACTGGGAATAACAAAGGCTTTGAAAGCAGACAGACCCTAGGTTCCAAAGGCAGCTCAGCTGTTTAACTGTGTTGTTGTACAGATGGATGACTTTTCTCATCTAGAAAACGGGGAGGTGAATAATGACTCGGCCAAAGCTTATATCCTGGAGGAGAGTAGAGAAGCATGCCCAAGACTTAGTACACAGTAGCTGCTAACGCAAGACCAAAAACAATGACACTGACTTTCAGTACTTATAATGTATGGAGGACCAGGTCAAGGGCCCCTTATTCTCCTCTCTTTCTACTGCCATTCAGTCAGTTTTATGATGTATACTTCCTAGATGAAGAAACTGAGCTCAGCAAGGTAAATAACTTACCCAATATCACCCAGCGAATAAAGCATAGAGTTCAGATTTGAACCAAGATCTGTTTGTCCCACTTGAAAACCTGGCCCCTTTTAATCACACGATGCTGCCAACAAGCAGCAGAACCATCTTCTGCCTATTTGGATGCATTTCCCCTTGTCCACTGAGGTTGGGTTTGTCTCACTCACTATACCCCTTCTGGACATAAATAATTACAGCTTTCTTCTTCACACACCCTCCAGTATGCCCCATCCTGTTCCCAGGGAACATTTTATGACTGGCTATGTCACAAGATATGACAGCCTCTGGTCTATTATGCCAAACGCATTTGAGTTTGAAAATATTGAATTGGTTTTAGATACAGCCATGGGAGTAATTTTAAAATCTGGGCTCTCAACCAACAAAGTAATTTTCCTTTATTAATGGGAAAATAAACGTCTCCTGTAAAGAGTGGTGCCTTCCTCCCATGACCCTTGTCCTCAGAAATACCGGGCTGGGTGAGGAGCCTTCATGCCAGAAGATACCAGATGAGACTAGGTGGGTAAGTGGGGGATCCAAAGCAGACCCTCGTATGCACCTACGTGGCCTTGCCCTGTGAATTTGCCTTCTGGTCTTTTATGTCCAACTGCATGATGGCTCTCTTCTGATTGACAAGGCTAGAGACTTGAGAGGGACCCTTTTGTCAGGGTGGTCTGTAGTATGTCAATGTGTTGTGAGGGCACTATTAACACTTGGTTGGTTGATAGTACCAATCGACCATCAAGGTCATCTAACAAGAAGGAGTAAGAAAAACTCAAATTTTTTGAGCCAAGGGTTGTCCTAAAAGTTTTGTACACATTATCTGACTTAATTATCCAGTAATCCTACAGGGAAGGCATAGCTGTTGTCATTTTTCCAGGCCTGTGGCTTAGAGAAATGAAACCTCCCATTTCAGATTAAACAGTAAATGATAGTTCTACCTAGCACATCTAATCCTAAAGATACTCCACCATTCACAGCCAAGACTCAAATGGTGACTAATGAGGGTTAGCTCTCAAAATGGGTGTCAGAATTTCTTTCAGATTCAATACCTATTATATCAGATACATAATTAGAATCTACCCCAAACCGATGGGACTTTACTGCCAGAGCCTGAAATTGAGAGATGCCGTTCAGCGATTTGCATACAAATAGACCACAATTATTATGACATATTGTCCATTATGGAATTCAGTTTTGTTTGCATTTCAGTGGAAACCATAAAAAGTCAGTTAGGAAAGAGTTAGCTTTATCAATTACATTTTTGAAAATTCAGTTTTGTTTTTTAAGGTTTCTGAATGAGTGTGCTGAAGGGGAAAAAATACCCAAGGGCTAAAATATTCAATCAACATTGTGGGAAATGGGATTGGAGTTTTTGAAAGGTGGGGTCTTTCACTAGGGAAAGTGACAGAAATACTCAACACTCTCTTTGATTTTGCCTCTAATGGCCACACTGCACCTATATTGATGGGGCAAGTGGTTTAGGTGGCCTGGTTTCTCTGGGGCCTCACAAGATTCCTAGATTTCTGCATCACAGTTCATCCACATTTTTTTTTTCCTGAGCACTTATGGGGGTTATTCGTCCCAGGGGAAAACGTAGGAGATAATGCGTTGAGATTTAGAATTAGTCAGATATTGGTCTAAGAACTGACTTTGTCATGACTAAACTATGAATTTGTGAACAAATTATCTTGCCCCTCTGTTTTATAAATAGCCTCATCACCTGAAATAGATGTTATACACAGGAACTCAAAGGGTTATGCTAAGAACAAAATGAGAAAACAAATGCAAAGCCCGTTTAGCATAGCTCATGTAAAATCAGTATGCATATTAATTTTTTAAATTGTCATAGATAAATTTTTAAGTGAATAGTTTGATAAATTCAGCGATCCATGTGGTCTAGTCCCAGAGTGATAAGTGACATTCAAGAAAACATGGGTCTAACAAACAAAGATAATTAAAAGAATCCAAATCTTTTTCTTTTTTTATACCGTTTTATAAGGGGCTCATACAACTCTTATCACAATCTATACATACATCAATTGTGTAAAGCACATTTATACATTCATTGCCCTCATCACTCTCAAAACATTTGCTGTCCACCTAAGCCCCTGGCATCAGCTCCTCATTTTTTCCCCTCCTCTTCACTCCCTCCTCCCTTATGGACCCTTGATAATTTATAAATTATTATTTTGTCATATCTTTCCCGATCTGACGTCTTCCTTCACCCACTTTTCTGTTGTCCATCCCCCAGGGAGGAGGTCACACATAGATCCTTGTAAGTGGTTCTGCCTTTCCAACCCACCCTCCCTCCACTCTCCCAGTATCACCACTCACACCACTGGTCCTGATGGGATTCCCTGTATTTCCAGTTCCTATCTGTACCAGTGTACATCCTCTGGTCTAGCCAGCTTTGTAAGGTAGATTTGGGATCATGATAGTAGGGGCCGGGGCGGTGGGAGGCATTTAGGAACTAGAGGAAAGTTGTATGTTTCATCATTGCTATATCGCACACTGACTGGCTTGTCTCGGCCCTGAGACCCTTCTGTAAGGAGATGTCTAGTGGCCTACAAATGAGCTTTGGGTCTCCACTCTGCATCGCCCCCACCCCCGCATTCACAATGATAAGATTTTTTTTGTTATGATGATGCCTGATACCTGATCCCTTCGACACCTTGTGATTGCAGAGGCTGGTGTGCTTCTTCCATGTGGGCATTGTTGCCTCTGAGCTAGATGGCTGCTTGTTTACCTTCAAACCTTTAAGACCCAGACACTTTATCTTTTGATAGCTGGGCACCATCAGCTTTCTTCGCCACATTTGCTTATGTACCCATTTGTCTTCAGCGATCGTATCAGGGAGGTGAACACACAATGATATGATTTTTTGTTCTTTGATGCCTGATAACTGATCCCTTCAGCATCTCCTGCTCATGCAGGCTGGTGTGCTTCTTCCATATGGCCTTTGTTGTTTCTTAGCTAGATGGCCGCTTGTTTACCTTCAAGCCTTTTAAGACACCAGATGCTATATCTTTTGATAGTCAGGCACCATCAGCTTTCTATACCACATTTGCTTATTCACCCACTTTGTCTTCAGCGATTGTGTCAGGAAGGTGAGC
Organism: Echinops telfairi; assembly: GCF_000313985.2. Lineage (NCBI taxonomy): Eukaryota > Metazoa > Chordata > Mammalia > Afrosoricida > Tenrecidae > Echinops > Echinops telfairi. The sequence continues at coordinate 21,796,442 of NW_022103896.1, forward strand.
ATCATAGAATGCCAATTTAATAGAAGAAAGTATTCTTGCATTGATGTCGTACTTGAATCGAGGCCCAATGTCCTTCTGTTACCTTAATACTAAACTTATAAATATGTGCACATAAATCTATTTCCCCATCCTCATATATAAATATATTTACATATGTACATGCCTTCATTTAGACCTCCACAAATGCTCTTTGCCTCCCAGCTCCTTCCTCCACTTCCTTTGACCTTCCTCCTGTCCCACCATCATGCTCAGTCCTCACCTGGGTTTCAGCAACTCCTCCCAGTTACATCACCCCTGATCACGCCCTACCAGGCCTCCTACACCCTCCTCATCACCAATTTGGATGACTTGTTGTTCTCTTGTCCCTGGGTTTGTTAACACCACTTCCTTTCCCCCCACGTCCCCCTCTCCCATGTTCCCCAGGAACTGTTGGTCCCTTTGTTTTCTCCTCCAAATTGTTCATCCAGCCTATCTTATTTAGACAGACCTGTGGAGATAATAACATGCACACACACAAAAACCAGAGCAAAACCGAGCAGCAATATACAACAAAACAACAACAACAAACCAATGACAACAAAACAAAACACAAGAAAGAAAAGCTTGTAATTACTTCAAGGACTGTTTGTTGGCCTTTAGGAGTGAATCCAAACCTTTTTCATGCATTTATTGGAGAACACCAAAGAGGGTCCCATTCCTAAGCCATGTGGTCACTGTGTCACACTCACTCTTTGCACCCCAAGTCCTTTATTCCCTATAACTGTTCTAACATCTCCTTATTCAATGTTCCAGTTCCAAAATGACACTCATTATTGAAAACCAGTCCACAGTGTTTTCTCTCCCTCTTTTCCCCACTGTAGATGTGTGTTAATTTAGCTCCTCTTTCAGCAAGCAAAATTCCTTCCTTGATTGGACTATAAATAGTTGTGAATTAACAGGAACTCCGCTGGCTTAGTGATTGCAAGTTGGGCTGCTAACCACAAGATCACCAGTTCAAAACCACCAGCTTCTCCCCAGCATGAAGATGAGGCTTTCTACTCCTGTAAAGGTTTACAGTCTCAGAAACCCACAGTGGCAGCTCCCTGTGCTATAGAGTCAGAATTGACTCCATGGTAGTGAGTAAGCAGGGTTTTCTGTAACCACGTAGGGAGGGTGGCTTGTGTAAGCAAGTTGACACTAGCAGCTTTAGTTATATCACCTACGCGGAGTCTCCATTGCAAGTTCCCCTCTCAGCCAAGTTGCTATGCAAGTACTGTGAAAATGGATGGTTTGATTTCAAACTTCATTCTTTTCCTCTTACCCACTAGAGGGTCAGAAGGGGCATGGACTCAGAAGGAGTCAGCTCACGACCACTTGTGTAGAACTTAGGTGTCCTTCTTGTCCAGGCACTAATTGTGAGCCCTGTCACCCCTCTGGGTCTCTGTTTCCTTGTCCTTCAGTGAAGGACAATGATAGCTACTTTCTCAGGTTGCTATGGTTTTGAATTTATGATATGAAGGACCTGAATGTCCCTTTAGAAAATAAAATGACTTAAAAATGAAACCAACCTCACTGCCACTGAGTCAATGTCAATTCATAGTGACCCTTTAGTACAGGGTGGAACTGTCCCTAGGAGTTTCTGAGACTATAGCTCTTTATGAGCATAGAAAGCCTCAACTTTCTTCCATGGAGATTCTGGTGGTTTCAAACTGCTGACCTTTTGGTTTGCAGCCCAATGTATAACCATTATGCCACTGGCGCTCCAAAACGATGGATGGAACAATCCAACCATGTGTCATTAAGCTAGAGCAGCATCTGGTAGCTTAGTAGTCTATTTAAAAAAAAAAGAATATTCATTATGTACCTATTATATGCTATAAGCTTTTGTAGGCACAGGATGTAGCAGCTGACAGGGCAGGTAAGATGCCTGCTTTCATTGGACCTTTCATGCAAGGGGCCATTGAATCTGTAGAAATGTTAATGAGTAAATAAGTAATCTCATCAAAAAATGAGGTGATATGTTTGAGCTCGACTATGGAGGCCAGGAAGGACCCAGCTGAGAAATCCAGGTGAACTGGTATCAGCACCTGATGCCAAGTAGTCAGCTATGAGAAGATAGGAGGGAAAGAGAGTAGAGCAAGAGCAAAGCTTTCTGGGAAGGTCAGCGTGCCTGGCTTGAGAGAGTTTGGAGAGGGTAGCAGGCAGTGCTCAAATCATGCAGTGTGGGAAGAGTTTTTATGTTATCTCATGTGGAAGGAAGGCACAGCCATTTGAGAATTTACAGAAAATAAGAAATTATTTTTATGGTTCTAAAACTTAGTGGTCACTATGTGGAAAATGGATGGCCTAGTTGTTCGTAACGAGTTCAAATCAAGGACCACGAGTGGCGTGAACTTGGCCTGGGCTCGGGTGATAGCAGAGGAAGAGAAAAGAGGTTGCCTTCAGAAGTCAGGGCAGTGGAGTCAGCCTTGATGATGCAGATGGCAGGGCGTATAGGTCATTGCCTGTTTATCTTTCTGAACACTTCAGAATGGATATGCCATGGGGAAGGGTTAAGTATTATTGAACATCATAATGGCTGTTATTTATCGGGCATTTATTTTTGAGTTTTGTGTGGTTTTTTTTTTTCCTGCTTTATATCTTTCTCTCAGTAAATTTGACAGACTACTTAAGGCCCTTGTCTACATTATTTCATTTCATTCTCAAAATAATCTTATTAGGTAGTTATTCATTGACACAGTGACTCATGAGACTTCAGTAACTTGCCCACAGTAACACAGCTAATGAGCTACAGAATCAGGGGTTGAACTCAGGTTAGTTTTATTTCCCTATAAGCGCTATGAATTTATTTCCTGGCACATCAAATGTTGTTAAGGTTGCTCTGAACCAGTTCTAGGGACCTGAGAAAACTTTGGGGAGCCTTTGCACATCACAGAAACCTTACCTCTTTCAGCTTACTAATACAAACTGGAGACAGCTGGCCATTAATGTGAGCTCTGAAATTGAACTAAGCAAAAAACAATGGCACACCCTAACCACAGCCATAATAAGACTTTACTGTTGTTTCCAAAATCCGGTTTAGGAGTCCTCAATGTTACTGTTACACACTGAAGCCCCAAACTATGTGTACAATAAATAATCACAAACTTAGCCAATAGGTGGCTGTTTTACAAGAAATGGTGGAAATAATATTTCCTTCATAGAGAAAATTCAGGGACCTGAGGTACAGTTAAAACCATCAAATAGAGAAATTATTTTTTTCTTTACATACACAAAATTATCCAAACCTGTGCACTTTAGGGGAGCCCTGGTGCTGTTGTGGGTTATGTGAAGGACTTCTAGCTATAAGGTCAGCTGTCCCAAACCACCAGCCACTCCACGGGAGAAAGATGAGGGTGAGGGTTTTTTTTCTCCTGTCAAGATGTACAGTCTCAGAAATCCACAGGAGCAGTTCAACTCTGTCCTTTAGAGCCATTAGGCATTGGAATTGACTGGAGTTAGAATTGACTCAATGGCAGTGAGGTTTGTTTTGTGTGTGTGTGCACTCTGAGTAGTGGGCTTAGATTTTCCATAATTCTGCTGCTGATAACATCTCAGGGATCAAAAACAGCCTTTAGAGAGGAAACTTGCAGACTGGTTCCACGAACAGTAATAAAGGTTTTTTGGAGTTTTTTTTTTAATAAACTATGTTTAGTATTTTAGTTCATCATTTTAAGAAGGTGTTGTCCTTTCCCTTTTCTAGGATTTCCAGAACAACAATAAACATTTATGAAGAAAGGAGAAGGAAACTAACTTACACAGTGGTAGATTCAGCAATTGCCCGTTTCTCCTTGTTTGACCAGCGTTTACTGACTGCCCTTGTAGGAATAACTGAAGTCAACCAAGGTCTTCACCACTCTGCCTTCTTCTGATCTACTGTGATTCCTGGGGCATTCCTCTATTAGATGAGAGGTCTTTAAAAGGTACTTAGAACATGTGTATTATGAAGAAACCATGCATGGATTCTAGATTTTTTTCCCCAACAAAATTGAGTTGGAGGCAATAAGAAGCATAAGACATCACTTTGGAAACCACCACTGTCAGAGCAACATGAGTTCTGCTAACTAGGAAGCAAGCACAAACACCAGATTTATGGTGAAGTGTGGGTGGAAATATGATGAGATCATTGATGCTTTATGAAAGTTTATGGGGACAATACCCCAAAGAAACCACCAGTTTATAAGTGGATAACCATTTTAAGAAGGGATAAGACAGTGCTGAAGTCAAAGTCTACAATAGCAGACCATTCACATCAACTTGCAAGGAAACAATTCATCTTGTTTGTGTCATAATTGAAAACGACCAGTCGTGGATTAACAGCAGAAACAATAGTCAGCACCATAGTCATCTCAATTGGTTCAGCTCACAATACTCTGACTGAAAAACTAAAGTTGAATTTTTTTTTTGCTAGATGAGTGCCCAAACTGTTGCACCCAGATAAGTTGAAGACCGAGTTTTCTATGGAAATCATAAACAAGTGAGGTCAAGATCTTGAAGCATTTCTTCGAAGAATTGGTACAGGAAATGGAACATGGTTTGACCAGTATGAACCTGAGAAAGGAACCTCAAAGCCATAGTTACCAAGAAGCGGAGGTGGTCCCGTCAAAACAAAAGCAGACCAGTCAAGAGCAAAGATTTTGACAACAGTGTTTTGGGATGCTCAAGGCATTTGCTTGTTGACTTTCTGGAGGGTCCAAGAACAACAATGTCTGCTTATCTTGAGGTGTTTTGAAAAGGTAAGCCAATGCTATAGGAGAAAAATGCCTAGAAAAGCTTCCCTAGAGAATCTTTCACCCCCACAGTGCTCCTGCTCATTCCTCTCATCAAATAAGGGCCATTTTTGAGAAAAGTTGAATGGGAAATCGTTAGGCATGCATGTTATAGTCCTAATTTGGCTCTACCTGACCTCTCAACAAAACCTACAAAGCATACTCAACTTTCTCCAGTTAACAATGAGAAAGAGAGTGCACTGACATAGTTAAATCCCTAGAATTTACAGTTTTTTAGGGATGAACCGAATGGCAGGTAGCCTCCCTTAGAAAATTGCCTTGAACTTGATAGAGTTTATGCTGAAAAATAAAGTTTATGTTTTTATTTTTATCTTTTAATAACATGGTGCTCCTTTTTCCTTTTCCTTTTTTTAAAATGTTTAATGATCGTTGGTCCTGTTTAATTAATTTATTTATTAATCATTTTATTGGGGCTCATACAATTCATCACAATACATAGATCAACTGTGTAAAGCACACCTATATATTTGTTGCCCTCATCATTCCCAAAATTTGCTTTCCTCTTGGGTTCCCAGAATCAGCTCATTTTCCTTTTACCCCCTCTCTCTCCCCCCCCCCGATGAACCCTTAATAATTTATAAATTATTATTATATCTTATCTTACACTGCCCGGCATCTCCCTTCACCCACCCCTCTGCTGCCCATCCCCCCGAGAAGAGGTTATATGTAGATGCCTGTGATCAATTCCCCCTTTCAACCCAACCCCCTTCCCTCCTCGTATTGCCACTGTCACCCCTGGTCCCGAGGGGTTCATCTGTTCTAGATTCCCTGCGTTTCCAGTTCCCATCTGTACCACTGTGCATCCTCTGGTCTAACCAGGTTTGCAAGGCAGAATTGGGGTCATGGTAGTTGAGGGGAGGAAGTTTAAGAACTAGAGGAAGGTTGTGGGTTTCATTATTGCTATACTGAACCCTAAGTGACTCATCTGCTCCCCACTACCCCTCTGCAAGGTATGTCCAGTTGTCTACAGATGGGCATTGAATCCCCATCACGCGCCACCCTCATTGACGATGATATGACTTTTTCCCCCTCGCCTTTGTGTTTGAAGCCTGCATGATCACACATGTTGGTGTGCTGCTTCCATGTGGGCTTTGTTGCTTCTGGGCTAGATGGCCGCTTGTTTACTTTCAAGCCTTTGAGTCCCCAGACGTTATAGGTCTTGATAGCTGGGCACCCAAGATGCCATTTAGGAACCAGTGCCTGGCAGTGTAAATGAGTATATCATGGTTGGCTTACCTGACTTTGTTCCATAAAACAGGTAGGATGACAGAGAAGAAAAGCCACAAGGTTCGCCAACAATGTTTGGAGTCTAACATAGAACCTGACCTTGATATATATATTTTAACAGTTTTGTTGGCACATAATTCACGTACCATACAATTCCGTAGTTAAAAATATTAAGGAGAGTTGTGCAATCATCATCACAATCAATTTTAGAGCATTTACTTCATGCATATACCCATTTTTATTAGCTCCCTATTTCTTTCCTCAACCTCCCTTGACATAGCCCTAAGAAAAGCAGAAGATAATAGAAGCTAGAAGAAATTGGAAATGAGTCAGAAGGAAAAACAAATGACAACACATTGCATTTTAACTTGGCTATATCTGCAGTCATCCATGTTCTAATGCACTCTATTGAGGGCAAGACTATTTATATCCCTACTCCCGTAGACAGTTACGGTTTTGGAATCCCACAGGAGCAGTTCTACTCTGTCCTATAGAGTCAGTATGAGTTAATATGGACTCAATGGCCGTGAGTTCACTTTTTTGGAGTCCTGGTCTGAGAGAGATCAGTGCAGTGGAGACTTAACCCATGTGGGGACTCTGCAAATGGACTTTGGGCTTTCACAGTCATCTACAGCTTTCTGTAAACTGGGTGCTCAGAATTTGAGTTCTGATAAATTTTTTCTTTTAGTCTTGGATTTTATTATTTATGATCCTTGGATCACATGGACTGGTGTGCTCCTTCCCTGTTGACACCTCACTTAAATCACTGTTTGCTTTAAAACAAGTCTAAAACCCCATATGCTATTCCTTCTGAAAGCTTGGCACTATCTGATTTTTTTCACCACACTTTGCTATAGCACCTATATCTTTGGTGATCATTTCATGAGGACAAGTATTGAGAGCGCCACATTGTAAACATTAATTATTTGTAGATTGGGGTTTAGGATTAAGTACAAGCTCAGAATCCATTTGTATAACTAAAGTATAAGTGGTGTATATATATATATACCACTTTAGAGGCGGCGTTGTAAGTTTGTTGAGAAATAATTTAAGTAGCCCCCATAAGACACATGGTAATTTTAATGATAGTATTACTCACCCAAAGGAGGCCTGGTGATGTAGTGGTTATGTATTGGGCTGTAATCCATAAGGTTGGGAGTTTGAAACCAACAACCACTCCGAGGGAAAAAGATTGGGCTTTCTCCTGTAAACAGTTTACCCCCATAAAGAGTGAGAGTCTGAAAACCACGGCGGGGTGGAGGGGAGTAGTGGTACTGTGTGTTAGTGTTGGCTTGATGACAGTGAGTTTGGCTATGTTTTGTTTATCATTAATCTAGCTAATCTAGTTTGGCTATTTTGGTTTATCATTAATCTAGCTAATGGCATAGAATTTAAAGTACTATTGAGAAAAAGAAACAGGAAAGGTCTTCAGACTAACATACATGAGATGTTCACTTACACAAGAACCTGACCTTTAGAAGATGTGCAATAAGCGTTTTTTGAAACAAATGTAGTGGATTACTATGACCCAGGTCCTAATTAAGGAGTTCCAATGACAGCGTGTGTTAAGTCTTGGGTTCCTAACCTAAAGTTCACAGTTCAAATCCACCAGTCACTCAGCAGAGGAAAGATGAGCCAGTCTGTTTTTGCTTCCCTGAAGATGGACAGCAACCCCATCAGTGGTTCTACGCTGTCCTATTGGGTTGCTAGGAGTCAGACTCCACTCAATGGCACTGGGTAGGTACCTGATGGGCCCTTTTGGAACTACTGTGTTTAGGACACATTGCTCTTGGATCATGTCATATGTTTTATTTTTGTCTTAACAACCAGATATTAAATTCCTACCAGTAGGGGCCTTAGCTAGCAAGTATTGGTTGATTGAATGGGCTCCCTCAAGAATATAGCCAAGTAACCCGTGTAATAGATCATGTGTGATTGTCACTATTGTGGAAGAGGAAGGCACATGTTTCTTTCACAGAAGGAACCATTACAAAAGAAAAAAAGCAACCCTTGGGTTTAATTTAGCAAAGGCCCTGTGGAGCTAGCTCAGTTAAATAGGCTGAAGCCAGCAAGGAATTCATCACTGGATGAAAACTTGCTGTTGTTTGAAGCTGCTGTCATGGTGACCCCTGGCACGTAGTGACTCTGCGCAATGGAATGAAATGCTGCTCAGACTTGTGCCATTCCCATGGTTAGGGGTGGATCAGGCTGTTGTAATCCTGTATGCTTTTTATTGGCTGATTTTTGGAAGGAGATCACCAGGCCTCTATTCCTAGTCTAAGTTTGGAAATTCTCCTGAAATGTATTTGGCAACACAATGAGGCTCTATTGAGCACTTCCCATATGCTCACTCAGTATTAGACATGGTGTGTCTGCATATCAGACATAAGGAAGGTCTTCTTTGTCTGCTGGGGTGAATACGGCATGCATTGTCAGGTGTAAAGTACCTGGAGGATGGGCTGCCTAGGTATGTTTCCAGGTTGACTGAAGTATCCACATGACCAAGAAAATGGCTCACAATTGCTAACACTAACTGAACAGCTCTACTGTGCCAAACCTTATTTTAATTGCTTTACACAGAACCCCTGCAGCCTTCTCAACAACCCTAAGAGGTAAGTGCTATTGAGAACACTGTTACTAAAGGAGGGAATGGTATTAGATCTTAAATTGTGAACCCCTGGTTTCTAGAAGGCTATGCAGAAGAATGGAAACCCCAAATCCAATGGCAGTGTCTACACATAGATCAAGCTTCAGGTGACTCCCCTCTGACCATAGTCGAGGGACGTGAATACCCATGTTATCAGAAAGAGAGCAGTGTAAAGTGGATTACAGCAGAAGAGTTAGGTTACAAAGCAATATTCTATCATTTGATCTCCCCTTTGACTCATTTAAAATTGGTTTTAGCCTAAAACATAATGAAAGGGAAGTACATGTGGATTAAACCTCTGGTGAATCCCCTTGATCATAAGCCAGGAATGTGAATAGCCTTGCTATTAAGCAGAGAGCATTGAAAAGTGGATTATTAAAGATGCAGTTAAATTAACTGTTTACACCCATAAACAGCTACAGTCTTTGAAATTCATCGGGACAATTCCACCCTATCCCGTAGGGTCACTAAGAGTCAACATCGACTCCATGGCAGTGAGTGTCATTTGATCTTCTTATGACCCATTTTAATATTGTTCTTAATATATTCTACTTTTTTTCAATTGAAAGTGTTCTCTGTTTAACTTTGCCATTGTTAGTTTGTTAGTTTGCTGCTGTTGTCCGTATGCTTTTCTGTACAAGAAATCCAGGATAGGTAAATATATAGAAACAGTAACTGGGTTAATGGTTTCTTAGGTGTGTGGCAGTGGCGGTTGGGGAGAAATGAAGAGATAATAACAATGAGGAGCAGAAAGAAGAAAATGTTCAAAAAGTGATTGTGGTAATGATTGCACAACTCTTCATGATATGATTGAACTAATGAATTGTATGAGATGTGGATTATGTGCCAATGAAGCGGTTTAATTTAACAAAGAACACCATTTACAGTTGAGAAAATTAATCTTGAATGAAGCAAAATAACTTGTGCAGGGTAGTCATACTGCTAGTGATTGGTGGAGTCAGGATTTGAATGAAGGTCGATGGGATTCAAGGCTTGTGCTTTTACCTTCCACTGAAAAGGGACATGAGCTAAAGGCGAAGAGCAAAGAACAAGGAGCATGAGGTCAAAAGAAGAGAAACAAGAAAAAGAATCCCTGGGGCAGGAAATAAGATATATTAAAGGGAGTGGCTCAGGACTGTGGTAAAAGTAATGCAAATCACTCAAAGGTTATTTGAGGTGTGAGGGGGTTGATCTTAATGGCTAAATTTGTCACCTAGATGGTCTCAGCCCTCAAACGGATCATAAGCTAGGAAGAAAGCAATTATCCACGGGAAAGATTAATCCAATCAATTGTCATCTAGTAGAATCCAATTCGTGGTAACCCCAAGCGTGTCAGAGGGGAACTGTGCTCCATGGGGTTGGTTTTCCATCCCTCACTTTTCAGACGTCGAGCATCAAGCCTTTCTTCTAAGACATCTCAGGGTTCACTTGAACCTCCACCCTTTTCTGGGGTACTAACCTTTACCTAGGACATCCTGGGAAAGATGGGTAAATCATCTAAGAAAGTAGACGCTCAAGGGCAACTGAACGTGTATTATGGATCACATCGGGATTTTGAGCGAGGTCTCTGTCTCTCTCTCTGTCTCTGTCTCTCGCTCTCTCTCAGTTGCCCTCATGCTCTTGTTACCCGGGCAGAAACAGGACGTTACCCTTCCTGGAATGACAGGTTTCAAGCTTCGGTGGGCATCTGTCCTCGCAGGCTCTGGCATGACCTGTCTGAGCAGCAGTCACGCAGCTCCAGCTCACCCTGCTGGAGCCGGTCCAGTGATACTGCCCCACCAAAGCCTTCTCAGCTGTGCACGAGTTACCTGATCTGCCAACTGGATGCCAATCATGTGGGACTTCCGAGAGAAGCCTTGTTTTCTTACTGTATTTGGCTCAGATAGTGGTTTGTGGGCGGCTTGAGTATTTAGTTAGAAACAGAGAACGTATTGCAACATATGCTAAGAACTAAAATTTATTTTTATGAGTTGTTTCTTGCGGAATCAAATAACTGTGACCCTACCTGGTGACAGCAGACCCACTCATGGGAAAGGGTGCAATGTGGGTGTCTTAGGCATCCTTTAGTGACAGATATATAGTCTTTTAAGATGCTTGCAAGGGGGTACATCCTTTTAGGATCTATTCAGAATCTCAAATCTTTTGGCATGGTCCTTCTCTCTGACCTTGATGCTACCATTGTGTTTCAGCATTGTGACAAGCTGTCAGGTAGAGTATTTGACGTTATGAGTGAGATGGTGTTTTGTTGTTGGACCTTCAAGTGCTCTATTCCTCTTCCTGAGCACCAGGATTGAATTCAGACAGAAATCTAGGACATGAGGTTGGGAAAGCATAGTCAGAACTTACTGACTCGCCCTGTAGCCTCTGAATAAGCACTCACTCATTCTCTGCTTCCCGTTCTCCTTGGTAGCCCAGAATGAGGGCGCTCCCTAGAAGATCAGTTGAAAGAAACGATGCACAGTCCATAAATCCCTAGAGATGTCTGGATGAAGAAGGACCTAGAAGCACCAGATAGCACCATGATTTTCCTTTCCCATGACAACCTCCGTCTTCTCTCTTCATTGCTCTCATGCCCTGATTTGGAAGGGATGACTACACTGGTGACCAACAGATCAGTGGATGGGAATGCTAGGCCTAAGGAACTTAAAGGCAAAGCTGACCCACTAAGTGTGTGTGTGTGTGGGGGTGGTGGTGGTGGTAATAATGGTCCCTGGGTGGTAATAATGGTCAACATACTCAGCTGCTAACCCAAATATTGGGAGTCCACCCAAACGCATCTTGGAAGAAAAGTTGCTGGTGATCCAATTTTTAAAAGTCAGCCATTGAAAACCTCAGGTAGCACAGTTCTACTGCGATCTGTGTGGGGTCACCATGAGCTGTTATAGACTCAAAGGCAACTGGTTTTGTTTCCTCAACTGAAGCATGATGAACCAGAGCCAGCTCTATGCAGTCTCGGGGAAGAGCCAATGTTGGTGTGGCATTAAGGAAATGTGAAGTTCCCCAATTTCAAGTATTATACCCTGAGAATGGTTTACCTTCCCTTTCCTCCGCTCTAACTCCTGGAGCTGGGGGCATCTCTCTCCTGTGAGACACTGGGCTGCCAAGCTGTCTGCTTAGGATGTTGGAAGCATTACAGAACAGTGTCTTCCTCACTTGCCTGCCTGAGCGAGCTGTGTTCAGGATTGTTCTCCAGTTGGCTGAGTCCTCCTTTGAAATGTGCTTTTAGTTAAATGATTGATGTGTCTGATTTTTGACTTAACATTGGGTATTAACTCAATGCTCAGTCTTGTGAGCTGTCAGCCAGAGCTCTGGAGGTGGGAGATTCAAGTGGCTTTGGGGAGGTCTTCAGAGGAAAGACTGCACCTCAAAGCTTTAAACTTCAATCTTAAAACTTCTGTCCTTGTCCAAGTGCTTGAAATGGAAACATGCATGAGATTTAACGAGAGGCGTCATCTGCTCCTACTCTCAATGGCTTAAATCTTTCAAAGCTTTCAAGTGATTTTTAAGGACACTTTACATTGATTTAAAAATATGCATACCCACTGCTACTGAGTCCATTCCAACTCA
>NW_022103896.1:21809481-21810960 GCF_000313985.2 Echinops telfairi
AAAAAAAAAAAAAAGAAGTAATAACCACTAAAAGTTGGGGCACACTTTCCAACAGACAAGATCAAAACAGAGAGGAGCGAACTAGTGGTAGAAAGGCAAGGAATCATAGAATAAAAAATGAAATTACAGACACCTGCTAAAGCAAATAAATCGCAGAAACTAAGACTTAAGAGCCATTCTGGCTTCCAGGAAGCACCCACAGTGAAACTTCCTGCTTCAAACTCCAAATTTTACCATCAAAGAAAAATTCTGATAGGCAGCTCGAGGGTCTAGGGCAGTGGCTCTCGACCTTCCTAATAATGCGACCCTCTCATACAGTTCCTCATGTGGTGGTGACCCCCCAACCATAAAATGGTTTTCTTTGCTACTTCATAACTCTCATTTTGCTACTGGTATGAATTGGGCGACCCCTGTGAAAGGGTCGTTCGATCCCCAAAGGGGTCAAAACCCACAGGTTGAGAACTGTTGGTCTAGGGCATTTACTTTGCCATCGGGCGAGAAGTTGGAACAAAAGTGAAGGGGCTCATCTCAGCCCAATGTGGTGGGAGAAGTTGTTTCTCTACCATCCCCGAGCACTTGTTGATGCTTGCTTTCTTCTTCGTGATTAGTGCAGAGAGAAGGTCTGGAACCGCAGCTACTTGATAGTTGCTCTGCTCTAGGAAAGCTCTGAGGTTGACCAGTTGACCAGCTAAATGCAATCTCCCTGTTTTACTTGTGCTTGCTATGCTTTCCCATGGTCTTGCTTTACCCAGTCATGCCAGATGGCCCAGGGGGTGAAGAGATGCCCACTTAGACAAGATTTTAGTTTGTGTGTAGCTTTTCACATAGCCCCTCCGTACTCTTTGGGAGCTTGAGATGGACATTGATGTTAGAGCTAAATTCTCATGTAATAAGAAGTCTCCATTGTTCCGGATGTTCTCTGTGTCTGTCTCCTTGGGTGCCTTGAGAAAGAAGCCTGCAGGAAGGCAGGATTCAACAATTTGGCATTTTGTATCCCGGCCAAATAGAATTATTTCAAAGTCTTCCTGTCATAGCATGATTTATGACCCACAGAAGCTGAAGAGGCAGAACAAGGAATTTGGACACAGGGCCAGGATGCCAGGAAGTTGGAGAACTACAGAAATTAAGAAAAATTGTTCATTCATTTTCAATCATTCAAAAACCACGTATTCCGGCACAGCATAAAATGAAGTTGCAAATTTACCTAAGCAGGATCCCTTTTGTCAAAGAGCTCACTGTGTAGCAAAGGAAATAGACTTGCAAATGAATAATTACTGCACAGTGGGAGGAGTGCTATAATTGAAGAGGAGTGTTAGTGGTAAATTGCAGCCACCCGGCAGAACCCAAAACTCTTTCTCCCTGCTAAGCCCCACCCCAATTCTCCTCTTCCTGCCTTCTTCCTCTGTTGCCCTTTGGGAGTTAATACTATTAATATGTTTCTATAACACATTTTAATGGACACCTGAGACTGTGCTGAAA
>NW_022103896.1:21811767-21816261 GCF_000313985.2 Echinops telfairi
GTGTCACTCTTGGTGCAGCTGTTGGCACATAGAAAGAGCCGATAAATGAGGTTTCTGATGTGATTATTAAAGGGTTGCTTTATTGGGAAGAGCAGAGCACAAACCAGCCTTCTCACACTATGTAGACCCGAGGCAGCCTCTGTAGTTCAGGAAGTTCTCCTAGACTGGCAAAGCAGAGATCACTTCACATTTGTGCTGGGTGCTATGCTCAGACCACTGTTTTGATCATCTAAAGCTGCGTAACAAACTGCCCCCGGAACAATGGCTTAGAACATCAGATATCTGCACGCTGGATGGGGTTTAACTGGGTCAGCTTGCCTCTGCCCCATGTAGCATTGGCTAGGGTAGCTCCTGGTGGGTGGCCCTCTTGGACCTGCGAAGATCAGGCTAGCGGGTCAGTTGATGTTAGCTGTTGACCAAGACTCTTAGCCAGGTTCTCAATTCTCTTGTTGCTAGCTTGGCCTTCCAAGGCATCTGGGTTATGAAGGGACACATTCCCAAAGCAGGCATTTCAAGAGGAAAAACCTCTGCTACCATCATGCTTGCTAATATCCCATGGGCCAAATCACATGGTCAAACTCAGAAGAGGTACAAGGCTTCATGGAGTATTGATGCCCCCAAAGTGAGGTTCATTGTAGCCCAAAGCTGGTGAGATCATAGCAAATTCCCTGCCCACTAGTATCTCTCCTTTATGAAAATAGATGCTTACATGTTATTTTTTAAAATCAATTGGTTATGTGATTTTTAAATAGCCCTGGAAGGTGATAAGCAACTATTGCTACTATGCTGCTCCCTTCACCTTCCACTTTCCAAAATATGTGTATTTTAGTTTCACCCATAAGGAGGCCAGGGCTGGAGGGTCAATGGTTTAGGTATAATACACACAGTATTTTTGAGCACAAGCTAAACCATCTAACAGGGTTCATGTTCTCAGATCCACTTACCTCCCCGTTTCCCTTGCATGAGGAATCCCCCCCACACCCACCCACCCAGAACTCCTTTTTTATTGAGAAGGAATGAATTCTCTGAAACTAGCAACAGAACCATTGTTTTCTACTGATAGGTGCATATTACCTACATGAGCGAATAACAGGCTTTATTTGTTAGAGAAAGAGAGAGAGAAAAATCCATTTAGTGATTGAAACAACCGCTTATTCATAGCTTGTAATATTAATTAGCCTCCCACTTTCTCTCTCCTCTTAAAAAGAGCAGGTTTTAATTGTTGTCTTTCCCATATCCCTTGTTTTATGTCTGCCATTTCCAAATTGATACAGGGCTCGCTTGTAAGGTCTTAAAAATAGGCCTGCATTACTTTTGAGAAAGACAATTCTCAATTAATTATAAATGATTTCATTTCAAAACTCAGAATCCCACTGTGAATCCTCAACCTAATAGTTATCTTCTCTAATTGCATGAAGAGGGCTGCAGAAATAAGTTTGGTAGAATTTGTAATTGGAGTTCTTGTATTAAGGATAAGGGTTTAGGCTTCACAGGGAATGTGCTGAAATCTCCACTCCCTCCAAAAGCTTTTGAATTCTTTGACATTAAACACTGGAGGGGAAGAACCAGTAGGAATGTAAGTGGGACACCCTAGTGCTGACTGGAGGGAGTGGGTGGGTGAAAGCAGGCTCTGCCTTGGGGTCCTCTCCAGAAGCCTTTGTGTAGTCTAAGTCATACTTGCAAATGTTCATTGGTGTTGTCTGTCTCCTGGACAAAGAGGTATGGAACAACTATAGCATTTCCGCAGAATCTTCATCTGTTGCTTTCTCCTTTGCTCCTTCCTGCTGCACCTCCCCTTTGTCCTCCACCTGCCTCAATACTGATTACTCCATCAACACAGAGGTGGTTGAGTCAATTCCAACTCACAACAATCCCTTGTGTGTCAAAGTAGGGTTGAATTCTATAGGGTTTTCAATGGATGGTTTTTCAGAAGGAGATTACCAGGCCTTTCTTAGATGGTGTTCCTGGGGAGACAAAATCCTCTAAGCAACTGAATGAGTTATTAACTGTGGGCTATAAAAAAACTGTTCCCCAGCTTTCCTCCCCCAAATATATGTCAGACCTAGTACACTGCTTGCAACTAATGGTAAATGATTGTCAGGTTGTCTCCCAGAAGGCATCAGCCATCCAGAGCAAGCAGACCCTATTGTCTGTCCCATCTTGTACTCTTAATCCCTCCTCTTCCTATAGCGTGTACACCCCTAGATTGTCCCAAAATTACTGTATTGCCTATGGTATGACCCCTTCTTGTGACATAGGTCATTACCTGTAATAAGGGGGCTTGCATGCCCCCAAAGATATATAAGCCTTGATTAGAAATAAATCGCTCTATCTCTCCTGCCCCTCTTCTAATACCTCCATGTAGACCAAGAAGGGCTGAGGTGAGCATGCTACCATGAAATGTGTCTGACTCCTTTATTTGACTCTCTCTCCTATCTCTTCTATTCTTTATGACTTTACTAAAATCTTTATATATCTTAACTGTACAATTGCACATACCACTATATGTTTGGGACCTGTAACTATTTGTTAGGGGCTGGCTACCCTCAAAAATGGCACCCATCATGTGGCGGTAGGAAAAGAACTCTTTTGAGTTATACCCTGTATGTTATACCCTGTGTAATAATTGTACGGCCCCACCGGAGTGAATCAGGGAAATTATGTGAAGTGAGGATCTGATTGGGGGATTAGCAGATAAATAGGAATAAGAATAGTAATATAATCTTTAAAGAGCACAATGGGGCAAGATGGAAGTAAACCCAAGACTTATACTATTACTCTCACACATTTATTGAAAAAACAGAAGGTAGCAGTAATGAATTAAAAGATGCAAGAATTTCTACAAGTGGTGAAAAAGTATAATCCACGGTTTCCAGAGAAAGGAACTTTAGGTCTAGGAACTTGAGAGGAAGTGGGTACAAACTTAAAAAAGGCTCACAGAGAAAAGGACAAGGCATACACATGGAAACCTGGACTCTGTGGGCTCAAGTTAAGATGGCTTTAGAACCTTTGCAGGAGGAAGAGAAAGATGGTTACCAGTCTAGTGAGAAGTTTTGTGTCTATCCAAATCTAGAAAAGCAAGATAACGTCTCTTTGAATGAGTATAAATTAGGTGATAAAACTTTAGAAAAAACTGAAGTAGCAGGGACTGTTTTGTTATCTAAAGCCTCTAATTTTAAACAAAACCTTATGGCCAAAGCCTCTATGCCCTCAGGGGACTGCAGCCTCGGAAGGTGATACAGCACTAGAGGAAGCGAAATCCAAGACTCAAAGTGAGACTATTAAATGATACCAGGAAGCTCCCTTGCTTTCAAAGGTAGAGAAAGAAAAGAAACAAAACCAGCATAGTAGTGAGAAGCCTCTAAGCTACTCAACCTTAAATCTGGTGAAAGGCAGGCAGAATGGGATAGATATAGGAATTTATCAGTTGCTCAGGGATGAGAGTTATATCACAGTTGAGCCATAACTGCAGTTTACTGAACAGGCATGTGCACAGGTACTTGACGGTTGCCTAAGGGCCCAGGAAAAGATAATACCATCAGGAGAGAGAAGACCGAGCTACACTGCTATGAGGTAGTGGAATGATGAGTCCTGCATAGACTTTGTGTCCAGAGTAGTGGATTCTGTGTACAAAAGTGTCAGAAATGTGCAGGCAGTGGTAGCTCTAGTTCACAAACTGTCTTATGATTTTTCTAATGAGCACTGTAAAAATGCTTGAAGACCCTATAGGGTATAGGACATGCTTCTAGATGATCTCAGAATATGCAGGAATGTAGGAACAGATGGATACAGGGCTGACCTCATAGCTACTGCTTTAGCAAATTACACCACCCATAAAGGGAAATGCTTTAGTAGTGGGAAGATAGGTCATTGTCAAAGAGAGTACAGGACAGGCAGCATAGGCTAATCAGCCTGGCTGAATAAAGCAAGCTGTGGCCTGTGCCAGAGCATGGGCCAGGACCACCTAGGTGGGCCAGGTTAAAAGAACATGGAGTTTTCCCCCACTGCAGGAGAACTCATTGGGCAAGTCAATGTCGCTCAAGATTCAACAGTAAGAGATTTCCATTAACAAACATTTACAGGCAGGGAAATAGAGACTGGAGCTTGATACAGGCCCCATCCAGCAGAGCCCAGAAGGCAAGGAGCAAAGAAAACTTTAAGCAGCTATCACAGGCATCCCCCAGCCTCACAGCAGGAGACAGACCTAACCAAACTTGCAAAATCCCAGCCTCTGTTTTAGCTGCATTAAGTTTGACTAACCAAGAAAAGGCTCAGAAGCCTTCACAGCAGCCTGTTGATACTAAAAAGAGGGGGGTTCTGCTTGAAAGAGTAAAACAGTTTTTATCAGGAAGATTTAACCTAAGCACTCAAAGAATTCAAATTGGAACTGATGTTGTTCAAAGTTGTGAAGGAAAGCTAAAAATTGTAATTAAACCATAAATTATTAAGAGTGGTACTTGGGGTACACTACCTAAAAGAATGTTTATAAGGAAT
>NW_022103896.1:21817372-21820402 GCF_000313985.2 Echinops telfairi
GGTTGGGATGTTTTCGTGATGCACATTTTCTTTACATAAAACTCTCTCTTATACATGAGTTGATGTGGATTTGTTTCTCCAAAGTACCCAGACTAATACACTATGCTTTAAAACCTCCATTGTTAAAACAGAAGGGGGAGAAGAGAAATCTTATGTGTGACAATCTCCTTTAGTCATTTTAACTAAAAAAAAAATGTTCTCCTTATTAAAAGCTTGTAACAAAATTAGGGCAGATAAACACATTTTCACTTGTAGAGAAAGCTGATCCCAAGAAGTCCCATGAAGATGGAAGTCATGTTTGGGACCCAGGTCCATTTACCACCTGGAAAAAGGGCTATACATTTATGTTTTTGCAGAATAAAGCTAATGGACTCCTTAGAAGGACAAGGAAAAGATAAAGGAACCACCCAAGCTTAACCATGATGCTGTTTCCAGGTTGATGACACCCCAAAAAGACGGAATATTTGTTTCTATTTTCACAGGCAAAGGAGATAGGTGGACTTCTCTTCAGCCAGCAAGACTCAGAAGAAAGGAGGCAAGCTGATGCTGTGACCTGAGAGTTGAGGGAATAGCCAGACACCCCGATGAGGAAGGCAAAAATTTAAATTTCACTCCGGGTTTTGAAACTCTGTCTTTATGTGTGGGCACCAGCCCTAGCTGCATAACCATTATTGTTCATACATGGAATAACTGACTGGTCTTTAACGAAACCAGCTATAGCTTCTACATGATAATGGGTAAAGCATTTGCAGAATATGAAACTCCACTAGAATGGAGGGGAAAGGAGATATGGAAACCTGTAAGATTATGAGTTACAGGCATGTCAAAGCTGACAGACTCAAATGGCTCAAATGTCAGAGGCCACATGGAAAGGTGTTAAGAAATGACACCTATCTCATTGATAGGGGCCCCCATGGAAAATTTGTAACTAATTGCTCAGAGGAATCCAAAATCACCTCATGTGATTATGTCAGTCAGTAATTGTGAGTGGCACAAGACCCCTAATGACATTGCTACTACCAGGTCAAAGTTGATGGGCTGGCATAAAGGGGGGCTTGCACCTCCCCGCCCCAGGTTACTGAAACCTGAGACAGGACCTGAACAGTGGGACCTGTGGAAGTTACCCCTCACCACTGAGCCTTTGACAGGCTATACAAGAAGCATTACTGGCACCAGTCAATCTGGCTATACTTATGCTTTTCACAAGAATGAGACTAGATACACCATCTCATGTGTAAAGATGCCTTATGTGCTCTCTGTGGGAAACATCAATATAAATGAAACTACTTGCAGTGCCACTTGCCATAATTATAAATTATTCACTTGCATTAACCATGCTCGGCTTATAAATCTTTCTAAAGACAGCATCCTCATTCTAAAAAGCAAGATGGGGGTGTGGATCCCAGTCCAGAATCGTCCTTCATGATGCAAGTGATGTCGGAGAAGCTGAAAAGACCTCGCTCATTCGTGGGAATGGTCACCTCAGCTGTAATCGGACTTATGGCAATTGCCAACACTGCTGCTGTTGCTGGGGGAGTGCTACAAGAGTCCATCAAAACTGAACATTCATGCAAAAGTGGCAAGTGAACTCCCTTCAGCTCTGGGCCACTCAGGCAAAGGTGGACGATGAACTGGGGGATAAAGTAGCAGAGCTGCAACAAACTGTCCAGTGGTTGGGAGATCAAAGTATGGACCTCCAATATCAACTAAAGTTAAAATGTGATTGGAATGTAACTGACTTTTGCATAACCCTTTACCCATATAATAAGACATTGCATGATTGGGATTTGATTAGAAAACATTTGCAAGGGTTTAAGGGAAACATTTCATTAGATGTTGATCAGATAAAAAAAAGGTATTTTCTATACATTCAAAGATAGAGTCAAGGCGTCGTGTCCCCTGTCTCTGATGTGATTAAACAATTGGTAGATGGCATAGAAGGTTTGTACCTGAGTGCTTGGATTCAAAGTATTTCACATAGCTTAAGTTCCAGTCTGTCTGTGCTGTTCATTGTCATAATTTTGATGCTCGCAGTCTCGTGCTGTTCTGTAGGAAGCTAAGAGATATGAAGAGAGACCCTGTTGTCTCTGTGACTCTATTAAATCTTAAACATAATACAGAAGGGGGAAATGTGGGAAACTAACACTGAGGGAAATATGACTGGGACTTATTCCCTGACTGGTACAGAGGGAATCTGGAAAGCTAGTATTCCACAGTAGGAAAGCCACCACTTTGTTAAGTTAGCGATATAGTCCAAGTACATTTTCCTGCATTGACTATCATTTCCACAGTTTCTCCCCTTAAACCTATACTGCCTTAATGTGAGCGCATACTTGATTCTGTCTCCCTATAGAAGCAGACATTCCTATTGCATGTATCTCTTCCCGCCATGGCATCCAACCTCTCTTTTACCTTCTTCCAATGGTAGATGGGCATAGGGGTGCTTTATCCCCCGAGTCTGGATTCAAAATGTTTGCCATAAACCCAAGTTTTTGGCTTGGCTACATTGATATTGTCTTTAAATTTGCCTCGACAGCTTTCAGTGTATAGAAAATAACCGTGTTGCCTCCCTGTAGCTCTTTTGAATTTAATATGTAAAACAAAAGGGGGAATTGTGGGATATAGAAAAGACTCTTCCTTAGCTTGTCTCCCCCAAATATATTTCAGACCCAGGACACTGCTCACAACTAATGGTAAATGATTGTCAAATGTGGTGAAGAAAGTTGATGGTGCCCAGCTATCAAAAGATATAGCGTCTGGGATCTTAAAAGCTTGAAGGTAAACAAGCAGCCATCTAACTCAGAAACAACAAAGCCCACATGGAAGAACATATCAGCCTGTGTGATCATGAGGTGCCAAAGGGATCAGTTATCTGGTGTCAAAGAACAAAAAATCGTATCATTGTGTGCTCACCTCCATGATATGATTGCTGAAGACAAATGTGTGCATAAGCAAATGTGGTGAAGAAAGTTGATGGTGCCCGGTATAGCATCTGGGGTCTTAAAGGCTTGAAGGTAAACAAGCGGCCAT
>NW_022103896.1:21821371-21832282 GCF_000313985.2 Echinops telfairi
GCCCATCTTGTCACATGTGTACCCTTAATTCCTCCTCTTCCTATAGCGTGTACACCCCTAGATTGTCCCCCTATCATCACTGTATTGCCTTCCTGTGACATAGGTTGTTACCTGTAATCAGGGGGCTTGAACCCCCCCAAAGATATATAGACCTTGATGAGAAATAAATCGCTCTCTCTCTCCTGCCCTCTCTTCCCGCACCTCCACATAGACCACCAAGAAGGGCTGAGGTGAGCATGCTACCATGAAATGTGTCTGACTCTTTTATTTGACTCTCTCTCCCACCTCTTCTATTCTCTATGACTTTATATATCTTAACTATACAGTTGGGCCTAAGAACCCGCGGTAATGTTAGAGGCTGGTCTCTCCTCACAATTAACCATTTATACCACCCAGGGACTCTATTATCCCATAACCAAATGCAGTGCCGTTGAGTCGATGCTTCCTCTGATCAACCCTATAGGACAGAGTAGAACTTCTCCAGAGGGTTTCTGAGGATGTGAATCTTTACAGAAGCAGACTGGCCCATCTTTCTCCCTCAGAGTAGCCGGTGGGTTCAAACCACCGACCTTTTGGTTTGCAGCCAAGTACTAAATTCATTGCACCACAGGCTCCTCTAACACATCCCTTCCATTACTGAGTCCTTCCGCTGTGCCTGCTGTGAGGCCAGGCTACCTACCCCCAGTATTTGCCACCTCTAAGGTAGAGATGTTATCATTCTTCTTCTACAATCAAAGAGACCAAGGTGTTGGGACGGTTACGTGATTTGTCAAAAGTCATACAAGTTTGATTCTGACTTAAATTTTAAAGGTCCTTTTTCTCACCACTGCTTTTTGTCTTCCATGGAAGTACAAAGGAAGTTACAGGACACATGGAAATAGTTTTCCTGGTGTAGGGACAGGGTGGCTTTGGAGGCAGGCTGGTGATGAGGGCATAGTGCTGGAGTTGGCAGATGCCAGCCTTGCTTCTAGCTGACGATGCCAACTCAGGAAAGTGATTTCCTTCCTTTGGAATTCTGTCTACTTTGTGCAAAATGGGGGAAAAGAATACTCGCACAGTGTAGTGGTCAGAAAGGGACCTGTTCAGCAACAAGGAGAAGCCAAATACTGACACATGATACCGCGTAGTAGCCGAACCTGGAAAGCATGGTGGCATGTGAAAGACGCCAGTCATAAAAGACCACAGAGCACATGATTCCACTTACATAAAATGACCAGATGAGACAAATCTAGGAGACAGAAAGATAAAAGTTTGCCTAGAGCTCGTGTTGAGGAACTGAGGGTCATGGCCAATGGATGTGGTCTTTCTTTGGGGGATGATGAGAATGTTGTAAGAATGATTGTGGTGGTTGTTGTACACAGCTGACTACCCACAAAAGTACTGAATTCTACACTTTAAATGGATGAACTGTGTGGTGTACAAATTACATCTCAACAAAACTGTTATTATTATCATTTATAAAATTGTGTGACCTCATAGGCAGAACATTTGTTGGGTTCATTTTGGACCTCCTACAGTCAATGCCCCATTAGATAACTCTGTGCCTTGATGTCCTCACTAGTACGATGGGCACCATATTACTTACTCTGTGAGAATGATGACAGGATCTGATGTGTTAAAAGACAGAGAGAGCGAGGAACAGGGCCCACCCAACACCCTCAAGCTCTTATATATATCATTCATCTCTTTCTTACAGACGATTGAAGGAGTGCTGGAAGTATTTGGAAATCAAAATGATAGCAATGGAACCATTGTTTTATTCTTAATCTAATTGAATCGAAGACCTATAAAACAAAACAATCCTTATTGAGGATTGAAGGAGTGCTGGGAGAAATACCTAAAAAATGGCAGCTACTGAGCATAACAATTGCCATTGTTAGGGCTCCACTGTTTAAGGAAATCACTGGATCTTAAAAAAAAGGAACCCATGATGGACTAACAAACACAAGTCCAGACAATGGGCCTTCTCTCATGGCTCTGTGACCTCGGTTGTGTCATTTGGACAGAAATTTAGATGTGTCTGCCATCATGCACAGGCAATCCCAGAGGAATCTACTTTATGTCACTGGGCTGATGTGTAGGGTCAAGGCTGCCCACTCTTCAGCTGGACAGCTCATGAACCACTCAGGAAGGAGAGGCCAAAGCTCGCCTTTTCGACATTTGAATTCCTTAGTGTTGACTCACACACATTTGCAATCTGTTCCTTTTCTCTGGCTTAGCATCAGGAAAGCATTAAGTCAACATTCCTCCCAAGAATGACAATCAACTCAGTTCAGGCTATAAGTAGTACCTACTCCTTCTGCTTCCTTCAAAGGAACTGTGCTGTGCATTGTTCTTATTTGGTCAGCATTGTTCCTGAGATCCTAGCAGGAGCAGAATCTCATGAAAACATAACCAGACCTGGAGATAGGAATGACTTAATACTTGGCCACAATGATAGAAGCAGAACCATTATTTTACTCTTAATCAAAGTTCATTGAAGACCTACAAAACAAAACAAACACACCCAAAGTTGAAGGATAAAGAAGAAAGATGAGGGTTAGAGTCACGTATCCAGCTTCTTCCCCGGGTTCATGAAACTTTTGGGAGAACATCTAAAAATGTATGCACTGTTTGCTACTTGATAAAGTAGCATCACCAAAAGGCAATGCCCTTGGCAGTATGTGTCTCTCGCATTGATGTTTGGATGGGAGACAAGTTGAATGCTGTATGCATGATTAGCAGAGTAGGGCCTTTTGCTGGACTGTGTGGGATTGTGTGTGTAAAGGAGTGAGTTCATGTGAGAGGCCCTGTCCCTCACATGGCCGCTCTGAATCACAGCTGGTGCCGGCTCCATCATGGCCCGGTGAGAGGCTGATACAGGCTGATGGGTTGTTGCCTTGGCCAAGAAATCTGGGGAAGCAGCATTGTGATAGGGCGGCTTCTTATTTGACTGTCTCACTTTTAAAATAGAAACTTCTGTTACTCCCAAGGAGGTGCTGCTGGCTGCTGGCATCTCTCTCTCTCTCTCTTCCTATGGAAAAGTGCTTGATTTTTAAGCAGTCTATTTTTATCATCTGTCCCCATCATGAGGAGACCTTCATACTGTAGTCTTGTAGGACTTGAGGTAAAGGCTCCTGAACTTGTGTGGTTGAGGGTGAAGGGACGGATCATGTGGTTTGCTTGGCTTCGATCCACTTTGGCAACTGGTGGAAAAATAATCACATTTTCAGTCAGATATTGGAGTTGGAGAACAACCCTTGGTCTCCATCCTCCTCCCTGAAAATGCATTCATTTCAAGGATGTATGCTGGAGACCTACCAAACACAAAGCCTTATGCAGAGGGTCTGGAAACCAAAGAATACTATTACACCAGTTTCTGAGCTCCAGGGAGCTACCAACCAGGGAGCTGGAAGGTAGACGGGCATGAAAGCCATGTGGCAATGAAGTGTACAGTCACTGTGAGAGAGTGAAGGGTAGATTTGAGGTATCAAGGCAAAGGCAGGCATTTCTTCCTGGGGATAGGCAGGGAAGACTTCATATTGGGAGAGAAGCTTGCAGGCATGAAGGCAGAATCGGACTTCACCCTGCGCCGAGTGAGGGCGTGTGAGGCTGAAGCAGCAGCCCAAGAGTCTCATTTGTTCTGATGATTCCTCCCACAGAACATTTGTGTAATGCAATAAGTATTCGCGATCATTCCAGTTCATGAGAACCCAGCTGTGACCCCTGAGATCTCATTGGATGGGAATCGAGGAGAAACACCAGAGCTTGCCCATGGCAACAAGATAGGACTTTCCAGTTCTTTGAGTGTTGGACCAGTTACTTCTCGGCTGCTGAGGAACTGGACTGTGTTTTGTAGGGTGTTTAGTAGTATCACTGACCTCTCCAGTAGCACCTTCGGGAAACTGTGACAGCTGAAAATGTCTCCAAACATCGCCAGTGTCCCCAAGGAGCAAAACCATCCCTCTGTGAGAAACACTGGGCTAGAACAGTGTGTGATATAACTCTGGAGGTGAGGAATGGTGAGAACATCCACATTTAGACACAGCCCTTGCAAGACTGCTTGGAAGGACGACTGCCCATCATTTATAGAAACGTGTTCCTGGAGTTCCTCACCTGGAGCCTGGCTCCATAGAGTTGCCCGTGGGAGAGGCAGCTTGCGGATACCTCAGTGCCTGTGATGCAGAACATCTGCTCAAATAGCTTTCCCTTCAGAGCTCACAGTCAAAGCCACCGCTGGTGTCCGTAGTTGATGGAGTCATCCTACAGGCAACAGATCACTCATCTTTGTCGGCCAAACCCTACTGCACCATTGCCACATCAACTTCTCTGGAGGGCGGCAGCCTTTCTTTTGGAGGTCTCATCCAATGAATTTCCCTTTTCCATCCCATCGGCTTTTTCATCTGTATGATGTGTAAGACACATCCAGAAAGCAGGTCCATTTTATTATTTAAAATGGGTAAGACTTGGTCAAAGCATTGACCTAAGGGCTCCTTTATTCATTTATTCATTTACTTTGAACCATACCATTATGGAGCAGACAAATATGAGACACACGGTGCTCAGACCATTCTTTTAAACAAGTTACTTCTGCATTCTCAGTTTTTTTGTTGTAAAATGAGGTGATAGAAATACATCTTGTCTTACAGAGCTAATTGAAAGGAGATCATCCAAGTACCCATCAGCCCAGTGCTTGGCATTTAGTGAGTAATTTACACATGTTGACTGTGATTTATTATCTTCAATATTTTAAAGGCTATCATAAAAGTGTGTCTGGGATGCTTAGAGAGCTTTGGGATTGGATTCTTAATCAAGAAGGAGCAAGGAGCAGACCTGGATGCAGGCGAATGTCAGAGACTCATTGGTTTGTGATACACAGTTTTCAATAACCCTGATTAGAGTTTTGAACTGCGAGTTGAAATGGCCTCAGTGGCACGCAACCTGAACAGGTCCCCATGGGGGAGGTTTGATCACACGAGCCTCTGCCTCTGTACCGGGAGATTTCATTTGGTTAAGCGACTATATTCATACTGTCCATTTGCAAATGGGACTTGTGCTGAGGGAACGTAACACAACTCACAACCAAGGTCACTTGCTCACTGTCATCGAGTTGATGCCGACTCATGGCCACCCTGAACTGCCCCAGTGGGTTTCTGAATTCTTTATAGGAGTAGAAAGCCCAGGCTTTCTCCTGAGGAGCAGCTGGTGATTTCGAATGGTTGACCTTTCAGTTAGCAGTCCAACCTTGCAGTTAGCAGCCTAACTTGTACCCAGTACAGCACCACCTTCACACACCATGCTTCCTTCTACTACTGAGTTTTAGGAGAGGGGGAGGGGAGCAGTGGACATGGACTCCAACAACTGGGGTGGCCTGGGAAAGTTGGAGGAAATCCTCTAGACATACCAATCCCATCATTTTAATTGAAATTAAACATCCACGTCATGCTTGAGAGTCCAGAGTTACGCCATCCCCTGAGACTATTAAAAACACAACACAACCCATGGTTACCAAGGGAATTCCCACTGTGAACGACCCTGTGGCCTCCAGTAGAACTTGCCCCATGGGGTTTGAAGGCTGTAATATTTAGAGAAGCAGATTACTGCATCTTTGGGGGAGTGGCTGACGAGTGTGGGCCACCAACCTTTGGCTTTGCCGCCAGATTCTTAACCAGTGTGCCACCAGGCTCCTTAGGTGAGTTCGTAACAGTAGTTAGCCTGGTGGCTCCAGGCCTCGCTCCATCAATCTAACTCTTCTCATGTTCCACCCTCCCTAGGGACTATCACCACTTACCTGGCTTTAAATGCCATCAATATGCTCACAAATTCCAAACATATCTTCATATTAGCCATCTTCTTTCGTTCTATAGGTTTAGATATCCAACTGATGGTTGGCAGCTGTTAAAACTCCATTTATTCCCAGCAGAGCACTTGCCCCTCCCCAGGGTCCTGAACCTGCTCCTCCTTTGAGTTTCTCATCTCAAAAAGGGGCACCTTTGTCCACATGGCTGCTGAGGCCGGCAAACTTGGAAATCCTCCTTGTTAGCTGCCTTTCTCACAGGCTGTGGATCTGTTCCATTACCCAGGGCGGTGCGTTCTACCCGCAAACCCTCTCTTGACTCCATTTGCTTCCCACCATGTCCTTTGCCCCCACAGTGCCCCACCCCCCAAGATATTCTTCTCCATTCCATCCACCATGTGGCAGGGTAGACTTTTAGCCACATACATCCCTCCCCTGCTGAAAATTATTCAATGATGTTTCACTGTTTGTAGGATCAAGTTGAATTCCTCAAGATAGAGCTGCTCCCTACGATGTAGCACTCTGACCTCTTCTACCTCTATCAGTCAGACACTTCTTTCCTGTTTCAGGGTCTTTGATCCTCCTACCTGAGCCATTGCTTTATTAAAATAAGTTAATAAAAGAATGTAAAGTTACCATCAGTCAACTTCGACTCATGGAGACTCAGTGTGCTAGAGTAGAGCCCTACTCCAAAGGATTTTCAATGGCTGATTTTTTGGAAGTCGATTGTTAGGCCTTTTCATCCCTGAAGTGCTCTGGGCAGACTTGAACTCCAGCCACCAAGCACATTCAGCACTTGTAGTACCCAGAGATTCCATATCTCACTGTAAATGTAAATTTTACAAAAGATTCCATATCTCACTGTAAATGTAAATTTTACAAAAGAATTCCATATCTCACTGTAAATGTAAATTTTACAAAAGAATTCCATATCTCACTGTAAATGTAAATTTTACAAAAGAATGCCTACCCTGAACCCACTGAACAGGGCAATAACGTTCTGCTCATGATCTATTGTTCATTCAACTTACCTTTTATAGAATATATCAAATGTGTGATAAATATCTGTGTGATTCTGCACTAGCTGTTGTCCAGACTCAGGGTCACTGGGTGGTCCAAGTGTTTGCTTTTATCTACTACTTGAAGGCCGATGGTTTGAATTCAACTAGTGTTACCACATAACAAAGGTCTGGGGATCCGTTTCTATAAAGATTACTGTCAAGAAAAACCCCACCCCCCCGCCCGCCCCATGAATTAGTTTAACTCTGTAACACACCAGGTTGCTATGAGTTGGAACCAACTTAATGGCCACAGGTTTGGTTTGGGTTTCAGACTAAACTAGGTCCTAAATTCACAAGGACATATGAGGGGGTACCCCTCCCTGCCCAAGATGGAATTGCGCTGGGCAGAGCGGAGCTTCCATAGTATACATTTTTCCAGTTAGGTGAGCATCAAGCAGTTTGTTCTGAGTTAATGCATCCAACGGCGTCACATGGGAAGGTTATCTTTGGTCCCTGTGAAATTTTTTGTAACAGCAGTTTTGCTCAAACCTTATTTTTGTGATGGTTGATTTAAGCGAATAGTGTACGGCTGTGAAATTTTGTTTCCTGCTCAGGAAAAGTGCCGCAGAATCTGTTGTGATATTGAACACAACTCATAAGGACTGAGCTATGGGAAAAAACTCAAGTACACAAGGGGATTTTTTTCATTTCAAAAAGGGTGAAATGTCGATAACTTCCCAAATGGATGAAAATGTTGACCCATAGTACATTTGGAGTTTGATCCACCAAATCAGACTGTTAATCAAGCTTTACACTTAGAGGTTATGAAAAAGATTGCATAATAGTCTGTGACAAAAAAGGCCTGATTTGTGTCAGAGGGGGGACTGGTTTTTCCACCACGACAACGCACCTGCTCACAAAGCCATCTCAGTGCACCAGTTTTGATAATGAGCCAAGTGACTGACCTCCTCATATTGGTCTAAATGAAAGCATGATTTAAAAAGATGTTTTAACCAATATCACATTTAGGTGAGTGTGTGGAGACACTTTGAAAGAAGGATCCTAGTACTCTGCTTTTTCAATGTGGACCTAGAAATAATGAGATCAAAGCAGCAGCATGAACGTGATGCTGCACAGCTAATTTAGTCCCCAAATGAATGTCTATCCTACTAACAAGCCAAAGGACCTAAGCTCCACCGAGGCCACTCTCACTCTTTAATGATGGATTTACTCAAACACAAAGATGTGTGAAACAATTGCTCATGTTTGAAACAACTATTCTCTCTCTCCCACCCCCTCCTTTCCCCCAGATGAATTTTTGCATAATATTTCTTCAAAGCACCAGGAGTATAGCAAGGGAATTGAGACCCAAAACGACAGCAGTAAGATTCCTAATAAGGGAATGCTTAGTTGTTTTGAGAGTAACCTTAGTGTGTTTGGAAAGGGAGGAGCTGTAAGATGCAGTAAAAAAAGAGGAAGAAAACATAATAAAGTGCTTATAAAGGTGTTCTCAGCCTTGGGTATTTTGTTGTCTTTGTATAACTTTTTAGAAGCGAGATGAGATTGGGGAAGACGTGGCATCACTGGTTTGTGAAGCTGGCATCTATACTTTTGTTGTGTAATTGAGGATGTTGGATGAGGGAATAAGATTCCAGATATGTCTAAAAGAAATCCAGGATGTTGGTCAATATTTACAAAGTTACTGGGTGGTGCCATCAGTGAACACATTACTAAGCTGGAAGGTTGGGAGGTTGTATCTATCAGAGACATCTCAGGAGAAAAGCCTGGCCATCTCTCACGGAAGCAGTCTTAAAAAACCCTGTAAACCCAGAGGACTTCAGGGCCACCAACAGCTTGGGACATGATATCTTCTTGCTGGAGCATACAGCACAATAGGAGACAATACTGGAGACACATGGCCAGGAGTGTGTCCTGTCGGAAACCCCCACAGTTGGGTGAACCAAGAAGGGAACATAACATATCAGCAATGGGAACAAAACCAAGCCACAGAGGCCCTAAGGAGCCCCCAAAATAGACTTCAGGCTAGGAGGGCTGGGACCCACTAGGACTGGTGGGGAGATAGTTATAAAGATCAGTGGACAGACCTGGAATTATGTATGCTTTATCGGGTATTTTGCTTGTTAGTTTTTCTCTCTTTTTATTCAGTCTTTTTGTTTTGTCTCTGTTATTGGTGGTTTGCCTACCGAGATAAGATAGACACGGGAAGCAAGCCCAAGGGACAGCAATGGGACCAATGGTTCTGGAGGGACTTATGGGGGGTGGGGAAGGATTTGGGGGAAGGGAGTGGTGGGCAACCAATCCCATAAACAAGGGAACAAGTAGGGAATTAAAATCAACAATGAGGAGGACATAGAGATCCTGGGGGTGTTGGAACAACAGCAATCTAGCTGAGAGGAATTACTAAGAGGCAGAAGAAGGGTGAGCATATGATGGTGGGACAGGAGGAAGATAAAAGGAAACAGAGGAAAGATCTAGGAAGCAAATCTATGGATAGAGGTATAAACATAGGCATGCACATATGTAAATGCATTAATTCCTAAAAATAGAGGTATTGGCCTATGTACATATATTTACATGGCAATACATTGAGGTAGTGGATGAACTTGGGCCTCTTCTCAAACCCTCTCTCAACACAAGAACACTTTGTTCTAACAATCTGGCATTCTGTGATGCTCACCCTTCTGACACCATCACTGAAGACAAAATGGATACACAGGCAAATGTGGTGAAGAAATCTAATGGTGCCTGGTTATTGAAAGCTATAGTGTCTGCAATCTTAAAGACTTGAAGTTACATACACAGACATCTAGAAGAAGCAACAAGCCCACATGGAAGAAGCACACCAGCTTGCGTGGTCATGAGGTGTAGATGGAATCAGGTAACAGGCACCAGAAGACCAAAAGCAAACAACCAAAAACCAAAAAACCATATTATTGAGAATGACGGGGCCAGATCAGAGACCCCAAACCCATCTTTAGACTATAGGATATCCCCTGACAAAAGGGTCCCAAGGAAGGGATGAGTCAACCAGGGCACAGCATAGCACCAATGGAGCACACAATATCCCTCTGGTTCTTTGAGATTTCTTCAGTCCTCACTATCATGATCTCAGTCCTGCCTTTCACTGCGGGCTAGACTGGAGCATGTACACTGGTACAGACAAGAGCTCATGACACACAGAACCCAGGTCAGATAAACCCCTCTGGAACGGAAATGGGATTAGGGATACCAGGAGGATAGGGGGAAGGTTTGGAGAGGATGGGAGGAAGGGGGAACCAATCTCAATGTTGGACACATAACCACTCCCCCCACCCTCCCCCTGCCCCATGGGAATGGACAACAGAAACTGCGGGTGAAGGAAGACAGCAGTCGGTAGAAGATATTAAAATAATAATTTTTCAAGGGGTCACAAGGGCAGGGGGGGAGGGAAAAAAGAGGAGCCAATACCAAGGACTCAAATAGAAAGTAAATGTTTAGAAAATAATAATGGCAACATATGTACAAATGTGCTTGATACAATTGATGTACGGATTGTTATAAGAGCTGTAAGAACCCCCAATTAAATGACCCTAAAACAACAACAATAGCCCTGTAAAGCAGAGTTCTACTCTGACGCATGTGGTGTTGCTGTGAATTGAATTTGACTCAATGGCAGCTGGTGGGGGCCTTAGCTTTATGCTGCTGGACCAGATGCTTAGTCTTGAGAGGCAAGAAGGTCGTCGAGAACCAGTATTCTTGGAACACTCTGACAGTTGGCCTATAGTTAGATTTCCATCCCTTGACTAGGACTGCATGAACCATCGCCCAGTTAAACATGTTCACTATGTCCATACTGTTTTCCAAGGAAACTCCCAGTATGTCTCACCAAACTCCAGGGCTCAGGTTCAAAATTGCCAAGACTCATGCAATCTAGGATGATGACTATTGGGGATTCTGGAGGGAAACACTAATTTTATAAGATCAACAATGACACCTCGTGATCGCACAGCCCATGTGGGCTTTGTTGCTTCTGAGTTGGATGGCCAGTTGTTTACCTTCAAGCCTTTAAGACCCCAGACTCTATATCTTTTGATAACTGGGCACCATCAGCTTTCTTCACCACATTTGCTTATT
>NW_022103896.1:21833238-21884139 GCF_000313985.2 Echinops telfairi
AAGGAATAAAATGTTATTTTGGAATTATAAAAACACACCAATGTTTCTCAATTGATTAAGGGTCTGTCACAACATTGCGCAGGATCTCAGTGTTCAGCTCTGCTCCTCCCTCGGCATTTTCTACAAGTATGAGAATTTTAATGTGAATGTTAAGAGGGAGCGGTAATTAGCGGGCCACAGTGCTAGGTGAGTAGAGTTCTTCTTTAGGGTCCCTTCTTCTCTAAAACGCAGTCCTCCTGAGAAGTACAGCGTACGACGTGTCTAATAGTAAGGACAAAGATGATAAAGACATAAAAGGGAAAGGGAATTGAATGAGAAAGATTGTAGGAGAAAAGGAGGACGAGTGGGGATTGATTAGAAAGTTCAATGACAAGACAACCTGATGGAAGGCTAGCTTTGCTCGAGCCCCTCCATCTTCAGTGTGCTGTGTCCTTTTGCGTTTCCACCTAACAGCCCAAGCTTGCCTGGGTTGAGTTCATGAATTCAGATGGAAGCATTCCTGCAAAAGGGTGAACCCCGTATATCACAACGCAATGTGAATTTCATAGCATGATCCATTTTGGTTTTGTACTGGCTGAAATACAGAACTCTCATCCAAGCCTGACAAGGTGCTTTGTACCCCATGCATGTTCTTCTCCACCTTGTGCAGTGAATGGAGTGAAAGGAAGGGAGATGTGCCGGCTGGCTAGGAAACAGGAAGAGTCAGAAATAGAACCTAGAAGTCTAACTTCTTTTTTTCATTCTCTTTCTAAAATTCTGGGGCTGTTTCCTCCCTCTTCCTCCTCCTCCACATCCCATTGCTCTTCCTCCATGTGACCGTTGTTCACACCAGGGCTTCACTGAAATGACTTCCCTGGAATTGAAAAGGAACTAATTGTGAAAGCAAAGTCCTCATTCTTTAATGGCCTATATTCTTGGAATGCCAGAATAGGGTCTTTCTTGTCATTTGGAGAAATGCTCAGCAATCATTATAAAAGTATTATCAGGAGGCTTACAGTAATATCCAAGTCAGTTAACATTGGACTTTGCTTTCTGATCATAAAATTTGGTGTCTCACCTCATAAAATGGGGGGGAAAATGATACCCTTGTCAAGGTTTTCTGAGGATCCAACGAGATAAGCTGTACAAAATGCTGAGCTAGGTTTTTGTTTCGTTTTTGAGCTAGTTTTTTTAAATCTTCTGAATATAGACTAAGGGGGAAAGGACATCATGTTCTAACCTTCAGTTTTCCACAATTCACATATTTTCTATTTCATTAGTATTTCCTGCATGACAATTTTGTTAGAAAAAATGATTGTATTCCTTAGAAAGGAATGTGATAACTGATTTATATCAAATTTCAATTCTAAGTAGATGGTTATGGGAATCAGTGTACAGGAACCAAAATGAGAGTGTTGATACCATCTTTGTTGAACATTTTTGCCACATAATGGTCCAAAACATGGACTGTAGAACTGAGGCTCCCTGGGATCAAATCCTGCCTCTGACCAATACTTTCTGGCTGGTGATCCCGAGAAAATGTCTTTCCTTCTCTCTTTTCCAATTTCTCCATGAGATCAAGTTTATAGAATTGTTATCGGGATTGATGGTGAGTGCCTGATTATCATTAGCTCAATTTGTATAAAACACTAAAAGTTGTGTCTGGCTTGATGGTGAGTGCCTGATTATCATTAGCTCTTGTCCTTCTTTGTTGCATTTTGCCTCAACAGGACGTACTATTATCTGGAGGAGTTAGCTGGCTGTCGGTCATGGTCTCACAGAACAGTGTGCTTTGGTGGGTCACTCTGTTCCAGAACGTATTCCTCCCTCAACAAGATCTGAATCATAGTTTTGTAAACACATTGTAATTTAAAAGGTGTAAAACCAATTAATTAATGTGTTAACTATAACTACATTGTTGTTGCTAGTTGCCATCAAGGCGGTTCCGACTCAGCATCACTGTGTGCAACAGAAGACTTAGCTTCCTGATGGAATGTGTGAGTTGCAGCCTTCCTGCCCTACCTCACTCCATACCACACTGGACTGTGAGCCGGTGGGAAACTTTCAGACTTTTGGAGTTCATTTAAATCATTGAGATTTAAGGCTTTTGAAAGTGCTCATGGTCCATCCTGAGTAATAGAGTGCAGTAGATGGCTGTTAGGTAAGCACCAGTATCACCATGCTGACCATGATGTTCATGGCCACATTTATTCTTCATATGTTGCGCCATGTGGGAAATGACACAGACATCAGGGCATCCCTGAGCAAAGCATTCAGAGTGGAGAGAGGCACTCAGATCAGAGCAAGTCTATCTCAGCAACAATGACCGAAAGGCTCTCTTTTCCTCTCAGTTGTGAACTCCTATCTATTGACCATGGATTTCCATTTTCCAATCCAATTTCAAGCCAAGCCAAGGCTGGATAAACACTGACCCAACTTCCCTCTTTGGGGTAGTCTTTAAAGATGGGGCACCCATCAAACCGGATGTGCTCAAGTATACTTTCTTCAAACAAGATTTATGATTTTTTTGTTTTTTATTATTCTGTTTTATGTTTATCTGTTTAACTATATATCTATCTATGCTCTTAGCTGTGTACATTGCTTTCTATATGTCTTCTTTCATAATACATTTTTAAAAATTTATTTTCCCACCCCCTCCATCCCTTTCTCTTCTCTACATCTGACTTCTTCATACTATCAAAGTCTGCTTCTTTGGGTGTTTTTCTTGATTAAAATTTTTAAAAATAATTATGGTCCCATACAGTATTTGTCTTTTGGGACTGACTTACTTTTCTCAGTATAATGTTGTCCCAATCCCTCCATGCCACAAGGTGTTTGACAGTTTCATCATTATTCTTTAGCGATCCATTGTATGTATGGACCAAAGTTTCTATGTCCACTCTTTCACCAATGGATGCTTTGGCTGTTTCTCTCTTTTTGCCATTGTGAATGGTGGTCCCATAAACACCCATAAACATGGGTGTTTGCTTATCTGTTTCTGCTCAGCTTATTTCTCTATTGAGTACAGAGATTACTGGGTCATATGGTATTTCTATTCCCATTTGTTTGGGGCAAACAAGATTTAATGCCAGGTACTAGGAATCCATTTGTTATTCTCTGTTAAAGTGGTTCACCCTGATGTACCAAGTTGATGCAATGTGTATGCAAATTTAGATCTGATGGTAAAACTTGTGCTACCCTGAAGTTATTTCCTAAGCATCTGATTAGAAGTTTGGACATTTTCTGACACTTTACAAACTGACACTGATAGGTGGTTTGGGCATATCTTTGGGATAGATTTGAGTCATTCTACCATCAGAGCGGTAGTAAGTATTGTTAGGTTCTTCAGATCTTCTCACTATTGCCCTATGACTGCCTGACAGTCTTGATTTATATTGACTTTTGCACTTCCAAGTCTTCAATGCGCCTCTTGGTGTCATTAAATAGTCTGTTACATGTCAGCATTCTCAGATTGGTGCATTGAGAAGCTTGAGCATTTCCATGTGGTAGCCGGCATGACTTATTGATTCAACAGAGTAGAAATGATGGATTCCTACAGGGCCACCATCTGGTCTCCAACATCCAATAAGTTAGAGCATTCTAAAAGAGGTAAAAGATAAACACATGGCCTCCTACTCTTGTAATTCATTATGATTCAGCAGTTATATGTTGAAAATGTAATAGGTGCCAAAAAGTAAGAGTATAATTATAAATAAGTTGCAATTCTGCTCTGGGAGGAGGGTCCCATTGGTTGATGAGGACATGTAATTATGATTATTACCGTGAGCCAATGTTGCTTTTAATGGTTAACCTGTTTTGAGTTTGTGTGGACTGTTTAAATAGTATGTGAGCCCTTTCCCCACCTTTTATGGAGGAAGGCCTCAGGGAAATACACAACTTTGAGGTGGCATGCTCAATGAATATTTACAGATGTCTATACCTGCGGTGAAGGATTTTCAACGTACTGTGGATGGACAGAAGAATAAACAAATCTGCTTTGGAAGAAGTATTGCCAGAACGCATCTTAGAAGAAGACAGGTGATCAGAATAGACCAGTCCCTGGAAAAGGACATTATGTTTGGTAAAGTAGGTCAGTGGAAAAGAAGATTCTAGGGAGATGGTTTGACACAGTGGCTGCAGCAACAGGCTCAAACCGAACAACAATATGAGGCTGGCACAGGGCCTGGCAACCTTTCATTCTGGTGCCCATGGAGTTGGAGTGAACTCATGGGCACCTCACAACCACAGAGCCACTGGGAGCCACTATGCAGAAAGAGACCCAATATTTCTAGCAGCTCCAGAAGACTCCCTCAGGCCACCTCCTGCCCAAAGAAATCACTATTTTCACCTGGGCACCATAGAGAAATTAGTTTGAGTGGTTTTGACTCTTGTAGAAATGGGTTTATACCCTATCAATTCACTTTCTTGTACAGTTCGTATCAGAATCCATCCATCCATCCATTGTGTCAAGCACATTTGTACACATGTTGCCATCATCATTTTCAAAACATTTTCTTTCTACTTGAGCCCTTGGTATCAGCTCATCCCCCTCCCCCGCCCCCATGAAACCTTGAAAATTTATAATTTTTTTCATGTCTTACACAGACCGCTGTCTCCCTTCACCCATTTTTCTGTTGTTCATACCCCTGGGAGGGGGTTATATGTAGATCATTGTGACCGGTTCCCCCTTCCTCTCCCCACTTTCCCGTTCCCCTCCTGGTATTGAGACTCTTATTATTGGTCCTGAGGGGCCAAAACTTGTTTTCTATTGTTGGTGTTATGTGTCATTGGCTCAGTTCCAATTCATACCAACCCTATGTATAACAGAACCAAACATTGCTCCAGCCTGCCCTGTCTCCACAATTGTTATGTTTGAGTCCACTGCTGCAGCCAGTGTGTCAACCGAACTTATTGGGGGTCTTCTTTTCTTTTTTTTACCTTCTAATTTGCTAAGCATGATGTCCTTTTCCAAGGACTGGCCTCTCCAGATGCTATGTCCAAAGTACATGGGGTGAAGTCTCACTGTCCCAGCTCCTATACTTCTAAGATAGATATGTCTGTTTTCCTGGCAGGCTCATGTTCTTCATGAGCACCATAACTCAAGTGTCATCAGTTCACCTTCGGTCTCCCTTAGTCAACGTTCCACTTTCAGGCGCATACGAGGCAGCTGAACATTTCACAGTGGGTTGTGTGTTGAGCTGTAACTACATGTCAGCACTTGGAGCACACCAACAGCTCCATGGGGGAAAAATCATAAGATTGTCTATTCCCATACAGATTTATAACCTTGGAAACTCACACAGGGCAGTCCCACCCTGTCCTATATGGTCAGTACGAGTCAGAATTGATTCAGTGTCAGTGAGTTTGGTTTGGGGGCTTTGCTCTTTGAGCTATTTATAGCATAGAACTTATATACTCTACAAGACAATATTAGTGTTGTCTGAAATACCTAATATTCACTTTTTTGTTAATAGCTACTACTGGAGTTCCTCTGACCAATGCTGAGGCCTGACTGGAACTCAAGTTTGTAGCTGTTAAGTTTTGTCTTGATATTTGATGAGGAATACATGAAGGGTGGAGGGTGGATGGGAGACAGTAAAATGGCAGATGACTTCAAACTCTTTGATAGAATCCCTCAGGACACCTCCTTAACAAATCTCTTAATATATGATTTTTAAAAAGGGAAAGTTCACCCTCCCGACACAATCGTTGAAGACAAAAGAGGCGCATAAGCAAATATGAAGAAGAGGGTGGATGGTGCCCGGCTATTACAAGATATAGCGCCTGGTGTCTTAAAGGCTTGAAGTTACACAGGCCGCCATTCAGCAGTGAAACAAGTCCACATGGAAGAAGCATGCTGTCGGTGTGATCATGAGGAGTCATAGGGACCGGGTTAGAGGCACCAGCAGACACGTAACAAACAAAAACATATTGTTGAGAATGAGGGGGGCTGGAGCTGAGATCCAACACCTATCTGTAGACAGTGGAACAATCTCCCCACAGAGGGCCCACAGGGAGGGGATGAGTCACTAGGGTGCAGTAAAGCATCGGTGAAACACACTATATTCCTCTGGTTCCTTGAGGCTTCCTCACCTCCCCCACCCCCACTACCATGACCCAGTTCAGACTAGACTGGAACATGTACACAGGTATAGAAAGGGATGGGAGCTCACGACACACAGAACCCAGGAGTGGGAATGATGATACCGCAAGGGTATAGGGAAGAGGGGGAGAGGAAGGGAAAAAGGGGGAACTGATCACAATGATCAACACATAACCATACACCCCTCTACAGGGGGAAGAACAACAGAAAACATGGGAGAAGGGAGACAGCGGTCAGTGTGAGAGATGAAAATAAGAACAATGTATAATAACAATGTACACTCTATCAAGGGGTTATAAGGGTTGAGGGAGTAGGGGAAGAAAAAAAAAAGAGCTGGTACCGAGGGCTCAGTAGAAAGTAAATGTCCAGAAGAGAATGAGGGCAACATATGTACAAACATGTTGATTTGATTGATGTATGCATTGTGATAAGAGTTGTACGAGCCCCCAATAAAAAGATTTTTTAAGAGGCGGGAGGTACTTGCTCATGGATATCTTTATAAAATGATTTATTCAACAATTTTCCATTTATTCATAAGCATTCTGGGCATTGGGCTAGATGCCAAGTATCAAATGATGAAAATGATGTAGACATAGTTCCTGGCCTCAATGAACTTATCTTTTTGAAGGGGAAACAAATCTAGAAAAAGATTTGAAGAAGTGCTCATTTTGTTTTGAGAAATGCTTTGAAAACCAGATTGGCCAAAAAAAAAAAAGAAAAAGAAAGAAAATCTGATTAGCTCATTCACGTCTCTTAAGCATCTTCTATAGATTTGCATTGGATCCAAAACCCAAACTCACGCTCATGAAGTTGATTCCAACTCATAGCAACCCTACAGGATAGGATAGCATAAAACTGCCCTTGCCGGTTTCCTAGATTATAATTCTCTATGGGAGTAGAAAGCTTCAACTTTCTCCCATTGAGCTGCTGGTGGTTTTGAACTGCTGACCTAACAGTAACCCACTATGTCACCAGGGTTCCTCATAGTTTTCCATTAGCCTTATAAAAATGAGCAAACAAACTAAACCTTTATGTGATCCGTCTCTGTCATCTTTTATGGTCACTAACATTTTTCCAGAATGCACAAAAGCTGTTGTTACTCCAAAGTGTTTGATTTTACATGCCTGAAAAGGTTACGTGAGACCAGCTTAGGAAGTACTGACATATGTAAGTACTGACATAGGTTTAGTCCTCTCACTCTTCTTAGCTTGTCTTATGATGGGCACCCTTCTTCACCTCTAAACCCCAAGGATCACTTCCATAGCTAGGCTTTTTATGACCACTCTAAACTAACTCCTACCGACCATTTACTCCACCAAGTCACCTTCACATCTCCATTACTAAAATAAATTTGTTTTCTTTCACCTCTCCTAGGATATATACCTCAGCAAGGTCTTAGTTTTGTTTTGTTTTTTCATCCAGGTGTGTCAATTACCTCACACATTGTGGGTGTTCAAACAATAATTGTTGAATACACACCATCGTGGGGTACTGTGACTCCCTTTCCCCCATACTCTACTCTTACTTTCTGAAGTTCCTTCTTCAAGACCTGCGTGGTCTTGGTACCAGGATTCTGGGGGAAATTCCTCTGCATGGACTCGGTAAAAAAATTTGGAAATTATTTTGCCCAAAAAAGGAGAAGGAATGGGTCAAATTGTCAACTTGAAAGGTTTGTTAGGAAGCTGAGGAGGCCCGGCTTGATGACTGCAATGAAAGACACTGAGATGTACAGGTGGGAACTGCTGAATCAGAGCACTGGTTGCTGCGTATATTTGAAACAGCAGTAACTAATAAATAAAAATTAGAGAACAAAATAATATAGATATATAGATGCTTTATTCACTATTTAGACTATATTTATTCAGTTTCAAGTCAGAGTGCTATCCTAGGTTAATAGAGACAGACAGAAGTATGTGAGAAAATAACTCAAAAATCACTGAAAATTTGGTGTTATTTTATAAAATAAGTTTAGTAGGCAACAAGTCCATATGATTTCAATTTTGGGACTGTCCTTTAATGCAATTTTCCTTAGGAGATTGTTTATAATATTTCAATCAATCTTTATGTGTAACATTTAGCAGCTTACTCATTGTCCTTCCTGCAAGTTATTTGTTTTCCTGATTTAATTTCCTTTTCATTATATTAAATCACTTTTCTCATTTCCTTGGAAAGAAAAAGGAGAATGGAAACTGGATAAAGGTAGCAAGATGGTCGAAGGAAGAATGGTATATTATTTGACCCTTTTCAATGCCCTCCCTTCAAATATTTCAGAAAAACCTATTCTGAGACCCAGGAATACTTGGTAGTGGCTGTGGGGATCAAGGAAGGTGTTGAGTTTCATTTCAAAGCAGTGTCATGATGGACAAAAGCAATAATAGAGGGAGCTGGAGCCTGAAACAGGGAACAGAACAGGAATTATAAAGCTTGTGGGGAATTAGAAAAACTACTGAGGAAGCACTTCCAAAGGCCATGGAAATGGGGAGTTCAAGGCAAGTTCCCCTAGTCCCGGGGGACAGGGAGATAATGCTAGCATGTGAGATGTAAACAATTGTGCCACCTAGGTAACAGAAGAGCCAGGCAAGCATGCAGAGGAAATGGTTACCTCTGTCCGCTAGAGGAGGGATGGAGACAGCAGCAAAGTCTCTTTATATTGTATATGATGGCACACCTGGAAGAATCAGGGCTTGTTTTCCAGGTAGACAAAGAGGTGAGAGATGAAGAACATTTCAGGAAAAGCTCTCAGGAGATATAACTGTGTGCACATACACACACTGTGTTCGTCTGGGTAGACCAGAGAAACAAATTCATAGACACTCATATCATATTAGAAAGAGGTTTATATACAAGAGCAAGTGAATACTGAGAAAACATCCCAGCCCAGTCCAGATCAAGTCCATAAGTCTGACACTATTCCCTATGTCCAATACCAATCTATACAGTCTCCTTCTGACTTATGAAACACATGTAATGAAGCCAAATGCAGGAAGATCACAGGCCAGTGGGTGGGGAGTCTTGTGGATCCAGTGGCTTTGTAGGCATCTCAGCAATGTGAGGGGTCTCCACATGGCTCCTCCAGGTCTAGGGTTCTCATTGCCATCAGCATAGCCCCATGTGTCTTGTCAGTAGAAAGTCTCTCGGGGAGTGAGCAGAGAGACAGTGTCTCTCAACTCCAAAAAGGAAATACAGGAATTCCCAGAATCCTCAGGAGAAGGCCATGCCCACACAGAGGTCTCATTGGCTATGACCCCATTGACAGACTAGACTTCACCCCTTCACTCTTAATCCCAAATTGATACCAGATTATGTAACACACACACACACACACACACACACAACACAACTCCACTGCCATTTAGTCAATTCTGACTTGAGGCTAAAATGGTCTTCATTTATTTATTTTGAAAATTCGTGCAACCAACCTTTGCTGTGCACCCAGGACATGTGAGGTGTACCAGCCAGGGAACGGGAGGGATTCCGATGGACTCCCTTGCAGAACAAACCAGAAGCTCAGAGCTTAGACTTTGGTGTCAGGTCCACTTGATTTCAAATCCTGACTCTTCTATTTCTGAATTATGCAAACTAGGGAAAGTTACTCAAACTCTTTGTGTCTTGATTTCCTTATCCATGGGTGCTTTACTATTAGTATATGCATATATACTATAATAAATAGCATATAGTATAATACCATATGTAATATATGCTATTAGTACATATGAGACAACCGATGCAAAGCATGCTGTCCAATCCTCTGCCCGTAAAGAGTGCTCAGCAAGTTCAGCTACCAGTGCTTCCTCCGTGTTGTTAATTTGATATGACTGAGAACTGATCGCATGTGTGTGAGTGCCATATAATAAATTTTATGTAACTCCTTCAGGGCCTTTTGTGAATCATTATTGGGAAAGCAAGAAGCTTTTCCAAGCTCCTCTCCTGGGAGAAAAGGGT
This sequence comes from Echinops telfairi, assembly GCF_000313985.2. Classification (NCBI taxonomy): domain Eukaryota; kingdom Metazoa; phylum Chordata; class Mammalia; order Afrosoricida; family Tenrecidae; genus Echinops; species Echinops telfairi. Next base: position 21,843,263 of record NW_022103896.1, read on the forward strand.
GGGGCTCTAATTCTTCTTTAAGGCCATTGGCTCCATACAGAGTTTTTGCAGAGGCAGCACAAACTTCTCTCCTTCCCGGAGGAGGGAGGTAGTGGTGGTGTGTGTGGGGGGAAAGTTGCTGGATGTCCGCCTTGGATACATTTGCGTTGCAGCTTTTCTGGGTGAACTGGCCACTTCCTACTGGCTTGTTATCAGACGAAGTGGGCCTCCTCCCTTCCTTTCTGGAGTGTTTGCAGCTGTTCCTGGATGGAGACCCACTTGGTAGGGACTGGGAACAGCTGGGATCTTCTTTAATGATCTGTCAGCAGCACAGTTCTAGCCCCCTGAGGTAGGGATGGGGTGGAAGGAATTTCCAAGGAAGAGCTAGCTGATTACTCAATAAACTTGAAATGTGGTGACGTGGCCGTGGGAAGAACAGACTGGAGATGAACCCGAGAAAGCTGATGGAAGGGGACATTCCCCTCCAGGGATGCTCCCTAGGATAAACACATGAGGTCCAGTAGGGAGAGTATGCAGTTGGGGAGAAATCGGTGCGTCCAGGAAATTACAGCCCCATAATTAGTTGGTCAGGGCAATCAATAGTCATGTCGATTGTCATTTGCTTGCAAATTGCGCACCTGGTGTCCCTCAGATAGGCTTGGTCACATGGACGAGATCGCCAGTTCTGAAGGATATGCTCAGTGATGACTCCCTGTCTCATCACCCATCGCAGTAACATCCCTAAGACCCTAGGCTGACAGTGATCTCTGGCTGGCAGCAGGCAAAAACCAGAAACCTTAGTTCGGCAACCTCAAGACACTGGGTTCCGCCAATAACCTGAATGAGCATGGCAGCGTCCTCCCTTGAGCCTTCAGCCAGTCAACACATTGATCTCAGCCTTTTGAGGCCCTGAGCAGGGAGCCCAGCGAAGCCTCCACGGACCTCAGACCTACAGAACAATGAAGGAATAAACTGATGTTGTTTTAAGCTGCTAACTTTGTTGTAATTGGTTATACAGCAAAATAGCACTGTGGAATAGAACCATGAAGCGTTCATCACAAGTTTGTATGTCCTAGTATCTAAGACCCTCATAGAGATGTAAGCTTCCTAGGGCTGGGAACTAGGTCTGTTTTACTTACCAATGCATAGCCAGTCCCTACCACTGCGCCTGGAACAGTGAGTGGGTACGTGAATGATCAGTTCTAGCCACGATCAGACAAAGACTTGTTGTGAGCATCTGCCAGATCCTCATACTAGTGAGTGGATAGCTTGCCTGTGCTCTCCTAGGGCCTCCTGCCCCTCCTGCCTGCCTGGAAGGCTGAACTCCCAGGAGGACCCCTCCGCTCACACTGAGCACAGCCGCTGAGTGCACATTTCCTGGGCAAACAAAGGATTCTGGAAATGCACATACGCTGTGAAGGGAAGGCCTAGGAGCCGAAAGACCTGTGTCCAAATGAGAGGCACTGCTCTGGGAAGCAAAGCTAGGGCTTTGTTAGGAGAGCTCCTGTGTTTGAGACTGCGCGGGGTGCCCTGGAGCTGACACAGAAAACCTCGACGGGACCCAATTCCCTATCTCCCAGGGAGTAACAGGTCTCTCACCATGCTAGTAGAATACTTGCATGCCATGCTCTGCAGGCAGAAAAGAATGATTTGCAAAGTGCTCGGCCCATGGTAGTGAGAGAGCAGATCTTGGGGCTGCTGGGGATTCCATCAGATAGCTCTAGAGGAGGCTGAGGAAGACACTGACCCCGGCCGAGGCTGAGTCGGCAAAGTGCTTCAGCATGTCTCGTGCAAAGCCAGGTGCTGGTTGCAGAAGGCACAGGCATGGTTTGGGAGGAGGCAACGGCAGAGAAAGGGTTGGAGTTGTTCTGGGGCTGACTTGTATCCGGGGTTGTTATTATTTTGAACGTCTTAATATAGCTTTGAAAGGCATTTCTTCTGCTGGGAATCAACTAGATTCAACAAGCGTGGGCCATTTGGCTCTTTGATAATCTAGTATTGTTCCCGGGTGCCCGTTGGCCTTGCCTGTTTCAGTCCGGTGCCTTCTGAAGGTTTTGGAGAACAACAGTTCTGGGTTATGGAGCCAATTGCTTGATTAGAGTAACTATCAACTGTTTCCTTGGCAGGCTGATGATACCAGGCAACAAGGTCAACAGGAGGGCCCGAAAGGAGTGTCTACAGATTGGGGAAGAGGCCAGGCTTTGGGACTTTGCCAGGCCCTGCTCTTACTCTGAGAAGCCAGGCTCGTTGAGGGGCCTTTCTGTGCAGTTGATGCCCACACGCATGGCCCTGTGCTTCAGGCGAGAGAGCAACCAGAAAGAAAGACTCTTTCTCATTTCTTACTGCATGTTCTCCTTAGGAAAAGACAGAGGTGTCCGTCCGTGAAGAGCACCACAGAGAAACTGGGGAGCCTGTCCCCTCTGTTGTCGCCACCCCAACTTGTGAGCTTTCATTTATAATGCATGTGTGTGTGTGAGACAAAGCCCCTATTACCCCTCCAGGTCCTGCAGCTGTCATGTCTCTGTGATAGCCTGACCCCAGCAGGCCATGTGTCTGTAGTCCTTGGAGGACTGCGCCGTCAGGCCTGGGTGGTGTCTGTACTTTGTTCCAGATGTTCACGGAAGGAAAGCATCATGTAATGAAACTATCATCTTGCCCTCCCCCATGCATGTGTCCTCCGATTGCTCAAGTGTAGCTGGATGACCACCGAGGATGCTTTGAGTGGGGAGTCGAGAGCAAGCTTAGGTCCCACGGTTTCAGATTCTTTCCACACAGGTGTGTGTGTGAGTATGTGTGTGTGTGTGTTACTTCTGTTCTCAATTCCCCTCGCCATTATATGTGTGTCTTCACTGTAAGCACCTCATCGCTTGATGTGAATGGTTTTTTCAAACAGTAGATAGACTTATCCAGGAGAACAAGAGGTTCGGGCAGAACCGCCCACCTATCACCATGGAAGGACCAGTCTAAAAAACCACAGAGTGGAGGCTGCAGTAGTAATACAAAAATGATCAACCTTGTGCAGCTACTACCCCCCTCGGCGCGTGTTGAAATGCATCACAAATCAATAGCAACATTTTATGTGCTGTGAGTCAGAATCACTGCTCATGGCACTGAGTAAGGCTTGATTTGGGGGATGAATCTCCACAAAATAACTTCAAATGAAGAGAAAGAAATGGCCAGCAGCAAGGCCCTCTTCCGTGGCATCACTAGGGACTGCCTCCATTGTCCCAGTGTCCTAGGACTGCCCTGGCAGCTTTCCAAGCCCTGGACGCCCTCTCACTTTCTGCCTGGTGAGCTGACGGCATCCAGTCAAAGTGCTACATAAAGTGGCCCATGTGAGAGGGCAGCACGACCTCACAGGGCTTGCTAGGCCATTGTCTTCATGGATGCAGATCGTCAGTTCTTTTTCTCCTATAGACTCACTGGATGGGGTTGAACTGCCAACCTCTCCGCTCGCAGTCCAATGCTTAGCCATTATGTTACCAGGGCTCCTTCTACATTTTGGCAGTGCAGGAAAGGGCTGGGGAGTCCTGGTAGGTAAGTAGGAGGGAGTTTCAAAAAGTTCGTAGGAAAATAGAATGCAAACGTAATGGAAATGTTCTTTTAACTGGTTTAAGCCCCCTTTCATAAAGGTTTGGTGGCATGGTGGGTTACGGATTGGGCTACTCGCTGCGAACTCAACAGTTCAAAACAACCATGGGAGAAAGAGGAGGTTTTCTACTCTCGTGAAAAGGCACAGTCTCAGAAACCCACCATGGCAGTTGTATCATGGGTCCTACATGGTCGCTCAGAGTTAGAAGCAACTTGGTGGCAGCGAGGGTTTTGAGTACATTGCCCGACAAGGCAATACAGAAGGCACTGGTCATTGAAACCCACTCCACAGTCCTGTGGAAAAAGAGGCCTGACAATCTATTTCTATTCAGAATACCCCCCAAGAAAACCTCATGGAGACAATACAACGGCAGCTCACAGCAGAAGCATAACTCCCCAAGCCAATCTTCTTCCACTGTACCAACGAATTACTTCCTACCACTGTCAGCTGCAACGTACTTTATGGGAGCGGGTTAATTGACTCACTCATCAATTACTCAATCAATTCAGCAAAAGTTTGTAAGCACCCAGGATGTGTCCAACCCAAATCCTTGATTTCATATGGCTCTTCATCTAGGTGAGGAAACACATCCATTAAAATAAGCACAACCCAACAAACACACATTTTCTGTTACATTTAATTAGAGCTAAGACTTGACATAGAAAAGGTAGCTAAGTGCCATGCCTGGTATGTAGTGGTATGTGACAAACTTTGACTTAATTAAAGACATATCCTCCAGGGACCTCATGGTTTATTAGTGCCGATTCAGGACAGTGTGAATTTGGGGAAGGAGGGTCTGAACAGTCAGTGTTTTGGCGACAGCTACAAATGAGATCCCTCTCTGGATGGACTTGGTAGGGCACAGCGGTTGGAGGCAGGCTTTTCAGCCTAATCTACGTACAGATGTTCTGCTTTTCTGGGCTTCCTGTGAGTGGGGTCTGCTCCGAAAACCAATTACAGACAGAGGCCCAACAGGAAGCAGGATCTGACCAGGAAGCCAGGGACTAGGGGTGAGCTCATTCTTTGGCTAAACAGCAAGCTGTGCTTGCTGTAGGGGTGCCTTTTTGGACTACAAAAACCTGGTCGCAATTTCAGAGGGAGTAACAGCAATTTGAGAAATAGAAAAATTAAGCAAAAAGAAATATTTTTTTGGAGACATCTGTGTTAAATAATTCCCGGATTTCGTAATGAACACGAAGCATCCCTGAATCAGCTTGGAGCAGCGGAGGGAGAGTGTTGCGGGATACTTTCTGCCCATTAGCTTTCTGTTTGCTCTCCACCTCCTGTCTCCCCACAGGGTGCTTCCAAGCCACAACTGCAGGGCTTATAGCCACAGGAACCAAGGGTAATGATGGCTTTTTCTTAAAGGAAATATATGAATTTTAATACCTGGATGATGCCCGGGTGGAAAATGTATGAAAAGGAGGGGAGTATTGAAATAGAATGTCTTAGGAATGAAAACCAACATTGGTAGGGTACCTGCGCATCCCACCATTTCAAGCATCCCTGTGGGGCTACTGGATTTTTTTTTTTTTTTTGCAAAACAGACATCCTCCTCCTCCTTATTGGATGGGGAGGCTATTGACATTTGGCAAGAGAATCTCTTGTTAGGCTACTGACTGATTTAAAATGGAAAGTCGTAGCAATTCTCATTGAATCCCAGTAAGACTGTGCTTTGAGGCAAAGGAATGGCCAAACTTTTTATCTCTAAATGCACGGACAGTCCCAATGTGGCATCAGGTTTGGAAAATCTATACAGGCACAGAGAATGGTTTCAAATGAAAGCAAACAAAACAGCCAATGAAAACCTTTGCTTCTAAAACCAATGTCCCCATTCACTTAGTCACCTTGGAAAGTTATACATTGATTTCTGTGTCTCTATCACTTAAAAAAGATCTATAAAAATTTTCCTTCCAATCTTCACCCCCATACCTTTACAACTATGGTATGTGCTTCTCAGTAAAATAATTCTCATCACCTTCTCATGATTTTTTTTGTTTTAAAAAGCATTTCCATATTAAGAAACATTGCAATGAATTAAAACAAAGAAATGCAGTTCCTATTTAGTGTGGGAAAAATAAACTGTATTTTAAAAATTGTACAACATATATTCATTGTAGAAAATTTAGAAACTGATGGTAAACGTAATTTAAAAATAAGAATCTATTAATACTCAGATAAAACCACTGAGAATATCTTTTTGAAGTAGTTGTGCCAACAGACCAAGGAAATACTGTGTGCTTTAAAATCAGGGCAGCTATGTGTCAGGGTTGTTTCTTCTCATCAGACTTGTTCAATCTGTGTGCTGAGCAAATCATCAGAGAAGCTGGTTTATATGAAGAAGAATGCGGCATCGGGATTGGAGGAAGGCTTGTGAACAATCTGCAACATGCAGATGACACAACCTTGCTTCCTGAAAGCGAGACAGACTTGAAGCACTTGTTGAAGAAGATCAGGGATCTCAATCTTCAGTATGGATTACAACTCTATGCAAAGAAGACCCACACTCTCCCCGCTGGGCCAGTTGGCAGCATCATAATCAACGGAGAAGAAGTTGAAGTTGTCGTGGATATTGTCTGCTTGGAACCGCAATCAATGCTCATGGGAGCAGCAGTCAAGCCGAGAGGGTGCATTGCATCAGGTCAATCTGCCGCACAAGACCTCTTTAGGGTGTTGAAAAGCAAGGGTGCTACTTTGAGGCCTAATGTGTGACTGACCCAAGCCGTGGTATTTTTAATGGCCTCATATGCGTGTGAAAGTCGGACATTGACTAAGGAAGACTGACGAAGGATCGATGGGTGTGACTTGTGTTGCTGGTGAAGAATATTGAAAGTACTGTGGACTGCTAAAAGAACAAACCGATCCGTCTTAGAAGTCTGGACAGAGTGCTTCTTCGAGACAAAGATGGCAAGACTTTGCCTTACATCCTTTGGGCATCTAGTCAGGACACATTGTCCACGTGTTCTCTGTAGAAAGCCACTGTGCTTGATGAAGTGGAGAGGCAGCAATAGAGGAAGGTCCTCGATGAGCTGGCTGGACCAATGGGCTCAGGCATGGGAACAACTGTGAGGAGGATCGTGCAGTGGTTTGTTCTGTTGCACACAGGGTCAGAGGCACCTTGATGGCACCTAACACCAACAAAAGTGTACACACTTGTATGGGACAACCTTGATGACTAGGTGAAAGAGAATGAAAAGATAATTTCCCCACATCCCATTTCTATCCGCTTCCGTTAACACATACACGTACTTCAGGGGGAAACAGATAAAGCACGCATGCTCTTTCATTGCAGGGTTAAGCTCATCTTTCTGTGGATCTGAGTGTGTCTTCTGCCTAAGCTAGTACGTGTATGTGTAGTGGGTTTGAGGGATGGAGATGTTTGACAGTTAATTTGGTTCTGAGGGATCATTAGTCTCTGCGAGGCACAAACAGGACAAAGCCCCGCCAGTCTTCTTCTGAAAGATCATAGCCATTGAAAACCTACAGAGCTCCGGTCTCCTCTGCCATGCATGAGGTCACCAGGAGTGGGAACTTGGTGGCAACTGGTTGGGTTTAGTTTCAGGGATCATTGAAGAAACAACTAAACCAAGGCTACAATTTGGAAGATTAGTCTTATCATGGCCATTAAGGCAGATAACCCCACATGACGAGCAGAGAAATAACATGGAGCTTAAATATGCAGCGTGGGGCTCAAGTCTCCAAGAGAGGGTAAGAGGACAGAATGATGGTAGGTCTCCCCAAGGTCAGAGACTTTGAACCGCTAGTGGTAGGAACCCCAATAGAGCTGTATGCTGGTATGTCCCGGGACCAGAAACCAAACATCACACTTTGGTGAACAATGGCAGAAACCCCCTTCACCAAGCCTGTGCCAACCTGAGTGCTGTGGGTGCCACTTCTCCCCCAGCTTCCTTCTAGACTGAAGACTGGTCAGTATCAAGTTGTACTTTGAGATATTTTGACACCAGAAGCAACCACATGGCCGAAGGACTAGATAAATACCTCTCCCGTGTCTTGGTACCACACAGTCCTGGGAGTGTAGAAAGATCCAAAGATGTATGTGAAAGGTGGGGAGGGGGCCCCAGTCGTCCCTGACAGCCAGGCAGGAACTCTTCCTGACGGCCAGGCAGAGTGAGGCTCCAAGCCAGATTTAATTTGATTTAGGGGAGAAAAAAAAATCCACAAAGAAATGTGATAGCTCTTGCACCTATGTGTAAGGGGCCTGATATAGATGTGTGTATTAAAACATAATAGGAATGGAATCACACTGTATAATGTATCATGATCATTTCATGGTGTTAAATATTCTCTTGCAGCAGAACTGAAAATAGCTGCATAGTAACTCACTGTGTAGTCAAACTCTAATTTATCCACTTCCCTGTAACTGGATATTTAGATGGTATCTACTAGTCTCCACTATCAAAATGTTTCTGTGATAAATAGTATTATTGAGATATATCTTTCCTCATATCAATTATTATTTTCATGAATAATTTCCCCAAAGAATTCCTGAGTCAGGTTTTTTGCCGATTTCTAAAGTCCTTAAACTCTTGAAGTTGATACCAACAAGTCGATTTTCACTTATGGTGATCCCATGTGTACAGAGGCGAACGGCCCCATAGTGGACTCAAGGCTTCAAGGGTGTGAAAATTTGGGAGAACATTGCTAGGCCCACCTTGTGAGGAGCTTCTGGGTACGTTCAAGCTGCTAACCTTTTGGGTAGTAGCCAAGTTTGGAACAATTTACACCACCCGGGGACACATGACCTGTTAATATGAACTCATAACTTGCCCTACAGAAAAAAAGCATCAATTTATCACACACTGGCAGAACAAGGAATTCCCAATGTTGTAGAACTTTCTTTAAACCTGGGAAACAACATTTTAAAAGTATTGGCAGTTAGGATGGGGGGAGGATGCTATTTTGATCTTTTAACATCTTAAAACAAAACAGTACAACTAAACTAAAAGACAAATCATTTCTATGAATCACTCATGTTGATGATCAGTCTTCTTACACCCCCCACCCCCCAGCCCCTCTCATCCCCCCACCACCACTTAGTCCATTTTGACTCATAGGAACCCATAGAAGGTTTCTGAGGCTGGAAATCTTTACAGGAGCCTCACCTTTCTTGCACAGAACCACTGGTGGGTTTGAACTGCCAACCTTGCAGTTAGCAGTCTAACAAATGCTTAACTGACCACGCCACCGGAGCTCTCCTCTCACTGGCCTAGAAATGGCCTCCATCCTCAACCGATGAACATCTGTCCCCAGTGGACAGGCCATATAACATGCTTGCCCTGTAGTCACATGGGCACTTAGATGCATTGGATGGAGTAGGGTGGGGTAAGGTTCTGGGAAATGCCCCTGTGTCAGCTGATCATTCCCAGCAATCACTCCATACATGGGAGAGAAAGCTCACTTCTTGTGGGTAGCTAGCCATCTCAGCGAACACTTGGTAAGTATATGCACTTGGACGGATTGCTTAAGCTCTCAAGGTCTCCACGCTCTTATCTGCTAATCAGCAGACGTTCCCCACATCTACTTCCCTGGGTGTGGAGGACTCAATGGGACTAGTGTGCACAGCCGGAACACAGGAGGATGCTAGGAAGAGTGGCACAGTGGGTTAAACATTGGGCAGCTAACCAAAAGGTCAGTGGTTCAAACTCATTTGAGGGAGAAAGATGTGGCAGTCTGTTCCCGAGAAGATTTATAGTCTGGAAAACCCTATAGAGCAGTTCTAGTTTGTCCTATAGGGTGTCTATGAGTTGGAATCAACTTGATGGTAGTGGGTGACGTATTTATATTCCTGTGTTGGGATGGGAAGGTGCTCTGTTGGCACCATGGTTAAGCCTTTGACTGGCTCTTCAAAGACACAGACAGAGTGAGTCCACTGGAAAAAGACCAAGTGATCTGCTCCCAGGTTGACTCCAAATACCCAAACTAAGCTGAATCCATTGTTAGAAAGCCCATTCAGACTCACAGAGATTCTGTATGAGGTTTTTAAGACTATGTTTTTATGGGAGTAGATGATCTCACCTTTCTCCTGAGCAGCTGCCGGGTTTGAACCGCTGACCTTGCTGCTAGCAGCGCAATGCCTAACCCACAGCACCAGCCAGTCTCCTTGTCATCACATTCTATCCGAGACTAACCTATGGGACAGTTCTACTGTGTGTGTTGAAGTCACCTCAATGGCCCCCAACAAGAGGAAAAATGTTAGGCTGTAAGTTTTAAAGATGGAGGGATTGTCTTTAGTGCATTTTCTTATGTTTTTAGTAATGACTCCTTTTCCTCAATCAAGCTTTACATTTTAAAAGAAACAAATTGATGAGAAAATTAGCAAGTTTGCCACAGACAATGGAGAAGACAGAAAAAGCAAAGGCTGCGTTTTCTTCCTGTATTCCTTCCAGCCTATCTTTATTTGCCTATGTTCCCGTAGCTGTACTCATGAGGCGTATGTACTTTTATATGCTCACTTACATTCATTTTTATATTGATATTTGACCTTTGTATTCACCACTTCAGGGATCTAAGGAGAGTTCCTGTAAGTAGATGTTCCCCAACTTATGTGATCATTCCTTTGACCATATGCAAGTATTTCTAATTTTTCGCTCCCATACTGCCATGCTTGTAAACAGTGTCTTTCACAGGGTGTTTTCCATATTTTGACTTATTCCTGAGGGTGTCAGACCAGGAATGCATTGTCAAATTGTATTTCCTAACTGACAACGCCACTGACAAACTGAAAATGCCATTTTACAGTGCTCCGCTAGTGTGGCTCTCTAGCTCTCGGTTATATATACTGTGAACCCTTGCATAAATTCGCCTCGTTGCTGTGATTTGCATTTCTTTCATTACTTGTGATAAACAATGTTTCTCTTTTCCTTACTGTTGCTCATGGTTCTTTCTCTTCTGTGATTTTTCAGAACCAGGATGATAGCTCCTTGAATTGAATTATCCTACAAATAGTTTCCTATCCACCTCAAAACACGATTACATTGTCACCAATGGTTATTTAGTGCCTGCTTGTACACAGAACTGTCCTGGAAGTTGGTGTGGGCGTCGTAATGGGGAACACCACACTGGACAATGAAGTGCAGAGGAGCAGTAGGGGGACAGGGTGTGGGCGGTGGGGTAGAGGCAGCCAAGAAGGAGATAACAAGACTGAACATCTTAGATAGTTATTGAGATTTGATTTATTCTTTGGTGGATTGCCTATTAAAGTCTCATTCATTTTTCTATTCCTCTCCCTTAAAGATGATGGGTGTTCTTTGTATCTTTTGTCATATGTGACACAGTCACATACACCCACACACATACGTGTACATGTACACCAGGGTAAGTAAAAAACAAACAAAAACCAATTGCTATCAAATGATGGAGGCCTTTATGAAACAAAAGTATGGAGTGGTAAAGCTATTGTTTCCTAACAAAAAGAAACCATTTCTTATTGTTGTCCTCCCTCTAGGTCTATACGTTTGAAGAGCGGCATTTCCGTCTCTCTAACCCTTCTCTGAAGGATCCTGTATGCTTCCACTACAAAATAGCAGTGCTGGCATCTTCGGGGCAAACAAATTGTCTTCCATTTCAATGTTCTTTGAGTCTGGGGCTGGAAGGTTGATGGGCTAAACTTTCCCTAGGAAATTCTCTTAGGAGAAATTTCGGTACCCTCACAGTGAATTGTGATGTGAAACAATTCTTTGATGCAATGTTCCCAACTCTCTTCTCACCCCTGTAGTTCTCAGGTTCCTAACATTTCTTCCTAAGGAGCCTCCCCATCCTGATGATCCTGTGTTCTTTGAGAAACTCTGCCAAGACTTCCCCTTTGGATTCCTGAAAACCAGTCATCATCACCTCCTAAGCTTACCTCCGGGCCTTGAGTCTTACTGGCCCAGGAGATCTCCTGGGGAACCACTGTTTGGACTGTGCCGTCTATTTTGAAAGCCCTCTGAAGAGGCTAAGACAAGTGTATTACTGAGAGGACTTGTCCACAGCCATCCATGGATCAGAGGTATGTATGTTCAAACACATTTTATTGAGAAGAAACAATGACTACATGAACTAGAATCCTACCAGCAATACTTTTTGACTCACTCTGTGTGTATAATGTTTGTGTGTGTGTGTGTGTGTGTATACACACAGTTATATACTCAGTGGGTTTCTGAGACTGTTATGGGAGTAGAAATAAACATTTTTCTCCCCTGGAGCGGCTGGTGGATTTGAACTACTGACTTTTCAGATCACAGTCCAATGTACTAGCCAATAAATGCCCTGTGGCTCACAAAGTATTGTGTGAGACCGTGACTCCTTTACTTGGGACTGGTCACTGGGAGGAACAGACATCATGCTTGGCAAAGTGGAAAATCAGTGAGGGCAAAGAAGACCCTGCAGGAGCTGGCCTCACACAATAGCTGCACAAGGGACCTCGAACATCCCGGGGCCTGTGAGGCTGGCACAGGGGCAGGCCAGGCTTTGTTCGGTTCTGCATGGTGTCACCATCAATCGAAGGCTAGTAACAGCACACACACACTCACACGTACACACATCCACAAACCTACCTTTCGAGCATGCATTTGTGGTGTATTTTCCCATAAGCATGGTGTACATTTTATTTATACTTATATAAATCTATGATTTTCTATGTGTAAATCAACTCTCAGAGACTGATTCTTTGGATACAAAGGACACTAGAAAGATTTGTGAGCAAAAGAGTTCTGAGAGATACCCTCTCAGGAGAAACTGGGAGTGATGTAAGAGAAGAAGGGTGGGGAAGGGGCGGGGAAGTGAGGATGGGGGTTCAGGCAAGATCTGGCCCCAGCATTGAGTGGGTGAGGGGAGCCTCTCAGAGCAACCCCCAGCCCCAGAGGTCTAACTTGTCAAAGGGCAAGCCCTCCAGAGAAGGCTGCAGACCCCAACCTTCCACAGCAGCACCTGCAGCAGTTGGGCACGGGCTTGCCAAAGGAAAATAAGCCCCAGAGACTTGGCTGGACCAGCCACCCACAGCTTGCATCCGTTGTTGCTTCATTTGTTTAGAGATGTGTCCCAGTATTTCATCATCATTTCTGTTAATATTTTTATAGCTGAAAAGTTTGACTTGGAATTTATGTTTCCCCATTGCAAATGGCAGAGATATAATGTGATGTTTTCCTGGTGATAAATGAACTTTCTCCACACCAGCCATGGAAACAGAACATTGGACCTAGCAGGGCCAAAGCAGACCGGAGCCTGCTGTTTGGTGCCAAGCTGGGTGTAGAAGTTTATGACACAGGCTTTTTTGGCAAGAGTTCTCCTCCCTAGCTCCCTATTAACCTTGGCATAAGATCAAGTGTTCATCCAAACTTCAATCTCAGAATGAGCGGGTAATAGGGAGGGAAGGGTGAGACTTGGCAGGAAGGAAAGGGGTTTATAGTCAACCTTTGATGCTCAGTGCAATCGATGCATTACCTCCCCATCATACCATAAAAGGTTTGTTCTTAGGGACACACCTTCGTATAACATTGGGAATCTGACCGAGAAAACGAAGCCTTCCAGCCTGACTCCCTGGCCTTTGTGGCCACCCAGCCTCTCGAACTCGCATGACCTCCAGGTTGAGTGTTTCCAATGCACTTCCAGGCTCTCCTCATTTGGGAGACGGCCTGCCCCCTGTGGTTGTCACTGTTGCCATTTCCTTCCAAGGAAAAGTTCTTCTTGCTACCTTGGCACACAGTGTACACACCACCCCCACCCCCTACCCCCACCCTGTGAACACAGCACTGACTCATTCACCCACTCTCCTGGTAAGGGACCTTCTCTCTTATCTTGGCAAAACCCTAGGTCCCCAGTTGACCTCTTGTTCTTTTTATAGTAGCAAAAGGCATTTCTATTATGTATCTTAACTTCTCATGAAATCTTCATCTTTTCCCCCTCGACTTCATTTTTCTTATCATTTTGGTACACTCCTTTCTCCGCCCAGTAAATGTTCCCTTCCTCCTCGACAGGGTACCTGATGTATGTGTTTTCACAACTGCTGTGGTTATTCCTTATCTCTGATTCCTTCATGCTGAATTAGCTTGGTCTGACCGAGGGCACTCGCACACACGATTGCTTTAGCAGCCCGGCAACCTCTCTGCAAAGTTCTCCGAGAAAGCTGATGAACTGTCTGAACAAAGTGCTAACTTCAGCTCAGTGGGTGACCGTGACTTCAGACCAGGAGCTTGCTTGCTCAGTTGCACCTCACACAAGCTAACAGGACAGAGAACAAGGGCTCTCGGCTATGGCTAAGAAGGAAGTAGGGTGAATTTCCCACAGTCTGTGTGGCATGGAGTCATTAAATAGGAGCATCATTGGAGAGGTTAGTGAATTTCCGAACTAGGCCTATGGGTCCTTGCACTCATCCTGTAGGTGGTTTTGTCAAGGTCCTAGTCAATAAGCAAGACAAGGTCAATGGTCAAAGGGGGGGGTAGGCCTATATCCTGAATAGCAGTAGAGCACTTACTGGTCAGCACACATTCTTCCCGAGGCTGCTGGTAATGTAGCCATTTGGGTTAGAAATGTTTGGAAGATGAAATTAGAACAGCTTATTTGATGGAGTCTCTTCTTCCAAAATAAAACAAACAGATTCATGGCAAGCCTATAGGACAGGACAGAATTGACCCTATGAGTTTCTGAGATTATAACTCACTATAGGAGTAGGAAGCCTCATCTTTCTCCCATGGAGCAGCTGGTGGTTTTGAACTGCTGACACTGTGGTTAGCAGTCCAATGCATAACCACTACTCCACTAGTGCTCCTTACTATTTACATCTGGCTTATTCTTTTTCTTCCTTTCCACCTACATTCCTCCTCTACTTCTGCCTTCAATCTCAGGTGCCAAGGGCCATCATGCTTGCTCTTTGTCTTTCTAGATTACTCTACCCTTCCTACCTCTAACACTGTATTGCTTTTCTTGACTTCTCCTCCTTCTTCCAAACATACCCCTCTATGATTCTATGCCTATTGAGCCCCAGTGAGTGACCAATTGAACAAAATCTGGTTCACCATACACTTAAGTTGCTGTAACACTGACCCTATCTTACCAATATGAGAACGTCCACCATTAAGGAACTGTTGGAGTAAGTCTTTTTGAGGGCACAGCCATTTGAGACTACTGTGTGATTTGAAATCATCAAGTGTGTCCACCAGGACTTATTCACCGGACTTATTCAACCTGTAAACTGAGCAAATAATTCAAGAAGCTGGACTACATAAAGAAGAATGGGGTATCAAGATGGGAGGAGGACTCACGACAACCTATGAGATGCAGGTAACACAACCTCACTTCCCCAAAGTGAAGAAGACTTGAAGCATTTATTGATGAAGGTCAAAGATGAAATCCTTGAGTAGAGATTACACCTCCATGCGAGGAAAAAAAATGTCCTCACAATTGGACCAATGAGTAACATCATGATATATGGAGAAAAGATGAAAGTTGTCAAGACTTCAATTTACTTGGATCCACACTCAACACCCATGAAAGCAGTAGTCAAGATATCAAAAGAGGCATCGTGTGGCACGAGTCTGCTGCAAAAGACCTTTTAAAGCTTTCAATAGCAAAGATATTACTTTGAAGACTAAGATGCACCTGACCCAAGCCCAAGTATTTTCAATCAAGTCAGATGCACACGAAAGCTAGACAATAAACAAGGGAGACTGGAGAAGACCCAGTGCCCGATAATCGTGGTGTTGATGGAGAATGTTGAATAGACTGTGGACTCCCAGAACAGACAGATCTTTGTGGGAAGTGTACAACCAGGTGATACTTTGAAGGGAGGATGGTGAGACATCGTCTCATGTACTTGGGGCCTGTCATCAGAAGAGACCAGTCCTTGGAGAAGGACTTCATATTTGATAAAGTAGAAAATCAATTGATAAAGAGGTAGATTTTAAAAATATACTTAATCATTCTATTGGGAGCACTTACATAGATCACAACATTCTATAGTTCAATCGTATCAAGCAGTAATGTACAATTCCTACCACAATCAGTTTCAAACCATTTTCTTTCTTCTTGAACTCTTGATATCATTTCCCCTTTATTCCCTTCTTCCCCCATGGTACCCCGCATGAACCTTAATTATTATTATTTTTCTTTTCCTATAGTAGTTTTTTATCATGTCGGACACAATCCAATATATCCATTCATATACACTTCTGTTGTTGGATCCAATCCAATGGGGCTATACAGGCATCGATGCTATCTGCTCCCTGTCTTCCCCTTCCCCACCTCTCTTCCCATACTCTCAGGGAACCATTACTTTTGTTACTGTTTCTGAAGGGTTATCTCTCTTGACTTTCATGTACTGAATGATCTTAAATATACAAAGGTGCATATGCAAATTAACATGATTAATGAGGTAAATTGGATAGAAACCATAATAGTAAGGGGAAACATATTAAAGAACTAGAGGATAGTTATGTGGTTCATCAGTGCCAATACCTCACCCTGGCTTTATCATCCCTTTGGTGGGGGTTTGGGTCTCCACTACCTCCACAAACCTTCACATCAATTTGGTTGCTTGCTTTTGAACTTCTGATACCTCTTCCCATAGACACCTCATGATTACACAGGCTGGTGTGCTTCTTCCATGTGGGCTGTGTTGCTTCCCTGATAGATGGCGGCCGCTATATCTTTTAATAGCTGGGCACCATCAGTTTTCTTCACTACATTTACTTATGCACCCATTTTGTCTTCAGCAATTGTGTCAGGGAGGTGAGTACCTAACAATGCTACATTATTAAAACAAGCCGTTCTTGTACTGAGGTAACACTTAAGTAGGGACCCAAAGTCCATCTGCTGAGGAAGAGGTAAATTAATGGAAATACCACGTTCAGACATGTATAGTTTTACATTTTGATATTTTTGTTTAGTAAAGATTTCTATGTTTTAAAAGGAATTTTTGGGATATACTCTCATAGAGACTTACTTGAAAATGTAAAAAAAAAAATCCTTAAAGTTAATTTTAAAAAGACTTTCATTCAATTATGAAAGGGGCTTCAAAAGTTTATAGAAAACCCTCAGTGAGATAAATTGACACGAGTTGCAACAATGGGCTTACACATAGCAATAATTTCAAGGATGGTGCAGTGTTTTGCTCTGTTATACCTAGGCTTACTATGAACCAGACCCGACTGGATAGCACCTAACCACGAGAACAATAGCAGGTACTGGAGGCAGGTAATTGGGATGTGAGTCCAAGAGTGAGTCAAAAAATACTGCCACTAGTTTCCAGTTCCTACATGCATGGGTTTATTTCAAGGAAAGCCTGTTTCAACGTGTCTCTGTAATCAGTGGCTTGCTGATGACAAGTCCTCTCCGACTTAATACATTTGAATTGATCTCTTTAATATGCCTTTGCAAAAGGGCAAACCAAGGGCATCCATAGGGCCAGTAAAATGCAAGACCAAGAGGTCAGCTCAGAAGGCTATGCCAACCGTGGTTTCCGGATGCCAAGGAGGCAACCTTGATAGATTTTCTAGACGGGATCATGACAGTCGTCCGGGCTAATGAGGAAGGAGTTTCAAGGAAATGGAAAACTGCGCTGGTGAGAAAACATCCAGGAAAATTTGTGCCAAGGAATTTTCTCATCAGGAGAACACAGCTGTTCATTCTTCGAGGGTGGCAAAGGCTGTCCTTGGAAAACCCCACCCCATCGAGAAGACAGGCCCGATCTGACCTGCTTAGACTTCTTGTCATCCCCTGAACTCAAACAATATTTAAAGAAACACAATCTGAAGTCCCTGGAGGATGCTCAAACTGCTGGTTTGAATGGTACCCATTGAGAAGCGCACTCTTTTTCGGAGGAAAGGATTAACATGATGGAAACATCACCTACCAAGAAGGGTAGACCTAGATGGAGGACATGTTGAGAAATTAGCACTTTGCATTAGGGCATCTTTGTTTAATAAGGTTTTCAATGATTCACAAGCAATACGTGGGACATAGCCTCATAGAGACTTCCTTTAAAACTTAAAAGTGACAAGAGTTCATTGAAAAAGACTTCTTTCCAATTGTGATAAAGGGCTTCCAACATTCTATGGAAAAAAATCCATCATCTTCTAATCTCATTTTTCCCACAAACTTTTGAAGCCCCCTCATAAAGGATTCTATATAAAAAATGTATTGAATTTGTTAATGATGGGAACCAATGATAGGGCAAAATCTGTTAGCAACTGGAGAAAACTAGAGAAACAGGCATTTGTAGGCATGATGACGACGACAACAAAGGGATGTGAGGATAAGATGACTGGGTTAGCAAGAGACAGCTGGATAAGATAGAAACCTGCAGACTATCCTACAAGGTACTAGGACCTTGGGCATTGTTCTTACTACTGGACAAAAATCATCAGCGTGCCACCAGGTAAAAATCTAAAGGAAAACCTCTAACAGCATCTTGCCAATTGTAAGGAAAAGATCAAACAGAGGTATGTCCCATAGATCATTCTTGTAGGGTGTGCGTGAGTGTGTGTGTGTGTGTGTGTGTGTGTGTGTGTGTGTGTCTGAATAACAATGTTGCAGGTGATATTGAAAAGAATGGGAGCCCTCCATTCCCCAGCCCCCGGCTAAGTAATGGCATAGATACATATGAAGTGCCTTTAAAAAATTCATTTAAAAAATGGAATCAGAAATAATGACATGTTCTTTGTGAGCTTTTTGAACCCCTTGTATTCTTTGTGATGTACACGTTGGGCTGCTAACCGCAAGGATGGCAGTTCAAAATCGCCCTCTGCTTCAAAGGGGAAAGATGAGGGTTTCGATTCCCATAAAGAGTTACCGTCTCAGAAACCCATGGGGGCAGTGCTACCCTTTCTTCTGATAAGCTCACCACGAGTCAGAATCGACTCAATGGTCGTGAGTTTGGGTTGGGGTTTTGGATGTATATATCGCATCAACAATCCCCAAACCAAGCTCACTGCCACTGAGTTGATTCCGACTCACAGTGGTTTCCAAGACTGGAAACCTTCATGGGAGGAGACAGACGCATCTTTCTCCCGCTAAGTGGCTGGGAGGTTTGAATTGGTGACCTTGCAGTTAACAACCGGATGCCTAACCCAGAGTCCAACCAGGGCTTCTCCTAGAGTGGACAGGTGCGCGAGAACAGCAGGAAGCCATGAGTCCATCCCCACTGGCGGCTGTCAAGGCAGAACAGAGTACAATTGCTCCAAGGGGTTTTCCAGACGATGGCTTTTCGGAATCAGTTCACCAGGCCTTTCTTCCGAGGAGTCTCTGGGTGGATTTTAAACTGCAGCCTTTCATTCGGTAGTCAAATACTGAGCCCTGGTGGCAGAGTGGGTTAGTCACTGGGGCTGCTAACCGCAAGGTCAGCAGTCTGTAAGCACCAGCCACTCTGGAAGAAAGATGAGGCTTTCTATTCTTATAAAGAGTGACGGTCTTCGAACCCCACAGGGTCAGTTCTATGCAGTACTATAGGGTTGCTAGGAGTTCACATCAACCCTGAGTTGGGACTGACTCGATGGAGTGAGGGGGAGTGAGTACCAATCTGGGACTCCTGAGCAGCAGTAGAGATAACAGATTTTGAATGCATTTTATGGTCAATCCCCATGTCTGCTTTCGCTGGAAAGGTGGGGCCATGGGCCAAGGGTTTCATAGATGTGAATGCCAGCAAAAGTTGTTTTCTACGCGTGGCGCTCATTGGAATGTCAGGCTGGTCCTCTCCGGGCCGTGGACTGAATGATGGCCTTCGCTGCTTGCAGGGTTTGCCGTCGCCAGGCTCCTCTGGGGACCCGTTTGCAGTGTGGGATTGGTGGCTGGGTCCAGATTCCACTTCCATGCTGGGAGCCCAGGTCAGACTTTGGTTGATGGGCACAGCTGCCTGGCTAATTGGTGCGGGGTTGCTTCCTGTCTCCCCGCCACGCCGCGCTTTATTGAATGCCACTCTTTGCTGGTCACTGGGCTGGTGGGAAGTGTAATTTCCAGCTTCGTCATGGTTTGCCGTGAACTCCACTACAGCCAGGCTCTGTGTTGGTGAAGTAATCGGAGCCGGAGCCTCTGTTGGAATCCAAGTGCAGGGCTGACGGGGAGGTTAAAAGACACAACTGTTAATAGGCACTGAAAGCAGTGGTTTCTCCCGGGAGCCGCTGAAGAGCTCATGGAGGAAATCAATATGGCAGAAACGATCCTGCTTCTGCTTTGTCCCTCTCAGCCAGGACTAGATCGTGGGGGGTGGGGGGTGGCGCCTCAGAGTACACTATTAATTTTATGTGGCGAGTTGGAGGTGAGACCAGAGGAAGCAGTAGTCTCTCTTTCAAAGTGTCTTCTGCTGTGGACATTTGGCTAGAGGATTATTGATCATCCTGTTCTCCATCCCAGGAGGTCTTCTTAAAAAAAAAAATAAAAGAACTTACACTAGAATTCAATATCTGTAACAGAGCCGCGCAAATGGAGCAGGAAGTGGCGAAGTCTTACTCCAGGTTGCCACAAATCTACCTTGTGTCCACCCAACAAAGGTGGGTGGTCGGTACCCAGGCTTCCCTCTGCAAGGGTTTTCTTGGCAGGTTCTCTCAACCTAAGAGCCACCCTCCCCCAGGAGGTGCCAGACAGGGAAAAAAGTAGCCTGGCTTCCTGTGGATATTGGGCAAAAATTGAGGTGAGTCCTGTACAAGTTGTCTCCAGTAGATTGTGCCTCTCTGTCCTCAGGGGTCACATGCCCTGCCCATGAACACACACTCCCTGCGTTCCCGCCTCCCTTTCTGAAGGTGGGCTTCCTGTGATGGTCTCATTAGATACTACTGGCCCTTACCCACCCTACCCACTGCCTTTGAGTCGATCCTGACCCAGGGGGTCTCTGGGGTTGTAAATATTTGTGGGAGCAGAAAGCCTCATCTCTCTCCCTTGGAGCAGCTGGTGGGTTTGAACCACTGATCTTGTGATTAGCAGCCCTGTGTTTACTGGACAGTGAGTGCCACCGGGGATCTGATCCCATGGGGGAACCAAAGTAAGACAGCAGAGCTGCACTGGCACAGAAAGGGGGAGGGGCCAGAGTTAGACCACTTGACTTTCTCCTTACACCTGCCCCCTTCCTCTACTCACCCAGTTAGCCCCTGAAATGACTGAGAATGTCCAGAACTGCTATTCAAGAGGTGTCTGGTCCCCACATTTTAAAATGCCATTCCCTGTCATTGAGCCTATTTTGATTCATAGGACGGAGGAGACCTGCCCTCATAAGGTGTCCGTGGCTGTGGTCTTCACAGGAGGAGATCTGGGTACTCAGTAGTTAAGCCCTCAGTTGCTAATAGGAAGGTCAGAGGTCAAAGCCCACCAGCCTCTCCACAAGAGAAAAGATGAGGCAGGCTGCTTCCACCAGGGTTTGCCGGTGGAAACCGTATGGCGCAGTTCTCCTCTGTGCTCTAGGGTCCTGGGCACGAGTCAGAATGGACGGGACAGCCTTGTCACATGGGCGATGGCCACGTCCTTCCTCCTGCAGCGCCACTGGCGAGCCTGCACCAGTCACTTCACCTCTGCACCACCAGGGCCCTTTCTTTCGTCCCGATCGCACAGTCTCTTTCAGAGCCGTCTTAGACTGCGGAGAAATGGCACTGGCAAGAGTGGCATTTCCATACAACCCCTGAGCCACGCACACACAGCTTTGCCTGTGATGACTGGCTGGCAGTCTTGTGCTATGTTTGTTGTACTTAATGGACCTCATGATCCTATTCAGGACCTACCCCTGGAGGGTGTCTTGTCCAGACTGAAACACGTCCTTGGCACGTGGCAATACCCATCCTCTTCTGAAGAAACATCACCTCCTTCATAGCAGCATGTCCTAGTGCTAGTCGGTTACACATTGGGCTGCAATCCTCAAAGTCAGCAGTTTGAACCCACCTCCTGCTTTGCGGGGAAAAAGCTGAGACTTTCTGTGCCTATAAAGCGTTACAATCTCAAATCCTCGCAGAGGTAGTGCTGCCCTGCCCTAGAGGATGGCGATGAGTGCTAGGAGGGCCTTCACTTGATGGCAGTGAGTTTGATATAATTCTCCATGTCTAGGTTGTTCAGACTCACTCAGGGTCTTCTTTCCATCTACATGTAAAGCACTTAGCTCAGGAACACATTGTTAACATTATCCCTGAGTTCTGCTGATGTCTTTAGACAGATAATAGTGACGGTTCAATCGTGTATTGGGCTATTGTCCTCATATACCCGTCTCTGTCATTCCTATTGCTTTCCTTCTTTCCATCCGGCAGACTTGGAAGATCGGGCATGCTGGAAAGCCCACTACGGGCATGTGCGATAGATACCAAACTCACTGCCATGGAGTCGATGCCAATCCACAGGGACCCCATAGGACAGGGTGGACCTGCTTCTGTGCATTTCTGAGATGTAACTCTTCATGGGAGTAGAGAGCCCTGTCTTTCTCCTTCAGAGCAGCTGTGGCTTCAAACTGCTGACCTTGTGGATTGCAGCCTGATGGGTAACCACTGCACCACCAGGGCTCATATATATAATATTCTGGGGCCCTCTCCCTCATTTCTAGACCAAGAATATTTAGAATAAATCAACTTCAAGTTCCTTTGCTTAGCTAGCATTCTATGCTCCCGAGGTTGATTACCATAGCTAGCACCTTACATTTGTACTTCCAAAGAGAAAATTTCCACCCACCCTTGGTGAGTGAGAAGCCTATTATTTCCCTGATTGATATAATAGACTCTGCGGATACTCTGCAAGTATATAAACATCATATATATGTATATATATTGCTAATGAATTATTTACACTGTGTATAAGCATTAGTGCAAGTGGTTTTGTTGAAATGGAATTACAAGTTAAAAATCAGTGCCAGGTGAATGGAATGGAATATGTCTTCCCTTCCAGTTAATTGGGGCAAAAAGATTGCTGGGAACAGTGGAGGTTTAAAGGCTCTTATATGAAGAGAAAGAAAGAGGCTTAAGGCATGTGGCCCAGAGAGAGACAAAGAGAATCTTCCGGGCACAGGGTGTGGAGTGAGAGAAGCAAGGAGACAGGGAGAAGGAAGTGGGTAATTCGTGTAGCTTGTGATGTGTGCGCTCTGAGGAGACCTTGTAACTCAGAAGCTCGAGAGCGCCCCCTGTAGGTCGTGCTGAGTTTGTGCTGCAGAGTTTTACCTTCTTCATGATGGATACCAACCCAGGAAACCACTCCTGGTGATATGTGTGTCCAAGTGGAAATGTGCGCTAGAGACTTTTCAGTGGCTGGTTTTTCAGAAATAGATGGCCAGGCCTTTCTTCTGAGGCACCTCTGGGTGGATTTAAACCTCCATTAGTAGTTGAGTGCCTTAACCATTTACACCACACCTTCTCGCCCCCCCAAATCCAAACCTACTGCTATCAGGTCAACACCAGCTTATAATGACTCTATGGAGAGGGTGGGGTAGTTTAAGGCTTCTTCACGGGGCTTCCCAGGCTATAAATCTTTACAGGAGCAAAAAGTCTCACTTTCCTCCTGAGGAGTAGCTGGTGGGTTTGAACTGCACATCTTGTGGTTAATGGCTGTTTGCTTAACCCACCATGCCACCAAGGCTCCTTTTGAGGAGATTTCAAGTAAGGTAATGTGAGCATAAAAAAGGGAGAATTATGGGAGAATCTCTGCTCCCATAATGTTTGACTCGGAAACCCAACAGAAGGCTGCCTTGAGTCTGAGCAGGCCTAATGGCAGTGGGTGTGGTGAGCCATATAGACAAAGTGGGTGTGGTGAGCCATATAGACAAAGCTTTAAGAGGAGGGACCAGGCGCTGGGGGTGTGGTCAGAATGGTGCCTCTCATGCTCTCTCGATCTTGACGGTCTTTCAGTAGGGACAGGGAGCAAGATGTGAGCTGCTCCATTCTGGCTGTTTCCCGCTGTCCCAGGCCCAGCATATGCCTGTGTGTTAACTTTCATTTCCACCAACGCCTTCACCCTGGCCGACAACCTTCTGGGCCTACCAGGTGCCAGGTAAGAAATAATACAGGTTACACCGGGCAGTGGAAAAGGAAGACAGAAGGAGAATCGGTGCATTCAAATGGTGGTATTGGAGGGGCTTATTGATTATATTTTCGGCGGCTAGAAAAATGAGCAAATCTTAGAAGACACACAACCAGAAAGTTTCTTCGAAGGACAACTAGACTTTAGCTCACTTCCATTAGGCTTGTTATTAGGAAAAATCAGTCCTTAGAATAGGATGTCATGTTTGGTATTGTAAAGGGTCAGCATGGACTAGGACAGCGGTTCTCAACCTGTGGGTTGTCACCCCTTTGGGAGTCAAACGACCCTTTCACAAGGGTCGCCCGATTCATAACAGTGGCAAAATGACAGTTATGAAGTAGCAACGAAAATAATGATAAGGTTGGGGGGTCACCACAACATGAAGAACTGTATTAAAGGGTCACAGCATTGGAAGGTTGAGAACCACTGGACTAGGAGAACTCTGGATGGGATGGGTTGACAGAGAAGCCACAACACTGCACTCAAACATGTCAAAGACCATGGACATGACGCAAGGCTGGGCAAACTTTCTTTTTAAATCATTTTATTGGGGGCTCGTACAGCTCTTATCATAATCTATACATACACTCATTGTGTCAAGCACATTTGTACATTTATTGCCATCATCATTCTCAAAACATTAGCTTTCTACTTGAGCCCTTGATAATAGCTCCTCATTTTTCCCCTCCCTCACAAACCCTTGATAATTTATAAATTATTATTACTTTGTCATGCCCTAGACTGTCTGACATCTCCCTTCATTCCCTTTTCTGTTGTCCATCCCTCAGGGAGGAGGTTATATGTAGATCCTTGTAGTTGGTTTCTCCTGTCCACCCCACTCTCCTTCCACCCTCCCAGTATCACCACTCACACCACTGGTCCTGAAGGATTCATCTGTCCTGGATTCCGTGTTTCCGGTTCCTACCTGTACCAGTGTACATGCTCTGGTCTAGCTGGATTTCTAAGGTTGAATTGGGATCATAATAGTCGGGGGAGGGGGGAGGAAGCATTTAAGAACGAGAAGAAAGTTGGATGTTTCATTGTTGCTACATCGCACCCTGACTGGTTCATCTCCTCCCTGCGACCCTTGTGGAAGGGGATGTCCAGTTGCCTACAGATGGGCTTTGGGTCCCCACTCTGCACTCCCCCTCATTCACAATGATATGATTTTTTGTTCTTTGATGCCTGATATCTGATCCCTTCGACACAGCTGGGCAACTTTACTCTGTAAAACAGAAGGTCACCATGAATCAGAGCCAACTTGACAGCAACCAGCAACCAAGACCCACCTCCGAGAGAGCTCGGCAAATGCTGTTTACAGCACAGCCGTTTCCACGCTCCTGCGCTGGAGCCGCTGAGCCCCTCCAGGAACTTGCAATCCTTGCTTCCTTTTCTGAGAAGCCTTTTGGCAAACTGGTTAAAGGCAGGCCCTGAAACCAGACTCCTTGGGTCCAAATTCCAGCTCCATCTGGTTCTGAGCCCCTCTGGGTTTTCATTGTCTCATTAATAGAGAAGATAACAGGTCCTAAAGTTACCAAGTGTCATGGATTAGCCATGGGGCTGCTGTCCTCAAGGTTCAAAACTTCAGAGAAGGTTGTCAGCTTCCGGGAAGACAAGGTCTCTCAGAAACTCAGAGTCTGTCCTACAAGGTGGCTACGCGTTAGCATCAACTCAATGGCTGCAGGGCTTTACATCACCGAGTTATGAGGAGGATTTAGTGCGTGAGTTTTATACATAAAAGCATTTGGAAGACGTGTTTGGCACAAAGGAAGTATCACAGAGAATTAGCTATGATTAGAAATCATGAAACTTCACCCAGATCTACTTGATCAAAGTCTTTGGAGCGGGGGCGCAATAAGCATGGGTTTTCAGGGTTCCTAAATGGCTGCCCCGGGGCTGGGTTCAGACCCAGGGGTGTACCTGGTGGACTCGTCTAAATATGCGTGAAGTTAGCATGCGTTGGGTCCTTTGGGATGACCGAGTCGTACAGCAATTCGTGACCGGCTGCGAACCAAAAGCTGCCCTTCGGAGCCGTTTTGCTCTGTTGTACATGAGGTCACGCCAAGGTGAGGGTGCAGGGTGGCAACTTGAGGGCCCTAGGTCTCCCTCTCCCTTTCTTCTAAACCAATTGTTTTCAGTTTCCAAATCTTATTGGAAACCTCACTTCTCCCAAACATCATCTTCTTGTCTGTGTTCTGGTGATGCTCTCACAATGTGGTCAGGGAAGATTACCACCATATAAAGCAAGAACAGGCTTACTTTCGGCAGCTGTGTGCTATTGATTAATAAGTAAGCACGCGTAAGTCCATGCCTACCCTGCTTCCAGGGTCATCTGACATTGGTGGGACGGTGATTAGGAACTACAAGGAAACCAGTCGCTGACCAAGTCCTGACTCTGGGTGATTTTGGTTTCTCCACGCTGCTGTTCACACCACCAGGTGGCCCTGTGAGGTTATCCGTCCCTTGGAGCAGACCCAGACCTGTGGGCCGCACACAGTCAGCGCTCAAGGAATATCAAGTTTGGTAATGATCCAAACACAGGTTTCAAGCAGGTCTTGTGATTATACCTGCTGCAGCCTTTATGAGGGCTCCATTCAGGTGATGGGAGCCCTTTTCTGGATAACCTGTGGCGATAAATGCATATTCTATTTTTATAAATCCTAAAAATAAAGCCAACGGGAAAAGTCACCTAGTGAATAAAGTAGCATATGTTTCAGTTTACTTGTCTCTCGTGTACCTGGGACTCACTGTCTATATGACATTGGCCACACAACTCGAGCCACATCAGTAGAATCAAGAGTGTTGTGGTGGATGGTTGCTATCAAGTGGGTTCTGACTCATAGGGGTGTGACCCTATGTACAACGGAATGGAACACCAACTGGTCCTGCGTCATCCTTATAGATCTAAGCCATTGTTACAGCCACTGTGCTAATCCATCTTGTTGAGGGCCTTCCTCTTTCTTTTTGGCGGCTCCTCTACTTTACCCGGCACGATGTCTTTCTCCAGATCCTGGTCTCTCCCGACAACAGGTCCAAAGTGCATGAGACAAAGTCTCACCAGCTTTGCCTTAAAGGAGCATTCCTGCTGTACTTCCTCCAAGACAGATTCATTTGGTCTTTTGGTGGTTAGGAGTAGGGTCTCACCAGCCTGTCCCAACTTGATCACTGAGGACAAAGTGGGTGCATAAGCAAAATTGGTGAAGAGAGCTGATGGTGTCTGGCTATCAAAAGATATAGCATCTGGGGTCTTAAAGGCTTGAAGATAAATAGGTGGCCATCGAGCTAAGAAGCAATAAAGCCCACATGGAAGAAGCACACCAGCTTGTGAGATCACAAGGCGTCAAAGGGATCAGGTATCAGGCATCAAAGACAAAAAAACCCCAAAAACATAGCATCGTGAATGAGGGGGAGTGCGGCGTGAGGACCCAGGGCCCATCTGTGGGAAATTAGACATTCCCTTGCAGAAGGTCTGTGGGGAGGAGACGAGCCAGTTCAGGGTGCAGTGTAGCAACGATGAAACATACAACTTTCCTCTAGTTCTTGAATGCTTCCTCTCCCCCACTATTATTGATCCCAATTCTACCTTACAAATCCAGCTAGACTGGAGGATGTACATTGGTACAAATAGGAACTGGAGACACAGGGAATCCAGGACAGATGAACCCCTCAGGACCAGTGGTGAGAGTGGTGATACCAGGAGGGTGGAGGGAAGGTGAGGGAGAAAGGGGGAACAGATTACAAGGATCTACATATAACCTCCTCCCTGGGGGACGGACAGCGAAGTGGGTGAAGGGAGACATCAGATGGTGTAAGATATGACAAAATAATAATAATTAATAAATTATCAAGTGTTCATGGGGGAGAGAGGGGAAAAATGAGGAGCTGATACCAAGGGCTCAAGTAGAAAGCATATGTTTTGAGAATGATGATGGCAACAAATGTACAAATGTGCTTGATACAATGGATGGATGGATGGGCTGTGATAAGATTTGTGCAAGCCCCCAATAAAATGACTTAAAAAATTACATGTGTGCATTCATTTGTACTATGGAATAAGTTCCTGCACTTGAGAAATGAGCTAGATTGCTCAGTGTAAACACTGGTTTCTTTGTCGACAGAGATGTGTCCTTGGGTGGTGCCGATGGCTGTTACTTGAAAATTGCGCAGCCCAAGTCCACACAGATCCAGAGTCTTATCTGCTCTGATCCCGTTCTTCTTCCTGATGATCGAGGGGGATTATGCTGCCTGAATGTCCTTGCACTTGTCTCTGGGCCATGTAACTGGGTCTCTAGAATGTGGTCAGAGGTGATCTCCTCCCAGGCCTGACCATCAAGCCCCCTGGATGAGCCTCAGTGATCCCTTCTTCCATGGTGACTAGAGGCTGCGTGCCTTGTCAACTCATGCTTTAGTTAAAGGTGCCATTTTCATAGACCTCTTTTATCCTTACTCATTTAGGGCCCCTGGTGCCATACTGGGTTATGCACTTCTCTGTTGGTTATAAGGTCAGCAGTTTGAAACAACCAGCCGCTCTGATGGAGAAAGGTGAAGTTTTTTACTCCGATGAAGATTTACAGCCTCAGAACCCCACAGGGATAATTCCACCTTGTCCTATAAGGTCAGTTATGAGTCAGCGTTGGCGCAATGACAGGAAGATTGGCTGGGAGAATTTAGCTCTACAAAACAATTATTGTCTGGAACACTTTAGTCCTTCTAGAATATTTTCAAAATCCTTTTCTTTACCTTTTGCTGCCATTATCAGTCAGGGTAATATTGGTTGGTCTAAGGAGCAAATAACTTCAATATTATCAGTGACTTAAAACCAGGAAAGACGTCTCATTACGCACTCATATGCTAACAGGTTGGTTGAGGCTCAGTTTCCACCCATCTTCCCCTGCAGATATAAGCTGAGGAATGAAAGGACTTTCACTTGGTAGATGGCCATCCAAGGAAGTTGTCCCACCTGCATTAGCTGGTGATGTGAGTAACAATAATAATACCTTGATTATGTTCCGTCACTGAGGACCGGGGATTATTTTTCAGCAGCTAATGCTGCTGAGATTTCTGCCGCACGAGCATTTCCATAAAGATTTATCCATGGAGGGTTTATTATTAAAACCTTGAAAGAAAACTAGAGATACGGTTCTTCTCTCCTAAATCAGTTTCAGCATTTTCCCCCCTATTTACTTTCCATTATAATCTATAGGCATTTAAAGAGAGTTGTAATTAACTTGATGGAAAATAATTTGGGGTAATCATTCCCCAGGGATAAGATTTGTCAAAGAAGCCTTTCTTCCCCTTACTGTGAGACTTATTTTAGGATATATTCCCAAGGTATAAAATTTTTAATGTTTCCCGAATTAATGATATCAATTTGCAATACCATAAGCACTTTTCCTGCAGAATTACGAACACTAGGTATTAACAGTTTAATTTTACTTTTCAAAATGGAAATAGCTGTACCTTTTAAGATATGACAACACTGCAGTCTCAGACACCTTAGTATGAAAGAACTTCAAAACGTTTGCATGAAAATGGGATTAAGAGAGAATGAGATTTTCCCACAAACTTTTTGAAGGCCCCATTGTACATAAAAGTTTAAAGATAATGTCTTTTGCTTCCTAGTTCTTTCCTCTATTTCCTTTTACTTTCCTCCTGTCCCACTATCATGTTCGGCTCTTAATAATTCCTCTCAGCTACATTACACTTGATCAAACCCCACCTGCCATTCTATGTTCTCCTTGCCATCGATTTTACATCTCTTGTTATTCCCCAGTCCCTGGGTTTGTTGGCTCCCTCCTCCCTTTCCCCCACATCCTCCGCTTCCATGTGCATCCAGAACTACTGACCCCATTGTTTTATCCTCGGGATTGTAAACAATCCTGCCTATCATATAGACAGACATGAAATAAATAAATAAATAAATAGATAAATAAATAAATAAATAAATGAATAAATAAACAAACAAAGCACTTGTAAATGGTTCCAAATCTGTCTGCTGACTTTTATGAATGTTTTCTGACTGGGTCTGATGAGGTTCCAAGCCCTTCCCCTGACCCCCCACTGAGTCAGAAGTCTGTTTTCAGGATTCCTTGAGAACTTTGTTGCTTTGCTCCCTTCGTGTTTCACCCCAGTGTGTGTGGGTCAAACGGGCACAATTCCTGCACTGTGTCTTTAGTACTGTCCCCTGTAGCACTGTGGGTCAGTGAAGGGGCATTGTGTCTCATGGTGGGGCTGGCCTTATGGTCCTCTCTGTGCATTGGTTGCTCTGAGCAGGAATGTTGTCCTCAAGGCTCGCTGGGCTAGTATGTGGTCCACTCTTTCTTTCTTAGTTTACTCCTGTGTGGTCCGGACAGACCCGCCACTCTTCAGTTCTGCCTCTGTAGTGTATTCTTCTGGGGAGGGAGTCAGTGCAGCTGGGATTGGGGCTAACCCCGCAGTTCTATTAGTTCACTACTCTACACCAGTATGTTGTCCTTAAGGCTTGGTGCTCCAGGATGAGGTCTGGTCCCTCTCTCCCTTTCCTGTGGAGACATAAACAGTACCCTTCCAATGGGTGGGTTAGTTCCCTGTTCCCCCACTACCCTCATCTTTTTTCCTCTTAAATATAGACATATATATATGTAGAAATATTAATATATAATGATAGGGATACAGGCCTATGTACATATAATTATATGTTAAGAATTAAGGTAGGAGACAGACATTGAACCCCTATATGTCTTCCCTCAATGCAAGAATACTTTGTTCTAATAACCTGGCAATCTGTGATGCTCATGTTCCCAATATGGACACTGAAGACTAAATGGCTGCATAAGCTAATGTGATGAAGAAAGCTGATGGTGCCCAGCCATTAGAAGATATAGTGTCTGGAGTCTTAAAGGCTTGAAGTTAAACAAACGGCCATCTAACAAGAAAGCAACAGAGCCCACATGGAAGAAATACAACAGCCTGTGTGATCACAAGGTGTCAACAGGATCAGGTATCAGGTCCCAGAAAACCCCAAACAAACAATCATATCAATGTGAACGAGGAGTGTTGGAGTGGACCCAATGCCCAACTGTAGACAATTGGACATCCGCTCACAGAAGGGTCACAAGGAAGGGACTAGTCAGCCAGGGTGTATTATAGCACTGACAAAAGACACAACATTCCTGTACTTCTTTAATGCTTCCTTCCCCCCACTATTAAGACCCAGTTCTGCCTTACAAATCCTGCTAGACCGGAGCATATACACTGATACTGATAAGAGCTCTTGACATACAGAATCCAGGACAGATAAACCCTTTAGGAACAGTAATGGGAGTAGTGATACTATGAGGGTTGGGGGAAGATACGGGGTGAAGGGACAGAAAGGGTAAACTGATCTCAATGACTGAAGTATAATACCTCCACCCTTCTCTCTGAGGGAGATGAACAACAGAAATATGGGTGAAGGGAGACAGCAGATGGTATAAGATATGAAAATAATAATAATTTATAATTTATCAAGGTTTCACAAGGTTGGGCATGTAGGGGAGAGAGGGAAAAAAGAGGAGTTGATACGAAGGGCTCAAGTAGAAAGAAAGTGTTTTGGAGATGATGTTGGCAACATATGTACATATGTGCTTGATGCAAGAGCTGTAAGAGCCCCCAATACAACAATTTATAAAATGAATGAATCAATCAATAAGGCTTTAAAGAACAAAGTATAAATAGTCATATTACCACTATCCAGTCTCTATGGATAACATTTTGATGCGGGGCCATTAGTTACATCTGTGCGCACGCACAAAGGCAAAACTCACATAAGTTAATTGTACATATTCCATACAGAACCTACTTTTAAAACTTATCTATATGTTATGTATACTTTTATGCCAACAAATATAGACCTATATATCATCATGTCAAAAATAAGTTGTACAGGGGGGAGTGGGGAGGGAGGGGGGAAATAAGGAGCTGATATTAAGGGCTCAAGTAGAAAGCAAATGTTTTGAGAATGATGATGGCAACAAATGTGCTTGACACAATGGATGTATGTATGGATTGTGTAAAGAATTGTATGAGCCACCAATAAAATGATTAAAAAGTTGTACAATAGAGTAGTTTCTAGCTAATGTGTCTATTGAAGTTAAATTAAAAGTAAATCTAGTGAAGTCAGATTTAAAATTTGGGTTTTTTCTTCAGCCTCACTAGCCACATTTCAGTTTTGCAAAGATTTATTGAACAAATGATCAATTTTGTGATATTGGGTTGTTCCAAGTTATTTCTTTTTGCTAAAAAATATTTCAAGGAACACCTTTGCAGCAGTCTTTGGACACATCCATGCTAACTGTCCATAATAGTTAACATGTCCCGTCAACTTAGCTCTGCCGGGGTCCTCAGTTGTTTGGCAGTTAAAACATAGGAATTCCCCATGATGAAATCTAATGCAATGTAATCGCTTCCATGAAGAGATGTTTTGAGGAGCTAATCTAAGGAAAGGAAGTTTCCTTGTGGGTGCAGCCTGCTTCCTATATACAGGATGCTGTGGAAAAGCTTGCTTGCTTAGACTCATATAGGACTTCTGAAGTTGGACTCTTGAGTCAGAGGCTTGCTGTATTGCCTGCCAATCCTGGGTGTCAATCACTTGCCAGCTGTCCTGGCTGTGCTGGTTCATCACCCCCTGTAGCTACAGGAAGCAGAAGAAACTTCCAGTTTGACATCTGACCCATGAACTTAGAACTCCCCCACCTTTACAGCTGTGGGAGCCACTTCCTTAATAACAGCATATATACATACACATACACACAAATATAAACCACTGGTTTTTGCCTCTGTAGAGTGCAGCCTAAGATACTTCCCAAATTCAACAGTGGGACCTAACTGTATACAGACACATGACAGTTTCAAAACTGACCCAGCTCTTACCTCATTTGTTTCCTGGTTTCTTTCTTGGACTTCATCAACTCACTGCCAACCTTGCTGAGATGCATTTTCAGCTCCTGTTTCAACTATTGTTTCAGTTTTTATTTCTTTAAGCTTTACAATTTTGGTTATACTAGGCAATTATGTCCAAGACTCTCTTTTCTGGAAGTAAATTTCCAAAACATCCTTTCTTTCACATTTCACAACTCTATCAACATGGATTGAATAGATTATGTGTGCTACGTCAAAAAATAACTTGTTAGTGGCTAGGAGTTGTGATGGTGTGGTGTGTTCAAACCCACCACGGTCATTATGAACCAGAATAAACTCAATGGCAGTAAGGTTTTGTTTTGGTAGTGGTTTAAAACAATGCTTTATTACACTCTCATGCTATAGAAGACTGACTGGGGTGCTACTTCAAGACATCTTCTCTCCAGGCTATAAACTGATGGAGCAGTCACCACCTGGAAGGTGGCCTAGATTGACTAAGAATTCGTTTAGCAAATTCTAGTTCTTAAAGATATATCCCAGAATGATATGTGCGACTTTTATCCACATTTCAATGATCAAAATAAGTTACACTTAATCTTAACACAACCTTAAAACAAAACAAAACCCTCATTGCCATTGAGTCAATGCTGACTCACAGTGACCCTCTAGGACAGGGTAGAACTGGCCCGGTGAGTTTCTGAGACTGGAAATATTTATGGGAGTAGAAAGCCTCATCTGTCTCCTACAGAGCTGCTGGTGGTTTCAAACTCCTGACTTTCCCTTTAGTAGCCCAGTGCATAACCACTACACCACCAGGGCTCCTACAACCTTGAAAGAGGAGGTAAAATACATGTTTCTGGGAGAACAACCAGAAATACTTGGGGAAAAGCATGAATGATGCATTAAGGGTGCATTCAATGTTTATTATTTTTCTTTGATTAGTTGCAATGTTTTTGCATATGCATCACACAATAGTGATGATGATAATAATACCCAACATTTACCATATGCTGAACATGGTGCTATGTATTTTACATACTTCTTTAGCACTCTAAATGATCACCTTTATTTTACAAATGAGGCATAGAAAGGTTAAATATCTTGCCCAAGTTTGCATGGTTAGCAAATGGTAGCGCTGGGATTCTAATTCTAAACCTGAATGCTCAAAGGCTTCCCAAAGTCCTTTGAGTTGCCTTTCTGAACTATACTGGTTTTTATCGCTGCTCCTCTTTATCTGTGTTCTATCCAGACCTGCCGCTGTGTCTGTTGTTGTGAGCTGCCAGGGAGAGTCAGCCCTGGACTCCTGGTGAGCCAAGGCACCATGAAACAGAGCCCCGCTGGGCATGTGCCAGTCCCTTGGTTGATTACAGTTTGGACCATTCCCTTCTTCCATGCGGAAGACCCAAACTCTGTTCCTGGTCAGTGTACCTCATGCACAGGCACCATGCCTGTTTCTCAGTGAATGCTTGAATGTTACTGTGATGCTGACTAGGTTTCAACAGAGCATCCAGACAAAGAAAACAACAAAGTCATCGCCCTCAAGTGCATTCTGCTTCATAGCAACGCTATAGGACAAAGAACTGCTCTGGTGGGTTTCTAAGATGTTGAATCTTTACAGGAGCAAATAGCCTTCTCCTTCTCCCGGAGCAGCACCATCAGGGCTCCCTCCAGACTGAGTAGGAAGAAAATCATGGCGATCTGCTTCTGAAAATCAACCAAAAAATCCCAATGGGTCTAGACCTATTAGTTGCCCCCAAATAATGTACATGGATAATCCCTAGTTGCTGCCATGCCCCTCCATCTCCCACATGGCTGCCTGGGCCTCCTGACTCTACCTCATTGAAAAGAATTGAAGGACTGGATGAGCCAACACCGGATTAAGAGCAGAGCCATTAGTCATCCCAGAAAGATAGAAGGGTGCCTTGAGCCACGGCCATTGAAAATCCAGGTCCTCTGTATGATCTTTCTCTGTTGAGACGTGGTGCAGACGTGGTGGTACCACTGGGCAGGGAGAGTGATCTGTCCATGCTTCGGTCTTTTCAGGTCTGCGTTGAGCTTCAGAGGAGGGATGAAGGACCACAGCTAGAAATCCAGTTAAGAGAAAAACTCTCTGGCGAAGAGAAAGCTCTGGGCTTTCTGACTGATGTGGCTGCAGAGATGTTTATTTCAGATAGTTGCCTTTTCTTCTGCTGTTCATATTTCATTAACCTCCGTCTCACCCGGAGATCAGCTCTGCTTCTAGACTTAATCCCTTTAAATGAGGTAAGTTTCTCCCTGAACCCTATGTTCAACTTTCCAGTGCCACGATGAAATGCCCAAATAGGAGAAGCATGCTTAGATGCGACCTAAAGCATGCTCTCCCCTTCCTTGAATACCCTGGTTGTTAGGTGCGCTCGGGTCAGTTCTGACTCATAGCCAATAGGGCCGTGGATGGCTTTCTCCCTCACATCACAGGGGATGGATCCTGAAGGTGGCTGTCTTCCACCTGCTCTTGATCTGCTCATGGGCTTGACTCGACCTTTCTTCCCTTCCTCTCTGCAACTGCCTTTGTGGAAATAGGTACCAAAGCTGGCAGGACTCTTCGCTTTGCGGTTCCCACGTGGTTGGCACCTTTCCCTGCTGGTGACTGTGTGGCCTGCACCTGCCCGTGGCTCTCCTTTGTGACTGATCATTGTCCCAGAGCGGGGACTGTGTTTATGTTGTCATCTTTCCTGTTAGTCTGGTTTCTATTTCTTCAACTCATTTTTTTTTACTTAGCAGATGTTAAAAAGTTGCTCTAATTTGCATTTCTTGATTACAAGTTCTTTTGAACATTTCCCCCGACATTTGTTTCCTGTTTGTATTTTCTCGTGTGTGTGTTTTGTTTGTGTGAGACGCAGTCATTTAGTTATTGGAGACATGGGGTGGTTTCTTGACAATCTGCAGAGCCCTTCAGATAGTATCCGCGAATGATCCCCTTGTATCACTTCGGATGCTAATGTTTTATCATCCAGTTATTTCCTGTTCTGTTCTTATGTATATTTCATGACTTTAAAAAATCATGTCATCTTTCTCCAGAGTTCTTTTCGTTCGGAATCTCTTAACCTGTTTGAACGTCTCTTCCCTCCCAAGGATGCAGGCTCTTTGAGGGCATAAACCCTGACTGGCTTACCCACCAGTCAATCACTGGTCCACAGGATAGTGCTGGCAACTCAAATATTTATTGGATACAAATATCTGTCATTGCTTCAAACCTTCTAAAGTGACCATTTCTTTTAAAACTGTCACATGCTTCATCAATTTCCTCCAGATTTATTTGATTAAATGCAGATATTTTAAGTTCTTATGGGCGCATATTTATGTAAATATAGAAAAGTTATTCAAATTGATTTCCCTTCACACCGTTCTCTTAGGTGCATATAGTATATGAATTATCTTCTGTGTTTTTTAAACCTTATCTTTAATTGTGCTCCATGAGTCTGCAGTGCTAATTTTTTTATATCACCCAGGAGTTTTCCTGCTTGCTAAAAATAAGTTTTAAAGTAGATCCCATAAGTTTAATTTCCCCTCATACTCCTGTTAAGACTAATCTTCGATAATGTTACTAATATCCGTTCCAGTTAATTTTGGAGCCACTTGGGCATCCTTACTGATGGAGGTCTTTTTAGAATCACTACCATCTTTTCTAAAGGCTCAGACACCAGGTAAATGTGTCTTTGGCCATGAACTGGCATAAAGCCTACCTGTTTGTCATCAGCTATATCTGTCTTTCCCCTCTTATAAAAAGGAATCATGTCTCATCTTTGGTCTCTCGGCACTTCTCCCACTTTTGGTTACCTTGCATGCTAAAAACATTATCTCTGAGACTGAATTCTTTAGTACCTTGAGATATTGTTCTTTTTGTCTCATTGGTAATGCCTATTAAGGGTATCCAATGTTTTTAAGTGATGTCTTCATTTATATCTTGAGTCACAATGTTAACCCTGTGTATGTCCACCTGACATTCTTAAGCACTTTCACCAGAGTCAGATCAGAAAGCGG
This sequence comes from Echinops telfairi, assembly GCF_000313985.2. Classification (NCBI taxonomy): domain Eukaryota; kingdom Metazoa; phylum Chordata; class Mammalia; order Afrosoricida; family Tenrecidae; genus Echinops; species Echinops telfairi. The sequence goes on from NW_022103896.1 coordinate 21,879,696, forward strand.
ATTTGACCTCTTACAAAGTCTGTGTGCATGTACCGCATTCAGTCAGCCACCAAAGCACTTGTTTTCCAGATCCCGTGCAAGGCTCTAGGGTGGCAGTCATCAGCAAAATAAATACGGTCCCTGCCGCTGTGTTGCTCAAGCTTTGAGATCTTTTGTTTCCTCCTCCCAAAGATCACTAAATGTAGGGATAAAAAATACGAGAGTTTTCTAGCCTTCAGATTTCTAACCAGAACGCTAGCATTTTTAGAGACATGTTTAATTTTTTTCTCCAACGGTGTCATTTATTCCACAGTTAATCATCAAAAGCGGGTAGCAATCTGTGGGCTTGATGAGTCTTGTTGGGCTCTGCCACATGTTGGATCTACGCTTCAAGACCACAAGCCTCCTCAAAGGCTTAGTCATCACTGTCAGCTATTTCCAAGCCGCTTACCAACCACCCTCCCAGGTCTCCTTCTTCTGGAGACACTTGCAGTGTCCTTCCCACTACACGAGCCTTTAAATTCTCCTTCGCAGCCAGTGTAGGATGTCCTACATCGGCCTTCATCAGAAGGACAATCTCTTATGTGGTCCCATGCATCTTTCCTTCTATGACAAGTCTGTCTACTCTTCTACTTCTTACCGTCGATTTCCAGAATCCTCACCAGTGGGTTATAGATTTTTTGAACTGCTTTTTTAATTGAAGAATTTTTTTATTTAATTTTTTTAATTTAATTTTTTATTTAAGAATTTAATTTTAAGGGTTCGTCTTCTTCTCCGATAAGGGTCCTGGGATAGTGTCTTTTCAGCTCTCGCCTCCCTTCTCTTATCTACTTGGCTCCACAAACAACCAGTGCAGTGGAATTCTCATCAAGAACTTTGAAGGGGGCAATGAATGTACAAAAGTGTTTACACAATTGATGTATGTATGGATTGTGATAAGAGCTGTATGAGCCTCTAATAAAATAATAAAAAAAAGAACTTTGAAGGACCCTAGTTGATGCTCCCACAAAGTAATTCACTCCACCCCCCACCCCTTCTTCCCATCACTAGGAAATTCTTTCTGTAAAATTTGCAAAGTAAATTTAGAAGAACCAAGTTGTTCATCATAGAGTTAGTAAGGTTTCTGATGCAAGAATCAATAAAGTTGAATCTGGTCTGTTCAAAAAGGTCCAGAGTCTTGCTTCTTTTACCTATCTATGGAAAAGAACACACTTTTTTATTAGGAATCAACTGGAACTCGTGTTCAACGATCAAAAATTTTGCCTAGTATTGATTATTGTATTCTTTGGTAATGATTTATCAAAGATAATACAAATGTGATATCAGTAATCAAGAGGGAGACTGGTAATGTGTTCCAAAGAATCTTCAAATCCTAAGCAGTTGGTTGAAACTAGCAGAGACGTCATCAGTCACCAGAAGAGAAATGATGGTGTTGGAACAGTCTAATGGAAGTTGGCCTCTAAAAAAACTAAAAAACATCAAACTGCCATTGAGTTGATGTCAACTCATAGAGACCCTATAGGACAGGGTACAGTAGCCCCTATGCTTTTCTAAGACTGTAACTGTATGGGAGTTACGGAAGAAAGTCCTTTCACCTGCAGATCATGACCTATGGGTTAGCCATGCAACGAATAACTGCTACACCCCTAGGGCTCCTAATCACTAAACGAAGGTAAAAAAAAATATCAAGAGTTCAGTGAACAGCCTGGGGATGGCCATTTCTGGCCTCCTCTGGCTTCCCTATTGCCACGAGCAAGAGTCAGACATACCTCCACACTCCATCCTTCTTTACCTATCTGACGTCAACCATCCCCCCCCATGGCACTCTATTTCTATGCTGGACTCAATACTTTGTTGCCATGGTCACACAGAACTCATAAACAACAGTCACAAGAATGGGAGTTTATTAGGGTAGTTAATTGATTACCAGAAGTCAGGATAATCAAATAATAATGATCCAGTCATTGGTGCACAACACCACCTCTCCTCAGCTAGCTGCCAAGTCTCTCGCCAGTCTTCACTTCTCAGACTCTGTCCCAGCCTACCGGTCCCTCTGTCTCACAGTTCCCTAGCACAGGGCTAGACGAAGAGTAGGTACCCCATAGTCTTGGTGGCATTCCTCTGAGTCCCTGCGCCATAGTCGCTGATGCAGTCTTGGCCTCTTGCCACTACAGGAAGAGATCTGGAATGTGCTCTTCTGATGGTTCTGGGCTTTCTTTCTGCCCAAGATTGCTCTTACATGTAGAGAGAGGTGTGGTTTTGATGGAGGTATGAATTTTGTCTTTTAGCTGATCATAGCCCCAAGGATGAAAAAATGAGGGATGGTGTCTTAAGCCCATCCCTCCAGTATGCTCCAGTAAAGTAGTGTCAACATACAAAAGGGTATGGCTTGGTTCACACCCGCAACTAAGGTGAGGATTTAACCCCACGTAATCCTGTCCATTAGTAAGCAGATAACTCCCTCCAAAATGGGGTTATCACCACAAGCATAGGGTTCAGAATCATAATACACCATATAAGGAATTGTGGCTAGAAGGGCCATATGAACCCACTGTATCTCAGAGGGCAAAAGATTTTGTTGACAATTGTGGAAGGGAAAAATAAAAACATTTTATGAAACTCCTGACTCAATGATACTGCAGAAAAATTAGATCCAACTGCATTTTGTGAACTCTTAGATGACCTTTGTGGCCTGTCAAAATCAGTGCAGAAACTTTTAAAGACTCTTAGATCTATTGGCATTTTATGTGCTGAACTTTCATGGTGAGATTAGAGGACAATAAAGCTTCAGTCCTATGCCTTTGTTCTGATTGTCACAACTTTTGATCATATAATTTTTATTTCCACCTCTCTCTGCTATTTCTTTAGAAATGAAAATGTTTTAGAAAATGCCATTATTGAGAGTTCCAGTCAATGTTTTCAGGGTTTGTCATTTTTTGTCAGGCCATCAGCTGGCTTTTGTCATTTATGTAAATAGGTAATTGGCCAGAAAATTTCATTGACTGATATTGCTGATCATTCACACCTCAGTGATTCATTGACTGATAGGATCATTCATACCTAAGCGTCCAGTCCTCTCGGCAACAGTGTTTTATTTCTAAGAAAAAGGTTTTCTCAGCTCTTCATTTTGATCTCCTGAGAAGTTACTTTCTTCTGATGAGTTTCATGACCTTTGAATTCCTTGGCAAAGGGAAATGAAGAGTGACTTATCCGTGGGTAGCCACGTAATGGTCCCTTGGTTATGAACTCATCCAGAGTTGGTCAGCCAATGTTTGTGTAATCGTTACACAGGGACTCGAACACTGTAGGTGCACTGAGAAATATCTGGGAAATGTAATGTACTTTAAATTACCAAGAAGTAATTTGATCTGAATAAGGCAACTCCAAAGAGAGCTCATTATGTTTCACCAAAATGCAATTGCAAACTGTAATTGGATTTCTTTTTAAGATGAACAGCAAACTCAGGGAAGTGGTACATTTATCATTTTTTTTGTCAACCCCTTTCTAGAACTTGAGCGTAGAGGCAATGGCCCCCAGCGTCGCCTCTTTTTAGGTTCAGAGAGTTTTCTATAACTTAAATGGAGTTGGTAGAGATTGTGTCACTCCTTTCCTGTACACAATAGCCATTAATAGGTTTGGGGCAGAAGAGGCAGTATTCAGTGGGATTTTCTAGAAGATGAATCCGAGAGTCATGTTTAGAGAAGATTGGAGGGTAAGACAAGAAATCCGAGGAGGGTAGAATCTGAGACTGTTGCATTAGCCGAACTTGACAGGATTGGGCTTGTGCAGGGACTGTGGTCTTGGGATGGAAGATGTGGGAATGAGTAATAATTCAAAGCAATTGCCCCCGCCATACTTAATAACTAGTTGCATATTGAAGAAGGAAATAACCCTGCATCAGGGAAAATGAGGTTTTCAGGGCAAGGCTAAGCTTCTGGTTTCTATTTTATGAAAGACAGGAATTGAACATAAATCATCTCCAATCCCTTTCTGGATCTCATCTTTTAAGGGATGAAGATTGGGAGGTGTTAGAGCTTTGTCCTCCATTTCCCCACCAGGGAAGAGTGAAATGTAGACTTTCTAGTTGGTATCTCCTTGCTTCTCACTGGACCCCAGATACGTTCCAAGTAGACTCATGGATAACTGAGACCACCTATTGTACCACCACATGCTTATCCTCTTCAGATCATCTCCAAAGAGTTCTTGTCTGAGGTATGGTTCCATCCAGAGATCGTATCTCAGAAGCTAATTTTTGGAAGGGGTGTTGTTAGCTACCATTCAATTGACCCCAACTTATGGTGAACCATGTGCTCCAAACCAAAAAACAAGACTCACAGCCATTGAATCAATGCTGACTCATAGCAAAGCCCCCTATGGGTTTCTGAGACTGTCTCTGTTTACTGGAGTAAAAAAAGCTCAGTCTTTCTCTTGTGGAGCTGCTGGTGGTTTTGAACTGCCGACCATG
>NW_022103896.1:21885758-21889789 GCF_000313985.2 Echinops telfairi
GTTTCTCCATGGGGAGGAAGAACGCCCATTTTCAAAGTTGTGTTTCTAGACTGACATGTATGTTTTTATTTGTTTGTTTGTTTTGTTTTATCAGAGAGAAGATCGAGTGACTTCATCCCTCTGTGTTAAACATGATGGCCATGTCCTCAACCCTGAGCTCAGTGCAAGCTCCTTGGGGCTTGTGTGGCTGCCGCAGCGCGGGAGGACCGGTCCTGTGTAGTAGTGACAGATTGCCCCGCGGTGGAGCTAAGGAGGGGAGGGTTATTTCCTTGTGGTGGGGAGTCTGGTTACACTAGGGGAAAGGGAATGGGATTCCTGTAGGCTGACAGGAAGGGCAGAGTTATGTGTGGGGAAAGGAGCTATTACGTTGCTTTGTTCTTGGGCAGTGTGGTTGCCTTTAACCTTGAGCCTGACCCAAAGAAGCCTGCTATGATTTACTCTGACACTGTATTTAAATCCCCCACAATAATTAACCATTTTGGAAACAGCACCAGGAAGTGGGTTATCAAAATAATACGATTCTGATGGTAAAAGTATCTTTAAAAGCTTAGCCTACTTAGCTCAGCAAAGATAAAAATGGCCAAAGACCATATCAAAACATTACTGAAATGTTTGCTGACCCTCTTTCCAAAATCCCTTTCTCTGAAGCTTTCCTAACAGTTTCATGTGATCCAAAAAGCTAATAAAGATATGGCAAAGAGACTAACCATTTTTTTAAACCATGCATTTGCTCAATATTTATCTTTAGTTATTTAATACAAATTATATGCTAGAGGAGATGAGCGTGCTAACAACTATCGGTTTCATGGGCAGGGATGGTAAGTAAGTGCTATAAATGCCACTGCCACCCATCACCATGTTCATGGCAGGCATTGCTAATGGATCACAGCACTCTGCTCTGCTGAACCTGTTCTCAGCCTTACAGTCTTTGCTGTCATGGTACTAAATGCAGACACAAGCGAATTATAGAGTTTGCCCATGTTAAACATTTGATCATTTCTGTTCTAGAGGACGTTGGTTGACTTGCCTTCCTCAAGAATAAACCCAAAGGTACAGAGAAACCAGAGGTGACTATGGAGAGGGTGTGTGCTATTTGAGTCAAGGTATTCTCCAAAGGTATTTGTCACACGACCAGATCCTTTTCTGTTTTGAATTTTTAATCGACACCATATGTTTTCAGTAATGGAAGACGTGTTGAAATTAAGGAGCAAATTTTAGGTTAGGTGGATTTTGGTATAATTAGGTGGGACAGAGATGTCCCAAGTGGACTCTTGTGGAAAGATAGGTGGGGCAAGGCCCATTTCTTCATATTCATGCAGTGTACAGGTCTCCACCAGGAGGCAACACACCCTACTGCTGGGATAGCCACTTCCCAAGACACAGGAGAGGTTGAAATGTTGGTAGGTGATCTAAGTTCGATGGGTCATGAGAGGCTTAAGAATTCTGCATCCCTAATGAAAGAAATTCAATTGAAAAACTCAATTCAATTTTACTTTTGAATAAAAAAAATGGATCCTACAAAGGATCCAAGGAAGGTCGTGGAAGGATGCACTCTCAAAAGTGGCTACCATAATTTTGGAGGGTACAGAAATAGAAAGAAAACAAAATTAAATGCACATGCAGTTGACGTTAGGAGCCATCGAGTCAATTCCAACTCATAGCGACTATATATATATATATAAACAAAAGGAAACACTGCCTGGTCCCGCGCCATCCTCACTGTGTTTGTATAAATGGGCCCAGTGTTGCAGCCACGGTATCAATCCACCTCATCTGGAGCCTCCCCCTTTTGACTGCCCCTCTATTTCACCAAGCATGGTGCACATACAGGGTGTGCCAGAATTTTACTTCTACAAATGTCTTTTCCCAAGTACATAAGGTATGTGTTTAAAGGATAACGACTGCAACTTTGATTTCAAATGTAAAGGATGTTAATAAAGAATGTTCTCCGCCCCCTGTCTCTCTCTGTGTCATCTATCTATAGGTATATGTTTATTTATATAGGCAGTAAACCCACAGATTAAGAATATGTCTGACTTACGGATAGCAGGAGAACTTGTACTTAAGGACAGACCCCCACAAAGCAGACTGTAATAAAAATTTGAGTTAAATATGACAGTGCATGCTAATGATTGTGCACATTACTTTACAATGCCTGTGAAAACAGCGTGGTGTTTCAGCAGCTCACGGCTGGAGGAGGAACGCCATCAGCCTTCTGAAGTCAGATTGCCTTGCCATTAACACAGTACCAAGTGTGTATTTTGTGTTGGGCTAAAATTTCCCTCTTATGCCTCCTCATAACCATGTTTCCATCACATACCTCTGATGCAAGTGCTGGTGATGCATCAAAGACAGGGAAAATGACCACGGTGGAAAATAAAGAAGAGATAATAAAGCGATCAGAAAGAGGTGAAGCACCATCAGGCATTGGAAAAGCATTCAGCTACTGTACTGAAGCAAAGAAAAGTAGAGGGGGTGGGCGAGAGGGGAATAAAGCATCGCGAGAACATTAAAGAAATAATTCTGGAAACAGTTTAGATCGAAAAAAGATTATGATTAAAGGTTCAGTCTTACTCTTATCCTATTGATGTCTTGTAGCCTGGAGTAGCATTCATGAGGTAACATGATAACACAGATTCTCTCTCCCTCTCTAATCAGTGCAGTCCTGCATGTCGTTCACTTTGTATTAATGTATGATGATGATGATGCAATATTAAGATGTTTCTATGTCTTGGAAAGTGTTTCTTAAGTGTATAGAAAGGTAAAATATATGCCATCTACAAACATTTGCCTGGCTGGCATCAGATCTGAAGCATTCCTGACTGTTCCAGTTTACCCACAAAGTTGATTTGAACACAGACTTAAGAGCTGATCTTGTTCATGACCAGGGACATATGAAGACAAGTCAAAGGTTCTGCTTCTTGACTGGGGCCTTACAAGCTCGTGAGCAGTCATCTAAGGTATAATCATTGGTCTCGCTCCTGTGCCAAGGAAAGAGGAGTGATGAAAATCAAGACATATGGAAACAATTCGTCCACTGGGCTAATAGCCCACGCAAACGTCAAGCTCCACAGTGCTCACACAAGAGGACTTAGATGGTGCCTGGTGACCACTCCCAAATGCTTTGAAACAGAACTACTTTAGAAGTTCCTGGTTATAATGGTGGAAAACGTGGACTAAAATGCAAAATTATATATAGATATATGCATCTATCTATCTATCTATCTCAGGCTTATGGTAGAATAGAGATTGGTGGGATTCCCCAACACTATGGCCCTTCATTGCTCTTCAGATCTGGAACTGACCAATCGGCCCTGTACGATGAAGGGACAGCTTTGACCCAAGAAAAAAGTTGCAAGGCATAGGAAAGAAGACCAGATGGAAATGAAACACAGGGAGGAGGTGGGACAAGGGATTGTCCATTGAGGGGATGACAATCGATGATGCCAACAAAATGTGTGGGAATTGTTGACTGGAAAAGTGATCATCAGCTCTAGACACTGTCCCCTAACTCACAACAAAAAAGGTTTTAAAAATTATTTTAAAAGAAGAGCTTCTATAAGGAAAAAAAGAAGCAATGCTACCAGCATTCCAATTCATACATGCATAGGTTTATTCCAAACAAAAACACACTTAGAGCAATCTTTGTGATTAGTGAGTGGTTGTAGGTAGATTTGTTCACTAGGACACTGGCTCTGCTCTCATTGGGATGCCTTTAAAAAAAAGGTCCAAACAGCATGGTTGCTTCCAAAGAGTCCTCTTGGGTCAGTAAACTCCAAGACAGAGAAAGTATTCTAGATTATGACAGCTGTATTCTGAGATCCCAAAGGGATAATCTTTGTAGAGTTATGTGAAAGACGCAGGCCGGTCATGGAAGAGTATGAGGAAGAAGTTTTAAGAAAATCGATAACTTAATGAGAGTAGCGCTGGCATGAGGGTAGGGGGAAGGTGGAGGGAGAAAGGGGGACCCGATAGCAATGATCGCTGTCCAACACCCCCTCCTGGGGGGCAGGGATGAGAAACAACAGAAA
>NW_022103896.1:21890471-21946595 GCF_000313985.2 Echinops telfairi
TCTACTCAAGTCCTTCCTCAATGCAAGAGCACTGTGTTCTAATAACCTGGCATTCTATGATGCTCACCTTCTCGACATGATCACTGAAGACAAAATGGGTGCATAAGCAAATGTGGTGAAGAAAGCTAATGGTGCCTGGCTATTAGAAGATATAGCATCTGGGGTCTTAAAGGCTTGAAGTTAATTTAAACAAGCGGCTATCTAGCAGGGAAGCAACACAGCCCACATGGAAGAAGCACACCAGCCTGTGTGATCACGAGGTGTCATTGTATCAGAAAACCCAAAGCAAACTATCATATCGATGCAAATGAAGGGTATAGAAGTGGAGACCAAAAGCCCATCTGTAGACAATTGGACATCCCCTCATAGAAGGGTTACAAGGAAGTGAGGAATCAGCACTGACGAAACACACAACATTATTCTACTTCTTTAATGCTTCCATCTCCCCACTATCATGACCTCAGTTCTATCTTAAAAATCCAACTGGACCACAGCATGTACACTGGTACAGATAAGAGCTCTTGACACATGAATTCAGGACAGATAAACCCCTCAGGAACAGTAATGAGAGTAGCAATACCATGAAAGTAGGGGGAAGTTGGGGGAGATGGGGGAGAAAAGGTGAACCAATCACAATGATTGAAGTATAAGCATCCCCTCCCTGACCCCTGAGGGGGGCGAACAACAGAAACAGTGAAGGGAGAAAGCCAACAGTGTAATTTATAATTTATCAAGGGGTCCTGAGGGTGGGAGGGTGGGGAGGGAGGGAAAAAAGAGGAGCTAATACCAAGAGCTCCAGTAGCAAGAACATGTTTTGAAAATGACGAGGGCAACATATGTATAACTGTGCATGATATAATTGATGTATGATGAATGGGTGTTGGGCTTACACTAACTCCTAGCTCCAACTTAAAAACAATTAGTTCTTTGATTCAATACTCGCTTTATACTCGGCCCCAGGAAGGAAACACAGAGGAGATGGGTGCTATAGCAAACTGCAGTTGTGGTAGGCCAGATTGACTAGAGAAACAAATTCAGTGACACTCACATATGTATAAGAGAGAGTTTTATATCACGAAGTAATTACATAGCAAGCAAATATCTTAGCCCAATCCAGATCAAGCCCATAAATCTGACACTAGTTCATAAGTCCCTCTTCAGACTCACACGGCCACATGCAATTATGCAGAATACAGGAAGTTCACGGGCTGCTGGGTCAAAAGTCTTGTGGATCCAATGGCAGTGGATGCATCTTCTGGGCCTGGCAGATCTCAGCCACATGGCTTGCCAACAGGAAGGTGAAGGCAGAGAGAGTAGGCCGCCTCTAGTGAGCCATTTATCTTGGTGGCTCCTCCAAATGAGGTCATCGAGTTGTGACCTGATTGACAGGCTAGATTCCACCCCTTCACTTCTATATCTTCAAGTTGACACGGTAGTATGTAACTACCACAAGTGGTGAAGAAACTAGATGGTGCCCAGCAATTTGATAAAATAGTGTTTGGAGTCTGAAAGGCTTGTCTCAGAAACAAGCAGGCATCTAAGAGACATGTCAACTAATTCCACATGGAAGAAGCACAGCAATATCAGTGACCAAAAGATTGTAAATCATATTCTTCAAAGTTGAAAGAGAAATTAGTATCAGAGCCTTAAGTATGAGAATCTAGTTTTCAGAAGGCTATGCATGACAGTGGGAGCCAAAGATCCATTTGTGGAAATACATAGGAAATAAGCCTCCGTGAATTCCCTCTATCCACAATTGAGGGATAGGAGGAAAGTGGTTACTATACAGAAGGCATTAGATAGTTAAGTATCAAAGGCATAAATTTGACTTAAACAGTTAAAACTTTGTCAGCACATTCCCCCCTATGATGCATGCTGGACCTGATCTGGTTTCCCAAATTTTCTGTGTTTCTGGGTTTTATTGTGTTGTTTGTACATATTAGGGTGTACCACAGAGATCTTAGGTCATTGGGGGTCACCCCCTTGAAGTTCTGTTATATTTTTTCATTTTTTGGTATATTAAACCCAGGATTGATGAACCCATAGAGATAGCAAGTATAATAAGGGTCTCAGGGGGAGGGGACTATAGTGGTGGTGAGGGGAAAGGAAGAGGAGACAATGTCAAGGAGTCCATATTGAAAAGAAATGTAAGGAAACTGATTGTGGTAGCAAATATACAATTCTGCTGGACATGATTGATCTACGGAATGATATGATGCATGCATCAATTCCTAATTAATAATACATTTTTAAAAGTTCATGGCCATGGAATGAAAAGATAATGGAATTTTCCCACAATATGATGTTCACCCAGCATACAAATCATGTAAAGTCCTACACCAGAGAATGTCTTGTGGCTGGTAATGGACACAAGACTGTGTGTGTGTGTGTGTGTGTGTGTGTGTGTGTCTGCGAAGACACCAAAAAGTTTATGGAAAAATGAAATAAAAAGATAATGGAAATTTTCTACAAACTTTTTGATGCCCCATCACACACACTCACACACACACACACACACACACACAGCAGAGAGAAAGATAAAGGCTTGCATTCATTACCATCCACAAGACATTCTGTGGTGTAGGATGTATGATTTGATGCTGTGTGGACATGACCTTGTTTTCTGCTCTTTTCTTTAAACATCTGTAGCCAGCTTCGTGCCTCCTCAGTGACTGTCAAGGTGCCAGGTGGGATTCATTTGGGGGTTTGCTTCTTCGCCCACAGTGTAAGCAACGTCTCCAACCCCGACAGAGGTCTTTCTTGCCCTTGTGTTAGCCCAGGGGCCCTCACTGGAGCCGACCCCTCAACAACTTGGAGAGTCTTTGCTTGGTTCTGAGGACTGTCAAGATTATCAAGGACAGTGTGCCTAAATGGTGAGTAACGCATTCACTGATTTTCCATGTTCGTGTTGTGTAACAACATTTTGTTTCACCACCAAATCGATATTCCCCATGCCTTTTGCTGCTGCTATCTCTGGCACTGGTTTGTACACTATCAGGAGCCCTGATGCACTTCCCAGTAATATTTTCTCAAGACAATGTCAAAGGGAACAGCACTCAAGAGACGCGTGACACATGAGGGTGAACACTCTTGCCCACGATTGAAGAATACAAGGAGCTACCCCCCCTCCAAAAATGAAATTTTTTCCAAATCTATATATTTAAAACTTTTTACAAAATGTATCACTTTCAAAGTACTCTCCATTACACTTAATGCATTTGTCAAATCTGTGATTCCGTTCTTTTAAAATATATATTAAATACTTTTATTGGGGGCTCTTACATCTCTTATCACAATCCATATGAATATTCATCCAGTGTGCCAAGCACATTTGCACATATGCCACCATCATTATTTTCAAAGAATTCTCTTCCCACTTGAGTTTCTGATATCAGGTCCCCATTTCTTACCCCTCCCTCCCCCACCCACCCTCCATCACAAACCCTTGATAAGTTATAGATTATTATTTTCATATCTTACATCGTCTTCCGTTACCCCTCACCCACTTTTCCATTGTTAATCCCTATGTGAGGGGGTTATAGGTTAATCCTTATGACCAATTCACCTTTTCTCTCCCCACCCTCACCTAATCCTCTTTGCATCTCTACTCTCATTGTTGGCCCTGGGGGGCGGGGGTACCTATCCTGGATTCCCTGTGTTGTGGGCTCTTGTCTGTAGCAGTGTGCATGTTCTTGTCTAATCCAATTTGTAAGGTAGAATTGGGGTCATGATAGTGGGGGGAAGGAAGCAACAAAGAACTAGAGGAAAGTTGTTTGTTTCATTGGTGCTATACTGTACCCTGACTGGCTCATCTCTTACCCGTGACACCTCTGCGAGGGAATGTCCAATTGTCTACAAATGGGTATTGGGTCTCTGTTTCCTGCACCCCCACCCTCACCTTGGGTATGATTTTGTTCTGGGTGTTAGAGGCCTGGTACCTGATCTCATTGACACCTCATGATCACACAGGCTGATGTGCTTCCTCCATGTGGGCTTTGTTGCTTCTTAGCTAGATGGCCGCTTGTTTACCTTCAAGCCTTTAAGACTCCAGATGCTATATCTTTCAATAACCAGGCCCCCATCAGCTTTCTCCACCACATTTACTTATGCACCCATTTTGTCTTCAGCAATCATGTCGGGTAGGTGAGTATCACAGAATGACAGATTGTTAGAACAAAGTATTCTTGTGTTGAGGGAGTACTTGAGTTGAGGCCCAATGTGCATCTGCAACCTTAATTCTTAACATATAGATATGAGTACACAGTTCTATTCCCCTCTCATTATGTATATGTTTACATATGTATACATATGCATATGCTTGTATTTAAGCCTCTATAAATGTCCTTTGCCTCCTGGTTCTTTCCTCTATTTCCTTTTACTTTCCTCTTGTCCCACCATCATGTTCAGCCTTAATTTTGGTTTCAGTGACCTCTCTCAATTAAATTGCCCTTCCTGAATCCCTACCAGGCCTCTTGCATGCTCCTTGCCACTAATTTTGGATCGCTTGTTTTTCCCTTGTCCCTTGGTTGGTTCCCCAGCCCTCTCCTCCTTCCTTTCTCCCACTTCCCCTTCTCCCATATCCCCCTGGAACCATCGGTCCCGTTCTTTTCATCTCCAAATTATTTATCCCCTCTATCTTATCTAGAGAGACATGCAGATACATTAATAAGCACAAAAACCAGACAAAGCCAAATAAAACAACAAAGGAAGTCAAGACCAACAAAACAATAACATCAAAACAGCAACAACAAGAAAGCCACTGATAAAAAAGGAAAGGCATATAAAAAGTTCAAGGTCTGTTTGTTGGCCTTTATGAGTGTTTTCCAGTCAAGTCTGATGGGGTGCCACACTCTGTCTCCAAAGTCTATTTTTGTTAGTCCCCGGGGATTTCATCACTTTGCTCCCCTTGATGCTCTTTTGCATGCCCTTAGTATTTTGCCCCAGTGTGAGGGGGTCAGATTATGCACAATTCTCACAGTGTTTTCCCCCGCAGCGCTATGGTTTAGTGAGAGACGCCGTGTCTCATGGTGGGCCGGCCCTATGGTCCTCTCGTTGTCTGCTCCAAGCAGGAATATTGTCCTCGGGGACTGATGGGCCAGGATGTCCTCTCCTCCCTCTCCATCCCTTTTTGTTTCTCCCGTGTGTACTAATCAGACGTGCCGCTCTCCCCAAGCTGTAGTCCCAGTGCTATCCACTGAAGTGGATTCTTCTGAGGGTGGGTGGGGTGGGGGTGGGGGTGGGGTGTCCACATAGTCCGGATTGGGGACAGCCCCGCAGACCTCTCTATTGGTTCCCTGGCACATGCTGGTATGTTGTATTCAAGTCTTGGTGCATCGGGTTGAAGCCTGATCTCTCTCTCTCTTTCCTGTGAAGAGATAAACAATACCCTCCCCTTGGGTGGGTTAGTGCCCTGCTCCCCACTACCCATGACTTCTCCCCGCCTCTTATTAGTTGGCTGCCCTATGTATCCCTGGATTAGGTTTGGCCCCTGCCATAGTTGCTGGACATGTGATTCCATTCTTAGAAATATTTTTCAAATTCATCTCTTTGGTTGGCTGACAGCACCTCCCTCAACTTTGTTCTTCACCTCTTCTACATCATCAAACAGCTCTCATTTCTTGTCCCTCTTCATTTGCAGAAGCAAACAGAAGTTGCACAGAGCAAGGTCTGGTGAGTAACGTCCGTGGGGCGAGAGAGGCATGCTGTTTTTTGCCCAAAACTGGCGCACTGAGATGGTTGCGTGAGCAGGGGCTTTGTTGTGATGGTAAAACCACTTCCCCGACTGTCACAAGTCAGGCCTTATTTGTCACACATGATTACAGAATCATTTCACAACCTCTAAATAGAAAGCTGGATTAGCAGTCTGACCTGGTGGAATGAACTCCAAATACATGATCTGACTCACATCAAAAAAACAAATGAGCATCATCGTACACCCTTAAATGGCAAATATTCCAGATAGAAAGTCCAATGCAGTATACACATACGCAGGCAACAGAGGCACTTATTATGACTATTAAGAACATATGCATTGTAGGTTATATATGTGCTGAATCACTATACAACTGACAGTGGAATTGCTTTGTATACAAGACGTGAGGTACAAGTGTTATTTGTACAAAGCTGCTGTGTTTTCTATATCCTCTTTTATGAAGGTTTCTAAACTCTGTGAGATAGTTTAGTGTGCCAACCTGGCCAATAAACACATGTGGGGTTAATTGAAAGACGGAGCGATAAATGGCTCAGTGAGCCTCACATTTCTAGTTCTTGGATTTCTTTTTTCTGATGGTTGGACCAAGGTGCAGCTGCCTTAGCCAGTTCCTTGCTTCAGCTGTCAAGGGTCACTTCCTGCAAGACATCCCTGAGGAGAAGCCACATGAACCTACCCGTATGCAGTCCTGGGGGCTGGAGCGGACATGTGGAGACCCCTGCTAGTGCTTAGATGCTTACAGTTCACTGATTTGGCTTTGCTCCTGCAGTCGGCATCATTTCGTGTGTTTTGTGAGATGGAGGACTTTTGGATTGGTGTGAGACATATGGGCTAAGGTTGGGCTTCTGGGCTTGGGCAGCACTGGGTTGGGATGTTTTCTTGATGTGCACTTATCCTTATATAAAACTCTCTTATACATATGAGTTTTTGTGGATTTGTTTCTCTAATATACCCAGACTAACACACTCTGTTAGAGTCTTATGGGACCACAGACTTGTATGCAGTCATATGCTGCCTGAACGGATGCTATATGTTCCATGACCATTTATAGAGAGAATGAGAGTGAGCACATCCAGGCGGATGGGATAGGCAGGAATACTTATCAGTGCTCAATTCCTTCTCACTCTGTCATGCTTCCCTGCTCTCTTGACATGCCTGGCCCATGGGATATGCATGGCTAAGAGTTTGCCTCTCTAGAAGAAGCTTTAGATCTCATCGGGCAGTTTTGCTTGGGCCATTTTGGTCCAGCCCACTATGTCTCTCTGCAGTTCCTTTATCAGCCTGTGTGAATTGAGCAGACCAGATGGGGGCATAGCTAGCTGAGCCCAGATAATTTAAATCCAAGCTTCCGAGAGCCCCCACAGCACCACAGCTAAATTGACACCCTCATGTAACATAAGCACACCCCCAAAATTGTTTTGTAAGACATTGAGATTGTGAGGTTGTTTGTCAGCTTCACTGCAGCAAGGCTGACCAGTGCATCAGGTTTAGAAAAGAGTCTGAAGTAAATTTGGAAGGAGATTGTCTTGTCTCTTCCTATGTGAATAAGCGAGTTACATGGCATCACAAAGTATTTGACTGATGTTAAAAAAAAAAACTATGTACCCGTCTTTCTCTGCTTGTGTATGTATGAAAAGTTCCGGAAAAGATATTTAGGGAACTGATCCTAGTGGGGTCCTTTGGGGAGTGGTTCACAGTTAGTAAAAGTGTTTGCTAACAACTGAGAAGTCCTGGAGGCATAGTGGTTATGTGTTGGGCTGTTAACTGCAAAGTTAGCAGTTCAAAACCACCAGCTGCTTGGTGGTTGAAAGACGACACTTTCTAGTCTCGGAAACTCACCAGGGTAGTTCTACTAAATCCTACAGGGTTCTATGTCAGAATCAACTTGATGTCAGTAAGCTTATTTGGTTTTGCTAATAAGACAACTTTTAAATTAGCTGCTGTACTGCCACTTCCCACTCATAACAACCTACATATGCTCAAGGAGTACTGTACGTCATGGGGTGTTCAATGACCGAGCTCGCCGGGGTACATCACCAGGCCTTTCTTTCAGGGTGCCTCTGATGGACTCAAACTTCTAACCTGGTGTTTACCGGATTACTCCCTGTTTAGATCAATCACTCAGCAAACTATCAGTTCTTCTCATACATACTATGAAAACATGCGATGCCCTCCTCCCTTCTCTGTACTTCAGAAACAATACCACAATTAATATGCTGTTGCCAACATTTCAATTTCTCTTATCCTTTGCATGTTCACTCACAACCCATGTGGCTTTTCAATGGACACATAAATGAAATTGATTAAAATAGTTCACCTCTGCTCGCTGTGTTCTTGGAAGGTTTTCAAGGGACCTGAGAGAAGGACCGAGTTCTTAGAGGGCAGGGAGGCCTGTAGCTACTTGGAGACAAGAGTAGTTCTGGATGATGCCTGCTTCCTCTCAGAGCCCCTTCACGCCAGTGTTGCTGGTGAGGGGGGGGGCGCGTTTCAAGATGCTTCACCTTACTAACCTAAGTTAGTCAGTAAATGTCGTAAGGTTATTCAGTCAAGTCTGCTTGATCCAGTCACGGATTCCCATGTAAACACCGCTAAGAGAATCCTCCACGCCCTGTTTATCGGCCAGAGAGCAACAGACAAGCCTTTGTCAAGTGTGCAGACGTCTACCAGAAGTCAAACCATCTTCCTCCCACAAAAGAGCAAAGTGTTGGCTCAGGCCAGCTGGTGGGCACAGCAGTGAAATACAGGGATTCCCAGAGTCAGGCTCCTGCAGGAAATCAGCTCCTGGAAGGCAGCTGCCCTCCAGCTGTGAGAGAGCGCAAAGGGCGCCCAGGAGACCACACTGAAGCAAGATGCTAAGCCACCAACCTGGGAGTCTTTGTGGAAGCTTCCGATTACACCAAACAGTGGGTTCTCCAAACTGTGGCCTGGCAACAGGCTCCGCCTCTCCAGACTTCCTCTCATGCGGGTGCTTCTCTTGGGGACCGGTGATCTGGGAAGATGAATGTGCAGATTTATTACAGGGTGAGAAGAGGCGGAAGGAGCTGAACTCAAATGGAGCCTTGAGCATTCGCTGCCTCAGCAAAGACTGACTGGGCGCCTGCTCTCCGCGGTCTGTGCTTTGTGGCTATGGGCGCGTAGCAAGCAGTTACAACTGGGACTTTTCTCACTTCCCCTACCCACCGGGCGATGCTCTCAGAACATTCTCAGAAAGATGCAACGGTGGTGCATTTGCAAGTACAAACACAGTCTACAAAGCAGGTGTGACCAAGCTATTATTTTCTAAAGATCGCACGTTGACAGGGTAACTATGGAAACTCTGATCATTATTAAAATCGAAATCAGTTGTGTCGGAGGCTACTCTGACTTTGGGCAAACCAGTGTGTGAGAGAGAAACTACACCACTGTGATTTCAGTGCCTGGTTTTCCAATGTCGATAACCAGGCCTTTCTTCTGTGGCAACTCTGAGTCAACTTGAACTCCCACCTTTGATTAGCAGATGCGCCCATTAATTGGTTACAGTATGTTGTGGCCCCTTCCTCATTATTAAGACTTATGATTATTCAAACTCAGATGTCGGAAGAACAGGTCAAATGCAGGACTGTAAAACCCAGAAAGATAGTGACAAAGGGGGAGTCCCTGGGGATGTGTCGGCCACATCCTGCTCCTTTCCTCACCTGCATTCCTGGTTGGCTCTCCTGATGTCAGAACCCAGCGACCTTGAACGCCTTGCAGGGTATTCAATGATGCTGGTCTTTAATTTGCCTACATCTTACCTTATTTATTTGTGTATTGATTGATTGAAACATTGGAGTGCTACTGGCAGTGTGCCTCACAAATCAGGAACAAGTATTTTGGAAGGAAACGTGGCGATGAACTTGGCAATTTGTTGGTTGTGTAAGGACTGCATCGCCAACAGGGAACGCAGGAGGGTTAGGGTTAGGGTTAAGCTCTTGATGATTCACAGCCAGGTTGGCAATTGGAACCCACTCAGAGCTTCTTCAGAGGAAACACTTGGTGATCTGAAAGGTCAGAAAGGTTTCTGAAAGGTCATGGCCGAGAAATGCCAATGGAACTTCATTCTCCTGAGACACTCATGGGGTCTCCGTGAGCCAGCGTTGACTTGCCATCAGGTTAAGAAGGAGTAACAGAGGGATGTCGCAGGGATTAGCATTGTGGCTGAGTTTACCTTATAGCAAAGCTGTCAGCGGACAAATTTAAGGTAAAGACATTTATGTGCCATCTTTTCATACCAATCAGTACTTCTAAGATGATGGCCTCTGAGTTATGTATTATGATTTGTGGAAGGAAATTAGTGTGGCCCTGCATATGAAGAGCTTGGAGCAGTGCGTAGCTCATAGGGTCTCCTTAAAAAATTAGTCTTCTTTATTATCAGACCTGGTGATCATCTGAAGACCTGTCGGGCAGGGTTACGGTGAGAATTAAATGAAACAATGCACAAGAAAAGGCACTTCCTAGAGGGCCCAGTGCAGAGAATGTCTTCTAGTTATTCTTATGATGTGTTCAGGAGACATACCCATCCACTATGTACGGAAGCCCTCTGACCATGAGATGTTAACATCGAAATGGAGCCTCACATGACCATTGGAGAGAGGTTGAATGCTCTCAAAAGTGATACAGAAGGGATTTCCACTCTAGGAGGGAATTGGACTAGGCTTTGAAAGTGGTCTCCTGCTTTACCTGGGTATGACTATGTGCCGAAGAGCATGTGTCTAAAAGCACAAGCACAAAATGCTTTCCCTGAAGTCTCAACTAGGTGGAGGTGAGATACAGCCAGGACAAAAATCGTATCCCATTCAGGAAAAGTCCAAGTAAGCGTTGAGCATTTGATTCCAAGATCAAAGGCACCTGCTCACTTTGTGACCCTGAGCCCCCTCGCACCTGATCACGCAGTCCAACCACTGTGAGAACCACGCCTTTGCTCTGGGGCACAGAACAAGGCTCAATCCTAAAGGAGGCGGCATTGTCCTCTGAATAGTCCCGAGCATCAGGTACTTCAGCGTTCAGCCTAGTTTCCCAGCCAGTTGTCATTACTGACTGATTAATGAAGACCGTGCTTCCTGGTGGCCCCACATATGTCAACGTTGAACTGTGCTCCATTTCTCCATGTTATTTTTGAAATTGATCTCTGGGTCTTTTTTCTAAGGCATCTCTGTTTGGGGAGTCACAAACTACTGCCTGGAGGTTCACACCATGAGTGCTATGTTTACAGCACTCCTTGCCAAATGAAGGAACAAATGCTTGCAAATTAATGGACAAATGAGTGGTTGCTTTTACTTTACAGATTCTAGATCTATGTCCCTTCCACTAGGGGGTCGGAGTGGGGAGCTATGAAAGAAAGACTAAATGGTTAGTTTTCCTGAGGCAATCTCTTCAGCAGCCTTAGGCACCAACTAATATTAAGTGAATTGAATGAATCAAAGATGAATTATGAGAAAATGGCTGAAGTACTAGGAGGAAGTACTTCCCAGCAATGCACACCTCGTTGTAAAAGCAGAGGAAGAACCCGAGGATACGGCCACTCACCCTTCATCAATGTCCCCTGAAGTCCCGGAAGGGTTACTGACGTGACAGTCTTTTTCCCCTCCATGGAAGAGAACAGAATTCTCAGCAGCTTCTCTCTCCCAGCTTGGCAGAACTCTGACTCCAGCGGCTGCCTGTAATTGCTCAGAAGCAAAACCTGCCTTCCTTGGGAATCCTTGAGAATGATTTAAGCATCTTGCTTCTTCTCTGCAGCCCTCCATCCTCCCAGCCAGCACACACTTGACCTGCAGCTGAGCTTAAGTGTGAGTTGGTGTAACTCATATTCCACGTGCGGTTCTGCAAAGAGGTTCTGAAAAGAACGGACAAGAGATGTTCCAAAGTCATTGGGTCCCCGGTGATATTTTTTCAGAAGCAAGTCATGTTCATTAGAGTCTGATGAGGCAGCTCTGGTAGTGAAATCATTAAGAGCTTGCCTGCTAACTGAGAGGTCTTCAGGAGAAAAGATGCAGCTGTCTGCTTCTAGAGATTACAGCCTAGAAAACTTCGGAGGCCATTCTACTCTGTCCTGTAGAGCCACTATGAGCTGGTGTGGATTCAGGGACACAACATTGATGATGACAAGGATAAAGCTCGATTCTCACTGCTGTTGAATCGGTTCCCACTCATGACGTTGCCACATGTTACAGGGTAGAACTGCTCCATAGGGGTGTCTTGAGTCTAAGGTGACCAGATTTTAACATTGGTAAAGCACCATTGATAAAACTCATATCCTGCAAAATAGCCCCATGGCAGCTGGAAACTGTATACCCTAGCTTGTCGTGCATTCTTTCCAAAAATCAGGACTTTTTAAAAACACTGTGGGATGCGGGAAAAATTGTTAAAAATCAGGACTGTTCCATCAAAAGCAGGATGTCTGGTCACCTTAGTCTTGACTGTAGCTATTATGAGACAGATCACCAGTCTTTTCTTTCATGGACCCACAGAGAAGATTTGAACAGCCTACCTTTAAGTGAGTGGCTGGGAGCAAACTGCTTGCAGTGCCCAGGACGCTGACCACGTAGGTGGTGGTGGTTGTTTGGTGCCATGGAGTTGGCTCTGACTTACAGTGACCCTATGTACAACAGCAAGAAGTACTGCCCAAGCCTGCACGATCCCTACTATTTCCTTACGTTTGAGCCCGTTGTTGCGGCCACCATGTCAATCTATCTTGTGTCAATTCCTCTTTTTAACCGCCCCGACCACTGTGTCAATCCACCTTGTGTCAGTTCCTTTTTAACTGCCCCAACCACTGTGTCAATCCATCTTGTGGAGGGCCTTCGTCTTTTTAACCGCCCCTCTACTTTACTCTCCTGATGACGTGTCCAAAGTACGTGGGATGAAGTCTCACCATCTTTGCCTCTAAGGGGGATTCTGGTGGTATTTCTTCTAAGACAAACCTGCTTGTTCTTTTGGTAGTCCATAGTACTTTGTCACCTTGATAGACCCTGTCAAATATGTAAATAAGTATATCATGTCAAATACGCAAATACCTCTTTGGGTTGTGGAGATTGTGGAGTGATCAAGATGCCAGGGGTTCCAGAAGTCCGGGATCGGGAGAACTCAAGACTTTGAAGATGTAGAGATGTCACAGCTAAAAAGAACCATGGACCTCTGTTTTCCTCGAGAGAGGCTTTCCAGAGCCCGCACGACCCTATTTCTCTTCTGCCAATAGTGCTGTTTTGGTCATACAGTACATCTGAATACCCCTCCAAGGTCTGAGTGAGGAGACAGGGAGCCATGAAACATTTCTAACTTTGGTCACTTCCACACTCCCTTTCTGGCGGAGGCTCACAAGATGAGCCAATACTCGTGAGCTGATTTAAAAGACCCAGCCCCCTGTGTGAATCCATAGATCTAGTCCCACACCCACGTCCAAGCCCAAGGTGACTAGGAGGGAGGCCACATGAAAAAGCTTTATTTCTGAAATATAACAAAGATTGTGAGGATGGCGCAGCATTTTGTTCTGTTATTCATAGGGTTGCTGTGAGACAAAACCAGCTCAATGGCACCTAACAACAACAACAACAACAACAACAACAACACAGGCTCTTTTTACATTACTGACTATTGATTGAATGGACTGGAATAGGCAAATCTGCTGCCAACGGTCTCTTTGAAGTATTCTGAAGCAAAGATATCACGTTGAGGACCAAAGTGGGCCTTATCCAAGTCACAGTGCTGTCAATCACCTGTCATCTCATATACAAGGGCGGGGCAATGAATAAGGAAGACAGAAAAAAAGAATTGATACATTTGAACTATGGTGTTGGCAAAGAACGGTCAACATATATCTTGGATTGTGGGAAGAAGAAACAAATCTGCCTTGGAAGAAGTACCGCCAGAATTTTCCTTAGAAGTAAGGGTGGCAAGATGTTATTTCCCATACTTCGGACGTGTGATCAGGAGAAACCAGACCCTGGAGACGGACATCCTGCTTGGTAAAGGAGAGGGTCGCTGTAAAAGAGGAAGAGCCTCAGTGGGCTGGAGTGATGCAGTGGCGGCAACAGTGGGCTCAACCGGAGCAATTGTGAGGCTGGCCCAGCTGCAGACGGTGTTTTTGCTTTTGTGCAGAGGGTGCCTGTGAGTCAGAAGGGGCTCAATGACACCTACCAACGACAACTGAATGGTCAACAAATCTGAGAAATAATGCTTAGGGATAATGATGAGGTTTTGAGACAAACTGTGTACAAAGTAAGATTGGGGGATTTCCCCTAAGTATTCCCAAGGGGCCACTGAAAAATTACTTTTTAGACTAAATTTTCTTTTTGATGAAATTTAGCCTGACATGTCAGTGTCAGTCCATTTTGGGTGTCTGTTTGTTTCTCTTTCCCTTCTGGAGTGTGTGTGTGTGTGTGTGTGTGTGTAATGATGACTGGAAGTGTTTTTATTGAGCTAAGAATCATCTGCCCAATTTTATTTCCTGTGGTTTTTCTTATCATCACTTTCTCCATTTCCTTGAACAGCGAGCAGAATGCGAGCTATGCCACATTGACTGTGTTTGGGGCCACTGGGTGCTCAGCTCAATCCAATGTTCTGTTTCTGGCGAGGGGACACAGAGCAAGAAATGGACATTCCTGTCCTCAGCTCCTCGGCCACCAACCATCAGCCATCCTTTGTGAACATTCTCATTTCCCACTGAATGAGCTATTGTTCCTCCAGGAGGGTGGCTCCACGACAGAATTTGTAGCACAATAAACAAAGTGTAAAATGTGTGTAATGAGGACTGCCTCTAATTCCCCTTAATTGCACATTGAGTTACAGCTCGCATGAACCCTGACACCAACATTATTTCCTCAATACATAGCTTTGATGTGCAGCACATTTTTCTTACGTGACAGGTTTATTTCTTTCTGGAAAAAAAATTGTTTAAGAGGTATTTCACTGTATGCTGCAACGATGTAATTGGGCTCTGGCTGGTTCACTTAATAGGTGTGGTAATAATTATATGTCATTTTTTAATATATAGGCTTCCCATCCCTCTCCAGGTTGATTGCTTTATCTCACAGGCATCGAATGGAGTCACGCTGAAATACCACCTGTGGGGAAGATGAACTTGCAGATTTATTTATCTCTCTAAACTCAGGGATTCGGTGTGTTCAGAGAAGAGTGGCTGCTCCAGAGAAATAAAGCCAGAGAAAGAAAAAAGCAGAGTGGAATCTGTGGAGAGGATTGTTTTTCTTTAATATTTAAATTATAGCCAGATGTTCCTTAGAAATGAGGCTGGTGAGATTTCGTCTCATGTACTTTGAGCATGTTATTAGGAAAAATCCGTCTCTGGAAAAGGACATCATGCTTGGTAGAGGGTCCACGAAAAAGAGGAAGACCGTGCACGAGATGGAGTGACGCCATGGCTGCAACCCAGGGCTCAAATGGGGTTGTGGCTATAACAACTGTGCGAGTGGGGACTGACTTGCTGGTACCTAACAACAACAGTAGCTAATGTAGATGTTGGCTGAAAGTTTCTTTGAAAGTGATAGGGAAATGTTCGAGGGATATTAAACAGTTGTCAATTACTGGAGACAAAAGGGATGATATGCATGGGGATTAAGTTCCAATAAAAATGTTCATTATGCTGGGTGCTTTCACGTGCAACATACCATTTAATACAAAGCGAAGTCTTATTTTATGCTTTGTATTTTGAATCTTAGGCCTAACTGTTACTCCAATTTGGGCATGACTCTTGCTCCTCTATTACCTTAAAAAAATCATTTTATTGGGGGCTCTTACAGCTCTTATCACAATCCCTACATCCATCCATCATGCCAAGCACTTTTGTATATATGTTTCTATGTTTCCATCATCATTTTCAAAACATTTTCTTTCTACCTGAGCCCTTGGTATCAGCTCCTCATTTTTCCCTCCCTTCCCCACCCTCCTTCCCTTATGAACCCTTGAAAATTTATTAAAAAATTTTTCATGTCTTACACCAACCATTGTCTTCCTTCACCCAATTTTCTGTTATTTATCCACCTGGGAGGTGATTATATGTCAATCATTGTGATCGGCTCCCCCTTTCTTCCCCCGCCTTCCCCTAAACCTCCTGTTCGCTACTCTCATTATCAGTCCTGAGGGTTTACCTGTCCTGGATTCCCTGTGTTTTGAGCTCTTATCTCTACCAGTGTACATACTCTGGTCTATTTGTAAGGTAGAATTGGGGTCATGATAGTGTGTGTGTAGGGGGAAGGATTAAAGAACTAGAGGAAATTTGTATGTCTTGTCAGTGCTATACTGCACCCTGACTGACTAATCTCTTGTGACCCTTCTGTAATGGGATGTCCAATTGTCTACAGATGGGTTTTGGGTCTCCACTTTGCCCTCCTCCTCATTCATATTGATAAGATTTTTTGTTCTGGGTCTTTGATACCTGATACCTGATCCTATCTACATCTCATGATCACACAGACTGGTGTGCTTTTTCCATGAGGGCTGTGTTGTTTCTGAGCTAGATAGCTGCTTGTTTAACTTCAAACCTTAAAGACCCCAGATGCTATATCCTTTGATAGTCGGGCACCATCAACTTTCTTCACCACACTTGCTTGTGCTCACATTTTTGTTTTCAACGATTGTGTTGGGAAGGTGAGCATCACAGAATGCTGGATTATTAAAACAAAGTGTTCTTGTGTTGAGGGAGTATTTGAGTAGAGGCCCAATGTTCATCTGCCACCTTAATACTTAACATATAAATATATGTACATAGATACAGTTCCCTATCATTATATATAAATATGTTTATATATGTACATGCCTGTATTTAGACCTATATAAATGTCCTTTGCCTTCTAGTTCTTTCCTCTATTTCCTTTGACTTTTCTTTTGTCCCACTATCATGTTCGACCTTCACTTGGGTTTCAGTAATTTATCTCAGCTACATTGCCCTTGATCAAGCCCCACCAGGCATCCTACACCCTCCTCCTCATCAATTTTAGATAACTTGTTGTTCCCTTGTCCCTGCATTGGTTGATATGTCCCTTCCTTTCCCCAGCCTCCTCCTCTCCCATGGCCCAATGAAACGTCAGTTCCGTTGTTTTCTCCTCTGGATTGTTTATCCTGCATATCTTATTTAGATAGACATGCAGAAACAATAACAAGGAGAAAAACAAGCCCCCCAAAACGAACAAAACAGAACAAGAACAACAACAACAAAAACCAACGACAAAAAAAGAAAAGCTTATAAATAGTTCCATGTCTGTTTGTTGACCTTTAGGAGTGTTTTCCTGTCGAGTCGAGTCTGATGGGGTGCCACACCCTGGCCCCAATACCAAGTCTATTTTGGGTATCTTCCCCCAAGCCCCCCCACCCCCACCCCCACCCACCGGGACTTCACTGCTTTGCTCCCCTTGCTGCTCTGTTGCATACCCTTGGTGTTTCGCCCCAGTGGCTATTCTACTTTATGTTTTTCCACTTGTTTTCTTAATCTAGGTAGAGCCTAAACTGTATTTGTCACTGACTTCAGAAATTTCAAAACAGGAAGTGAGGGTATGAAAAATGCAGAGGTTTGCAAGGAATTGGGGATGATGGACATCACACTGTAGCACTCAATGAGTGAACTCCCAACAGTGATACTTAGAGTCATGGGCTTGATGCGGCATTGCCTGGGCCAGCAGTAGGCTTGTTGTGGCTTTGTTGTAGCACTGGTGGTTAGAGGACTAGGACTGACAATGATAATGGCCCCAGCAGTGGTTTCTTCATCTGTCTTGTTGAGCCACAGCCTCAGTGGTAGCAGCATCAGGAACAGCAGGCTTCCTGGACAAAGACAGCTATCATGGTGCCCTCAAAGGAGACTGAGGCAATGCTGACATTTGCCATACCACATTAGACTACCTCTCACAGCAAGCCAGCAAGGTGAGAAAGATATACTAGCTTGCAAAGGAAAGGGATTACAAAAACTATCTGGCTAAGCTCTGAGGATGGGTTGGGGAAAATTTTAATGTAAAGCAAAGTGTTCTTCCTTTCTTCCCTCCTTCCATCCTTCCCCCTTTCTCTCTCTCTTTATTTCTCTTTTGTTTGAAACTAGCTACAAAAGCACCGAAGTCAGTTTCCATTTTACTTTTCCTCCTTTTGTAACCACTCAGACCAGTGTTTAGAGTGTACGGATTTTCAAGGTTTTGACTTTCCTTAAAGCAAAATTGTCATAGCACAGGGGAGCACTTATTATTTCCCCAAATGATCTACTGGAAGTAAAGTTAGAGCATAATAATATGCAATAGTGCATTTAAAGCATTTAGAATAATGTCTGGTATGCATTATAAGTTAGCTAATTTAATTACTATATTATAGTAATAATGTTGTTAGGATGGTTCCCCCTTGTTAAGAAGGTATTAAGTCTAGGTCTATTTGAGTAAGACCTTTACTTGTATAAGCAGTCCCTAGGTTAGCCAAATCCAGTGAACTCTTACTTGCTTTTCGTGCCATGAGGATTACTCTCACTTTCAAATAATCGAAGCCCTCACTCACTGCCATCATGTTGATTCTGACGCATAGCAGATCTATAGAACAGGGTAGAACTGCCCCCAGTGGGTTCCTGAAATTATAATTCTCTAAGGGAATAGAACATTTCTCCCACGGAGCGGCTTGTGTTTTGAACTATTGGCCTTGTGCTTATCAGTGGAATGCATAACTTCTATGCTAGCAAGGCCCCTTAGCTACCCACTCCTAGCAACCAAATTCTTCATTATAACCACCTTCATTTACAGCTCTTAAATCACTGGAAAGGTGTCTAGTCTTTTCTTGCATTGAAGTAAGACTAAATGAGAACCACTGTATACACTTGTTCTGATTGACCTACAAACTCAATGGACTTAAAAACATACTTAGGAATGGATCTCATTCATATCCTGGGGAATTTCTGTATGGAACAGACATCTTTATATCTGACAAATGTGTACACTAAAAACAAACACAAACACAACCCTTCTCCCTGTCTTCATTTGTTCACAATTTATTTTCTGTTACTTTACCTCTTGCTGTCTTACTACTTGACCTTACCCATCAGAGCTTTCTCAGACTTCTGGGTTAAAGCCTACTCTTCAGAGAGCCATGCCAACCCCTATGCCTTCCCAAGACGGAACCTGGGAGCAGGGGAGGACTTGCTTCTTGAGGAAGGCAGTTTGAAACTGAGTTCCTCTGCTCTTCCCTGAGAAAGGGACTAGGGTGCATCCTATATTGAAATGTCCTCATTGGAGTAATTTCTTTGCCTGCCGGGTTTAGGGTCTGGTGATTGTTTTCCTCATGGATGTTGGGCTCCCCTGAGTGTTTCTAGACTATTAGTTAGCCTTAGCTATCCCAGCTCTCCTTGCTGTTCCTGTCAGGCTGACTACAATTCCTGTTTGATTTCTAGAGACCCTGAGAACCTCATAGTCCCTACATGCCACAAACACACCTGGGGGAATGGATGAGGGCCAATAGGGAAGCTCGTGAGTGGGTGGGAGATGACATTTCAAGCCCAGCTATTCATCACGTTCCTTTCCCAGCACTGCTCTAACATCTCATTATCACGTGTTGGCTGCCATATAGACTCATGTCATCTCCAAAAAGAGTGAACCCTGGAGAAGTAAGGAAGCGTCCTGCTCTGTAATCCCTTGAACTTAACTAGAAGGTCTCGGTCACCCTGGTGTGGCCCTAGAAGGGCAGGGAAATAGGTCCATGCACATCTGCCTTCAATCTTTTCTTCTTTCCTGCTCAGGCTCCACCGGCTTTCCTCCCATTCCATCTTCAGAGACAAGTTCTGACCGCAGTCTCTACCTTCGCTCTTCACCGCCTCAGAGCTTACGGCAAAACACTGTGTTCTGTTCTTCTTGCCTGGACCCGGGAGTTGTAGATTGCCAATCTGGGAGTTCAGAGAAAATAGTTCACCAGGAGGGCAAGGGGAAGGTGGGGAGAAAAAGGAGGAACCGATCACAAAGATCTACATATAACTCCCTCCCTGAGGGATGGACAACAGAAGAGTGGGTGAAGGGAGACATCAGTCAGTGTAAGACATGGAAAAATAATAATAATTTATAAATCATCAAGGGTTTGGGAGGGAGGGAGGTTGAGGGAGGGAGAGGAAAATGAGGAGCTGATACCAAGGGTTCAAGTAGAAAGAAAATGTTTTGAAAATGATGATGGCAACAAATGTACAAATGTGCTGGACACAATGGATGCATGTATGTATTCTGATAAGAGCTCTATGAGCCCCCAATAAAGTGATTTTTTTTAAGGCAAAAAAGAAAAGAAAATATTTCAGAAAGATCTTGGATTCTGGTAAATAAGGCACTTGTCTTCGGTGTGTTGTCTTCTTTCATTGAGAAGGTTCTACCTTCCTCCTGAAGTATTGCATGCCTTCAGGGTCCCAGGGAAATAAGCAAATGTAAGGGTTTAACCCGGGAGGCCTGAAAACGAGGTGGCTAATCCTTTGGCTGCTCACTGAAAAGTCAGAAGTTTGAACCCACCAATCACTCAGCAGGAGAAACATGTGGCAGGGTGCTTCTGTAAACATGACGGTCGTGGGAACTCAATGGCGCAGTTCTCCTCTGTCTCAGCACCACTATGAGTTGGAATCTACTGGTTGGCAATAGGTTTGGTTTAAGGGCCTAATCAGAAAGAGAAAATATTGATAAATGTTTCCAGAGAGTCTCTCCCTGCTACACTCTTAGTAAAACTCTCCACTGCAATCCCCTGTCTTGCTTCTCTGGCTCATCCTTCTCTTCCTTTACTTGGTTATCCCTACACTCTATTCTCAATAGCTAAAGATAGGGATCCCTGGTGGCACCATGGTTATGCATTGAGCTGTGATCCAAAAGGTCTGAAGTTTGAAACCATCAGCCACCCGATGGGAGAATGAGGAGGCTTTCTTCTCCTGTAAAGAGTTACAATCTCAGAAACCCACAGGGGCAATTCTACCCTGTCCTTTAGGGTCACTATGAGTCAGCAATGCTATAGCCCCTAAGGACGTCTGGGTAACTCCTTTTATACCATACTAAAAAAAAAACCCTTGCTGCCATTGAATCAATGCTGACCAGGTAGAATTGCCCTTGTCAGTTTCCAAGACTACAACTTATGGGAGTAGAAAGCCCAGTCTTTCTCCTGAAGAGTGACTAGTGATTTTGAACTGCTGACCTTTGGATCACAGCCCAAAGCCTGGGATCACAGCCCAAAGCCTAAGCACTGTACCACCATGGCTCCATTAGGGCAGGGCAGGGCAGCCTGAAAAAGCAGAATGTTTTGAGTAGAGCCATTATTCAGGATTTCCAGTATGACATCACAGAGATCAGGCAGGAACTAATCTGCTTGAATGGCTGTCGATGCAAGGTTCCCAGAGCCTGGTGGATCTAATTTTACTAGAACAGATTAGAAGGGACAAGCAAAATGGGATGCATCAACTGCAGATCAGAAAGTGTTAGAAGTTAGGACATTATATAATACTTTTCTTCTCCTTACAGACTAATTGTAACCCTGATGGCATAGTGGGCTACATGTGGGGCTGCTAACTGCAAGGTCAGCTGTTTGAAACTACCAGCTGCTCAGCAGGAGAAAGATGAGGCTTTCTACTGCTGTGTAGAGTTACAGTCTCAGAAACCTAAAGGGAGCAGCTTTACTTTGCCTGTAGAGAATTGACTTGACGCCAGTGAGTTTTGTTTTGCTTTGTTTTAACAGATGAATTCACCCTAAGCTAAAAGGTAAGATGCTTAAGTATTAAGGCAGCAGACAGACATTGGGGGTCTACTCATGTACTTTCTCAACAGAAGAACACTGCTTTAATAACACGGCATTCTGTGATGCTCGCCTTCACAATACAATCGCTGAAGACAAAATGGGTGCATAAGCAAATGTGGTGAAGAAAACTGATGGTGCCAGGCTATCAAAGGATATAGTATCTGGGGTCTTAAACAAGTGGTTGAAGATAAACAAGTTGCCATCTAGCTGAGAAGCAACAAAGCCCACATGGAAGAAGCACACAAGCCAGTATGATCGTGAGGTGTTGATGAGATCAGGTATCAGACATAAACCAGAACTAAAAATCACATCAGTGTGAATCAGGGTAGGGTGGAGTGGAGACTCAAAGCCCATCTGTAGGCAATTGGACATCCCCTTACAGAATGGGCACAAGGAAGGAGATGAGCCAGTCAGGGTGCAATACGGCACTGACAAGACATACAACTTTCCTCTAGTTCTTTAATGCTTCCTCCCACACACACACACACTATCATGACCCCAGTTCTACCTTACAAATCCAGCTAGACCAGAGCATGTACACTGGTAAAGATAAGAGCTTGAAGCACAGGGAATCCAGGAGAGATAAATCCCTCAGTACCAATAATGAGAGTAGCAATACCAGGAGGTGGGGGGAGAAAGAGGGAACTGATCACAATGATCGACATATAACCCCTCCCCCTGGGGGATGGACAACATAAAAGTGGGTGAAGGGAGAGAGCAGATGGTATAAGATACGAAAATAACAATAATTTATAAATTATCAAGGGTTCTTGAGGGAGGAAGGGAGGGTGGGGGAGGGAGGGAAAAAATGAGGAGCTGATACCAAGGGCTCAAGTAGAAAGAAAATGTTTTTAAATGATGTTGGCAACCTATGTACAAAAGTGCTTGACACAATGGATATATGTATAGATTGTGATAAGATCTCTAGGATCCCCCAATAAAGTGATCTTTTTTAAAAAAGGTAAGATGCAATAGAATAAACCTTAGAAAGAAAGTGTGATCACCAAGTCTCTCAGGCTTGAATAGAATAAGTACTGAGAAAAGTATGCTTCCGTTTAGCTTTGGAGAAAGACGAGACTTTGTGCTCCTATAAAAAGTGAGAGTCTCAGAAACCCACAGGGGCAGTTCTACCCTGCCCTAGAGGCAGGGCAGAAAAAACATATCTTTGGCTAGAGGCAGACCGGAACTTATATATGAAGTTGAATTCAGTTATATAAAAAAGTGAGCGACTTTTTAATTTGAATTTTTATACCCACTGTACATACTCAATGTTTTAAGCAACACTGTAAGATAACAAGCTTCAGAGAGATGAAATAAGCTGCCCAAGATCACAGCTAGTAATTGGCAGAGTCGAGACTGGAGACTTAAGTATATCTGCTATGAAAGCTTGTGTTTCTAACGGCTGTGCCCAAGTCTTCTAGTGATGTGATTATTTTCTTTAGCTGCAGTATTGTCTTCAATTCATAGGAGAATATGGCATAAAAATAAAAATTTCAACTATGTCCTGTTACAAGGGTAAACATTCCTTATTTGCCTTTGTCCTTTGTTCTCATTTTTTTCTCCTCACTTTCTTTTTTTCTTTTAATCATTTTATTAGGGGCTCATATAACCCTTATCACAATCCATACATACATCAATTGTGCAAAGCACGTTTGTACATTCATTGCCCTCATCAGTCTCAAAACATTTGTTCTCCACTTAAGCCCCTGGCATCAGGCCCTCATTTTTTCCCCTCCCTCCCTGCTCCCCCCTCCCTCATGAATCCTGATAATTTATAAATTATTATTTTGTCATATCTTGCCCTGTCCGACGTCTCCCCTTATCCACTTTTCTGTTGTCAATCCCCCAGGGAGGAGGTCACATGTAGATCCTTGTAATCGGTTCCCGCTTTCCAACCCACCCTCCCAGTATCACCACTCACACCACTGGTTCTGAAGGGATCATCCGGCCTGGATTCCTTGTGTTTCCTGTTCCTATCTGTACCAGTGTACATCCTCCGGTCCAGCCAGACTTGCAAGGTAGAATTCAGATCATGATAGTGTGGGGGTGGGGAGTAGGGAGGAAGCATTTAGAAACTAGAGGAAAGTTGTATTCCTCATAATTGCTGGCTGGCTCATCTCCTCCCCAAGACCCCTCTGCAAGGGGATATCCAGTGGCCTACAAATGGGCTTTGGGTCTCTACTCCGCACTCCCCACCTCATTCACTATGGTAAGATTTTTTATTCTGATGATGCCTGATACCTGATCCCTTCCACACCTCGTGATTGCACAGGCTGGTGTGCTTCTTCCATGTGGGCTTTGTTGCTCCTGAGCTAGATAGTTGCTTGTTTACCTTCAAGCTTTTAAGACCCCAGACACTATATCTTTTGATAGCCGGGCACCATCAGCTTTCTTCACCACATTTGCTTATTCACCCGCTTGGTCTTCAGCGGCTGTGTCGGGAAGGTGAGCAACATAGAATGCCAGTTTAACAGAAGAAAGTATTCTTGCATTGAGGGAGTACTTGAGTGGAGGCCCAATGTCCTTCTGCTACCTTAATACACTTTCTTAATCTGCCTGACTCTGTCCCTTTTCCTATTTGCCTTGGATCATGCCCTCTGGCCAAGTGTTGTTGTGGCTGTAGAAGTCCTAACCCCTGCACCAGTGGATATGACTTTGTCGAAAACTAGGATCTGTGAACTTATCATTAAGTAACATGAGGGCATATTGGAGTAGGGTGAAGCCTCATTTAATTTGAGTGAGGTCCTATGAAATAGAAGAAGCACTGAGAGACTGACAGAGGAAAGATGGCTACTTGAGGTCAAGTTGTACTGCCATGTCAAGCCAGGAGTGCCTTGAATTACTAGTTGGTGGCTAAGAGGGCCAAGAAAGGATCTTGTCTCTGAAGGATTGTGGCCCTGCTGACACCCTGCATTGGGTCTTGTCGCCTTCAGATCTGTGAGACAATCAATTTCTGTTCTTACAAGCCTCCTGCTTCATGATCCTTTAGCCTCCTAGCCCTGGGAAACCAATCCGTTGATCTTTACCAGCCCACGGAGGGCCCCTGGTTAATGACTGACTGCATCTGGAACCAACCTAAAGTCACGCCGAGCAACGTGGCCCACAGGAGAGAAACTATATCGTACGGGGCCACCTGTGCTGGCAGTTTTCCATCCCTCGGGAGGCAGAACAAGAAGACAGAACTGCCCTTGGCTTTGGAAGCTTGCAAATGAACAGTTCCCTGTGCTCGAGGGGGTCCAGCAAGAATGGGCTGAAGATGAATGGGATAATCATCTTCGGGAGAAGTAAATTTACTTGGCGGGCTTCCACTAGAATGGATTTTTAAAAATGTCAGATGGAACTAAAACATTTAAGACATATGGTGCATTAACTAAATGTTTAAACATTTGCCTTTAGCTGCGTGAACATATCACTGATGGAATGAGCTCAGTGAGCTATGCTCAACATCTTTGACTGAATCACTGTCCAGTAGAGAGCTCTATTTCTTGAATCTCTTTAATATGAACCATCCCCAGATGCTTACAACAGATACCAAAATCGGTGTTATAATTTCACTGCTGAATGAAAATGCACATAAAAATGAGAAGTACAAATGAGAAAATGTATCTGTAATCTCAGTCATTATTTTTTATTTGAAATAGGTTCTGCAGGAGAAGGTTGTGAAGATTAGTACCATTACCCATGAAGCAGTGTGATACCTCCACCCCATTCTACCATTTTCCAGGAAATTGCTTAATACTTAATGCAGGATCAGCAAACAGGCATCAAGTGTGGGAGGGTTCCCCCTCACCCCATGTCCAGAGCAGACATTGTGAATCACTCACAACACTTATTTTTCCTGCTGAGTCTGCACTTGGCCTGAGAATTCTTCTCCACCCAGCACTCCAGGCAACCACTGATGATTGATCCAAGCTGGCACTTGATAAGGATTCTATTTGCAACCCCCAGACACAGAACAATAGTGGAACCATGGGCTATTTCCATATCTGATATATCTAGCAGATGTGATGATTGTGGATACTAGGTGTATGAATATTACAGTATTGATCGGATTTAGTTTTTAAATAAACTGATGGCTTTGGGGATCCTGGAGTTCTGGAAGAATCTACCAAGCCTTGGGTTATCTCTAATTGTATATATCAGCCTTTCATCTTCCAGGAAGGCATCGTGCTGCCCCAAAGCCTCTATCCTTTCTTCCTTTGAACTCTGAGTTTTTCAAGTCCAGGGGAAGTGCTGAAGGTTCTAGACCCATTTGAGATGGAATGAGGGCAAGAAGCCCTAGCAAACTTGAAACTATGATATTCACTTAATTCCTGTATACGGCAAAGAACCTCCTGAATAGAGGACGAGGAAGGGCTGATATTTTAGTCTGATATGATCCATTGTCATATTTCCTACTTAGTGTGTATCTAACAGTAACAGCTACTTTTGATGCACTTGGCATAGTGCTACAGGACATTCACTTTCCTTTAGCCCTCACAGCATTGCTCTGAATGCAACCTTCCCATTTTGGAGGTGATGAAAGAGAATCGCATGAGGCCAGGGGCTAGGAAGCTTATCTAATATCATACAAATAGCATCGGTATGTTTTAAGCAGCATTGTGATGGAAGCAGCTGGCATATATTAAATGATAATTGATTGAAAACAGTTTAATGAAAAGACTACTTACACAGGTGTGGAGAGTATTCCAGAAACCATTAAAGGATGGTGCCTCCAGGGATGTGCCAAGACCACAACCTGTTCCCATGCTGGTGTTGTGTTCCTGGTACTTAACAACCACCAGGCTGAGAGAGGACCTCCAACAGGGCAGTGGCTGTAGGGAGAGGAAGCCTTTCACTGTGGAAACAAAGGACTTCTTGACTCACTGGTAAGGAGGCAGAGTCAATGTCTCCTCTCGGTCAGATCTAACTGGAACCCAGAAGAAAAGGGAGTCTCAAGATGAAGTTCATAGAAGGCAGCATAGAGCAGGGTGGGGAAGGGCAGAGAGTGGAGCTGAGGGCAAAAGGATAGTAAGCATGATGATGGAGACCAGATAACTTCCTTAACTTCTGCTTATGTCCCAGCCCTGGCCTGGGGTTTAGAAATGTGGTCTACACACCGTTTGGCACATCACAAGTGCTCAATAAAGCCTACTTGTTCTCATCATAACTTCCTTTTCTTTTGTTCAATTTTCCCTTTCCACAAGTTGACTAGGGCGAGCATTTGTTCCCAATTTCCAGAAGAGAAAATGGAAACTCCCTGATCCCAAAGCCAATGTTCTTTCTAATACTTAACGGTCTCCTCTAGTAGATCATTCATAGCAGACCCTTACAGTATGGGGCAGGGGGTGGGGGAGATGGCAACTGAGAAAAGTTCCACTTGTTATTTTAAAAACTGTTAAATTGACCCAAGATTTACCAAGGCACAGTTGACCCATACTACCTGTGAGCCATTGAGGGCCTTGGGATTATTACTCTACACACTCTCCTCCCCTCTCTCCTTTTCTCTCACCGCTCTCTTGTCCTGCCTTTCTCGTCCATGGCTTCCCTGATCCTGGGTCCCTCCTTGTAATGGTTAATTTCCTGTATCAACTTGGCTAGGCGATGGCTCCTGGGTTTTGCTCCGCCCTTAGTGGGGTGGCTGTGAAGGATTCGTTACTCTGGTGGTTGTGTGCTGTTGAGTTCATTTTTGACTAGAAGGACCCCCACAGGACAGAGAAGAACTGCCCTCTAGCATTTTGTAGACTCTCACCTGTTCAGGAGCAGGTATCAGTGCTTTCTCCTGAAGAGCCGGAGGATAGGTGTGAGCCACCAACCTTTCGGGCCTCAACCAAGTGCTTCGCCGATGCACCACTAAGGCTCCATTGAATGCCATTAAATCACTTGGCCCTGGTGAAGCAAGCTATCCTTCAAAACATAATCAAATTAATGTAATCACCTTACATGTCATGTATCCACTTCTCATAATGTGCTCTTGTGTAATCAATCAATTAGTTGGAAAAGGAATTTCCCTGGGGCTGGTTCTGCCTGCAGACTTTAACTAGGCAGGATTCTCTCACACAGGGGAGCACAGAAAACATTCGGGGATTGTCGACAAACAAAGCAACACCAGCAGACACCAGAAATGAACAAAGAGTCTTGCAGAAGGAATCATGGTAGCCAAGACTTTGACTCGTAAGGCTACAGAAAAGGGAGAAAATTAGTTGTTCTTTAGCTGGTGGGATGTTGGTGACAATACACGAGGTGACCTGCCCTGGCCACAGTTCCCACGTTCATTCTTTCCTCTGGTCCTCCCCTCGTTTCCCTTTCCCTTCCCCCTCCCTTTGGCCTCTCCCTGCTTCTTCTCCTTCCCCCCTAATCGGTCAATAGTATGGAAGAGATACAGTTTAGGGTGATAATCGCAAGCTCCTGAGAGCAACTAAATGGAGTTCTGTCATTATGAGTGGCAATGTGATTTTTAACGTCTTTGAGCCTGCATCTTCTCACACGGGAAAGGGGATCATAAGCGTGCTTTCTCATCGTACTACTGTAAAAGGTAACAATGAAGGTGAAAAAATGTACAGCCACCACTGTAGTCCCTCATCTTCCTCGCTCTAACATTTGCGCCCACGTTACATCTTTCTTCCAAGACCATGGTCCATGGTGGCAAAACGTTCGCTAACCTGCAAACTCAGGAAAAGTCGGAGAAGGAATGAATTCCATTATTTAGTTCTGGGATGAAAATACAGTGGAACAGCAGGCTGCGTTAGAAATGGCCGAGGGATGTTTACAAAGGAGGTTTGTTGTTCATGTCTGCGTGGGAGATGGTCGTTTTTTGTGATATGAGACTCCTTGAAGGCCATGTTCCTGTCCTATTCGACTGAGAGAGATCAGTGTCAGCTTCCAGGAAGAGTAGCCGCCCTAGCCTTTGGGATGAGCCTGCAGAGACCCTTGGGGTTGCATAATTGTTCAGTATTCCAGTCTCCCTGGAACCCTCCCTCAAAGAGGAAGCTGTGAGCGAAGTGAACTTGTGGCTACGTAACTCCAGCACAGAGCTCCTCGCATCTGCAGACACTGCAGAAATGAACAGGGGAAGCCAACGAGCTGTGAGTGACAGAGATTAATCTTCAAAGTCACAAAGGCATGTCGTCCCGTTTGGAATTCAGGCAACACCAGAGAGCGTCACCGCCGTGGAACATTTCTTTGAGGCAATGAAGACATTTATCAGCCATAACTCTCAGGCGACGGCATGTCCTGAAATCCTTGATGCGGCTGAACCAAGAAACAGGCCCAGAAGAATGACACTGCCCTTTAAAATGAGGAGAGACAGCGAGGCGTCCGATTCCTTATTCAACACAACTGTCCAAGCCACTCACGAGGACGCGCTGGATTAAGTCAGCCAACGACAACCAGAGAGCTAGGAGAAACACAGAGGGAGGGCTTCATCAGTCGTCCTGGTGGATCTGGTTGCTCAGTTTGGGACATAAGACAGCTTAGGGATCGGGGGAAATTGTGGTTAGAAGGAAATTTTGCTTAAAAATGAAAGGATGGACCTTTGGGGGGATATTTACTTAATGATCAGACAACTTGTTTTTGCAGAATGGATTAAAACACTTTTTTAAAATGGTTTTTTTCTATATAAAAATACCACAATCCGTTTTATATTTAAAGCAAAAATTTTTTCTTTAAATAAAGCTTTGGATGGATTAGCACATTGATTACCTGAAACACTAAAAACAATGTAAACTTAATAACGATTCATAGTGTCTTGCATTAATTTCTCAGCCATATCTATTTCTAATTCCATGTGCTTGATAGTTTCCTGAAGAATGAATTTGTGTTTTCAACATGGACACGGCAGTAATTTTTTGGTCATTAACTTGCCGATGGCCTTCTTCAAAGTGTAGTTTGTGGCAGATTAATTTGAAAATATTAACATGTTGAAGAGATTTTTTCTGTAGATATTTTTAATGGAGAAGAGACTTTATCTTGCAGCTCAATGAAAGAGAGTCTCAAATTCCATTTTTAATATAAAAATATGCAAATATATCACTTCAAATATCCCCTCAAGGGCTCTCTTTCGCCTCCATTCAAAATATTTTTCTTTGAAAAAAATTTTAATCTGAGTTCTACAATTAAGTTGTTTCTTTGCTTCTTTGGAACGTTTCTCCAGACTTAGGGGCTACCAAATCATAGGCCTTTTTACTTTCCACTCCTTTCCAATGCCGAGTAGAAATGTTTCCATTTAGACCTGCATATGTTCATGTGTAGAATTAAGATCGTTCGATGCATGAAATCCAAGATAGATAAACCCTTCAGGAATTGTAAGGGGAGTAATGATTCCCTGAGGGTACAGAAAGAGAGGGTTGGGGATGGTGGGGAGGTGGGTAACTGATAGCAATGATGACTATGTAACCCCACTTGAGGGGAATGAATAACAGAATGGCAGGTGAACAGATACATTGGATGGTGTAAGATGTGGGGGTGGGGAATAACAATAACAAGAATATTTAATATAATAAGAAGGGTTCTTGGGGGTAGTGTGGGGGAGAGTGGGGATAAAGGGGAGCTGATGCCAAAGAGTGCAAGGAGAAAGAAAATATTTTGAAAATGATGGTGGCAGCAATTGTACAATCATTCTTGATTGAATTATGAATTGTTATAATATCTGTAGAGCTCCCAATAGAATGGACAAAGAAAAAGAGTCAGCACAAATTGAGCTGGTCTGAAGTGTCTTGCACTAAATGTGAGCGAGCGCTCATTCTTTCATTCATTATCTTCCTTTGCCATTTGAGTGATTTGCTCAGTGGTCAAGAGAGAAAGGTGAGGCTTCTGAAAAGGTTTACAGCCTTGAGAACCCTGTGGCCCGCTTTTACTCCTTGAGTCCAAAGGGACTCAATAGGCCAGTGACTCGTGGTTGGTCTTTACAAAGTCACTGCCACTGTTGGAAATGGATGCTGATGTTTCATCAGGAAAGCTACAAGTTTAGTCTTCACATGGTGACCAATGACTTTGTGGTCCCCAAGGTCGTTATCAAATACCTGCAATCATTATGAGCAATTCACATGCTCGTTATTTTTCTCGAGACACAGAAATTCACTTCTTACGTCCTTATTATGTACATGCGCTCTGTAACCTAGAATTCATCGCTGCTGAAAACGGAGTGTTGTCAAGATTTAAAAACATTACCATGGAGTAGCATAAATAAATAATTGTAGCTTTATACCATGCAATAAAGGATCAAACTATTATGGTAAGAAACTGCTCTCTCGTTATTTCAGCACATTGCATCTACACCTAACCTACTTTTTCCCATTTCCTCCTGACTCAGACGGGTGACTTCATCAATGCCGCAGGCTGACATTGACCATGGTGGAAGTGACCAGTGGGTGCCATGGGCTAGGTAGGGTAGGAGCAAAGTTGTTCAGCATTCCTAACGTGCACTGTTTCATCATCTCCATTTGACCTCTAAGGGGTAGACTTGGAGAGATTTTAGCACATTGGTTAGAGTTACAGTTAGCAAGGTGTAACACCCAGAAATAAAACCCATGCACTCAAGCCCAGGCTTTTATTTCTTGCTATTTCACGTTCACAACTAAAATATGGCCACACTGCACCCAAACCTGGAGTGCCCAGTATGCGATTTTGATCAGCACCCCTGAACCTCAAAAAGTTCAAAATCCTTAAAAACCTATTATGAGTGGTTCATCTCTAAATTTTTCTAAGTAGCATCCTGAACTCACATCTT
This sequence comes from Echinops telfairi, assembly GCF_000313985.2. Taxonomy (NCBI): domain Eukaryota; kingdom Metazoa; phylum Chordata; class Mammalia; order Afrosoricida; family Tenrecidae; genus Echinops; species Echinops telfairi. The sequence goes on from NW_022103896.1 coordinate 21,921,623, forward strand.
CATTTAAAAAACACACATTTAAATCATTTTATTGGGGGCTCTTACAGATACTATAACCATCCAGAAATCAAGTATATCAAGCAAACCTGTACACATGTTGCTGTCATCATTCACAAAACATGAGCTTTCTACTTGAGCCCTTATCTTAGCCATCAGGCATCAGAGTAATTGATACACTAACAAAACAAACCTCCAGTCCCCATCGTTTAAGGTAGTAAAGGATGATTTCTTGGCCATGCCCCCTCCTTATAGCACATCAGCGGAGGTTGAACCCTCAAGGCAGTAGCTCGGGAAGTTAGATGGACAAGACAGTCACTGTCTCCAATGTTGTTATCAGCCAGAAGGGAAAAGAATCTTCAGCATCTTGAACTTCATGACACAGGCCTGGATCATGATAGCCTAGCCAACCCAAATGGCTCCACAGGACCCCCAGGGGAGCTGGAAGCACAATTCCATCAAGTGAGCGTACATATTAGGAAACAGTAATCATCACTGCTGCTTATAAAGTTGTTGCAAATGTGGTAAAAGAAAATCTTCTCATGGATGGATGTATGGATTATGATAAGAGTTGTACGAGCCCCCAGTTAAGTGATTTTAAAAAAGAAAGAGAGAGTGAGAGAAAGATGCTCTCTCCTCCCGCTTTCTGCACAGACCTGGCTGTAGAGATCATGGCTTTCCCGGAGCTGGTCTGTCTTTCCTCAAGAGCGATGTATTGAAATCTACTACTATTATAGTATTGTCTATGTGTTTCTTCAATATTGAATGACATCTGGAATCCCAAAAGCTTGCCAGGAGCCCTGAAGTATACAATTATAGGTTTCTTCCTGCCTGGAGCAAAGGAGAGTGAAGAAAACAGAAGACTCAAGGAATCAATCAATGCACAGAAAGTACTGTCCTGAGATCATAAAAATTACATAGGATCCAGCTGTCACTACCAACTTCTCTGACTGGGGACCCAGCAAAAGGTTAAATTGAGAGACAAATGTGGAAAACTCAAATTCATAAAGAAAACCAGAATTGTAGGGTAGAGTTGGGATCATGATGGTGGGGGGAGGAACCATTGGAGAATTGGAGGAGGGTTGTATGTTTCATCAGTTCTATACTGCACCCTGACTGGCTCGTCTCTTCCCCGTGACCCTTATGTAGGGAGATGTCCAGTTGCCTACAGATGAGCTTTGGGTCTTCACTCTGCACTCCCCCTCATTCACAATATTATTATTTGTTTTCTGATGCCTGATCCTATCAACACCTCGTGATCACACGGGCTGGTGTGCTTCTTCCATGTGGGCTTTGTTGCTTCTCGGCCAGATGACTACTTGTTTATCTTCAAGCCTTTGAGATCCCAGACACTGTGTCTTTTGATGGTTGGGCACCATCAGCTATCTTCACCACATTTGCTTATGCACCAGCTTTGTCTTCAGCGATCGTGTTGAGCATCATGGAATGCCAGGTTAATAGAACAAAGTGCTCTTGCATTGAGGGAGGACTTGAGTGGCGGCCCAATGTCCATCTGCTACCTTACTGCTTCACCTATAAATGTGTGCATGCGTTTCTGTTTCCCCATAATCATATATGAATGTATTTGCATATGTACATGCCTGTATTTAGGATGTACACTGGTAGAGATAAGAGCTGGAAACACAGGGAATCCGGGACAGATAAACCCCTCAGGACCAATGATGAGAGTAGCAATACCAGGAGGGGAAGGGGAAGGTGGGGGAGAAAGGGGGAACTGAGCACAATAATCTACATATAACCCCCTCCCTGGGGGACACACAACAGAAAAGTGGGTGAAGGGAGACATCAGACAGTGGAAGATATGACAAAATAATAATAATTTATAAATTATCAAGGGTTTGTGAGGGAGGGAGGGTGGCAAGGGAAGGGAAAAAGAGGGGAGTTGATACCAAGGGCTCAAGAAGAAAGAAAATGTTTTGAGACTGATGATGGCAACAGATGTACAATGTGTTTGACACGGTGGATGTATGTATGGATTGTGATAAGAGTTGTATGATCCCCCAATAAAATGTTTTTTTTAAAGAAAGAAAATATTCATACTTTCTCTTTTTTTAAAATGCACAAAATGTCTTATTTCAAGCTCCAGGTGGTTCCCTTGACATATTATATCCCATTTTTAGGGACATAAGTTTCCCGGGTGGCACAGAGGATTCAGTGTTGGGTTGTTAACTGAAAGGCCAGCAGTTCAAACTCCCTGGCCACACTGCGGGCGAACGAGGAAACCATGGACTCTTAGCTTCAGGACTCCTGTGAGGGCAGTTTCACATGGTCCTAGAGGGTCATCACGGGTTGCACTCAGCTTGACAGCAGTGGCATATTCGGACAGGATGTCTGTCTGTCCAGTGGGGAAATGCCAAGATTTAAGTGGTACTGTTGTTGTGTCACAAACATTCTTTTAAAAATTCAACTACCACCCAAAAAAAAAAAAAGAGAGAGAGAGAGAAGAAAAAGAAACTCCTAGTTAGAGGAATTTCTTAAGGAAAAGTGTCATTTTCTTGTCTAAGAGTCAATGAATTAAAAGAAAATTAAGGTTAGGATCTAAAGAATGTGGAATAAAAGCCCCAGTTAATGTATAAAAGATGCCAAGGAAAGTGTTATTGCTCCAACTATCATCCATCACTGCAAACAGCCCAGCAGGCAAAAGACTCTTGCAAGCTGGCAGTCTTGCCATAGAAATAGATCACTTGAATAAGGGTGGCAGGATTACAGAGCCCATCATGGCCGGTGACATGCTGTTGACTGGTTCAGGACCGAAAAAGGGTAAGAACTGAGTGAATGAAAGTCCAATCAAGTCCTAATCAAGGTAGAGCTCAATAAATCTGGGGAACATTCTTACACTGGACTTTTTAAAAATGTGTGCTCTAAATATTAATCGGCTGCAAATTACCTTCCAATGATTCATCCAGCTTTTGAAAATGGATCGGCATTTTCAGAGAAATATATATTCAATGATAAAGATGGAATGTAATATCCTTGGCTTAGTTGTATTTTATAGAAGTAAGACGTCTCTCCTCCACCCCTCTGTAGCCTTAGCGAAAAGTAAAGAATGAAATTGCCACAACCATTTCCAGAGTGGGGGACTAGGGAACACACAAACTTAGAGATCCGACATAAACCCAGCTTTCCAGGCGTTCAGTGCTATACACCAAAAATCCTTGGTTGTGCCATCATCAGATTAATATTTGATAACCATGAAGGATAATTCCATTCACCAAAGAGCTGTTGAGCATATACTAATATGCCTATGAGTAATTTGCATGCTTCAAAAAACTATAGGAAACGAAATCTACTATTGTTGTTATTATGATTCAGACTTGAAATCGCAGAGAAAGCAGTGATCAATGAGAGAGGACAATGAAGAGAGAGGTGGTAAATACTACTCTGGTGCATTAGCATTATTGATAAGTTCACTGCCATTGAGCCGACCCTGACTCATAGTGACCTTATAGGGCAGAGTAGGACTGTCCCTTTTGGATATCCAAGACTTTCAATCTTTACAGGTATACAAACCTTCATCTTTTCCCCTCAGAGCAACTAGTGGTTTTGAACTGCTAACTCTGTGGTTAGCAATTTAGGGTGTAGCTCACCACCCAACCAGGGCTCCTATTATTGTTAAAGAAGCTTTACATTTGAAGAGTAAATATAAGTCTAGAACAGTGCTTCCCAAAATGGGAGGTATTGCCGCACCCTGTGGGGCTCTTGAATGATTTGGGGGTTGGGGGTAACTATAAAAGCCCCTACACTTTATGCTCATAGTGGCCCTACAGGACAGAGTAGAGCTTCTCTTGTGGGTCTACTACTATAAATCTTTCAGGGAGTCGGGGATATTATGGCAGTGAGATTTGAGTACACTTTATACTGGATTACAGGTTATATAGGACAAAAGATTTTAATTGCCAAGGAGGTGCTGAATTTGTTTGCTTTTGAAAAGGGGCAATAGACCAAATATGTTTGGGAACCTGTGGTCTAGACCAAGGGTTGGTGAAAAAGCAATAGCTCATTTGATGTTCATGTCAAAGAACACTCTGAAGGCCACAGAGCAGGATCATATTGAACCTCAGTTCTCAGGCTGCTACTGTTGTGTTCAATCAAGTTGCTTCTGTCCCTGCAGGACAGAGAAGAACTGTCCCTTAGCATTTCCTAGGATATAATATCTACAGGGCCAGACCTTTAGGTATTGCTTCTTTGGAGCCATTGGAGTGGGTGGGGGAGGGGCTGAAACACCAATCTCTTGGTTAGCAGTTGAGTGCTAACCATTGTACCACCAAGGCCCCTTAGTACTAAGACTATGTAACTAATTCCTAAAGTAGTTGTATTAATGATATCAGCTGGTTAATGAAGAAGGTTTGCTATATTGAGTTGATGTTAATTAAGGCGGCATATTTAAGAATGATCTGATATTAATTAGGATATGGGCATGATTGCATGTTGGTTAATAATTCATGGCTGACCGAAGCTTTAAGAGACTAGTAGTCATTTCAGATACCTCTTCAATATTTATAATTTTAAAAAGTACAAGTTCACATGTAAACATACTTTACAAAAATTTAAATGCCCCAAATTATTAAATGCAATCAGTTAATGGGACACAAAATATTAAAAAATGCTTTAGTAAACTGACAGTGCTGGTAGAAAATAAGTATGAATCTAGCTTGCCAGTGTAGTTTAATGTCAGATAAAATATACTTTAAGGGAAGAAGTATTATTAGAGATCAAGAAGACCACTAAATAAAGATAAAACATATTCAACAATCCGGGAAACTGTAATACTTCTTTATATATATATATATATCTGCTAGCCTCAAATCTATGTAACAAAAATTAATAGGCTAAGAAAACAATTTTGCTATTAAAGTGGAAGCTTTTAACAAAGCTCTTTCAGTTGACTGATCAAACACAGACAACACAAAAGACAGAATGTAGAAGACTTGAATCCAGTATTTAGAGCAGATGTGCACAGCAATGGCAGCATACACATTGTTTTTAAGCAAACAAAATAGTTATGAAAGTTTACCACGACTAAGCCACTAAATTAGCTTTAACAGATTTTAAGGTATAATTATTGATGGCAAATACTAACTAGATATTCACTAACTAGACTGTTTCTCACGGCATACACAGCTAAACTACATTTTGTAGTCTCCTTCCATCCAGATGGGACAAAGAGGTGGCTTTGGACTCCCATAAAGAGTTAAAGTCTCGGAAACCCACAAGGGTAGTTCTACTCCGTCCTGTGGCAGTAAGTGAACATGAGTTACATCCAGCTAAGTAGCTATATGGGCAAAGGAAGGTGAGTGAGAGTGATGGTCACCTCTGGGCCTGGCCCCTGAAGAGCAACCTGTGTGACTTCCCTGAGTCCTCCTTGGAGGAGCCTGCCCAGCGGAGTCTGCTCAGCAGTCGCTTTATGTGAGAAATAAGCTTTATCTACCTGTGTTGGGACACTGGGCTGTAGAACTTCTTTTCATACAAAGTAGCTAAAAGCATTATCATATAAAGTACATCTCCTGATCAGAATTAGGTTAAAAATCAAGCATAACTAATAATGACAAAAAACTGTATGTTTGGATTTTTTTAAGGCACCATTTCAAACCACCCATGGGTGAAAGAATAAATGAGATGAAAATTAGAATGTCCTCAAAACCGTATAATGATTAAAATACTAAATACCCAAATGTGTAGGCAATAGCTAACAGGTAATATTTATAAGTAATATTTATAGAAAAGACATATAGCCTAATATGTTAATTTTTAGAAAATGAGGAAGTCTCAAAAATAATGAGCTAAATTCCTAATTTAAGGAATTAGAAAAATAATAGTACAATAAAGATCAGAGCAAAAAAAAACATTAATGAAATAGAAAACACACATAAAATGAGCTATAAAAGTAAATAAAAAGTATATGTTTTAAAGAAGAAATAAAACTTATAGTTGTCTCAGAAAAATTTCAAGAAAATGCAAATAACCATGACCACTAATTGCATTGTAGAATACTGAAGAAACACTAGATGAATTATTAGAATCAATAGGAGAGTGTTGTGCTTTTACATACTAGCACAAAGACATAAAAAGTAACATTTCTTTTAAAAATATAATATTTATCAAACATTATAAAATATAAAACACCTAGAAATAAGACATGCAATCTCTCTGTGGGGGGAAAAAATGACAAAACTAATTTAACAAATTTTGCAAAATTTGGTATCATAAGAATGTCAATTCATCCTTAAATTGATCTATAGAGTCTAACCAATTCCAATTTTCAGTCAAAACCGATCAAAACTCCAACAGAATTTTTGATGTATTTGACAGGTTAATTCTAAAATTTATATGGGAGAGGAAAAGCTTATAATTAGTTAAGCATTTCTGGAAAAAGTATTTTTTATCTAAGGACAGAGATTTTTCCCTAACATATTTAATTTTAATTTAAAGTCACAGTAAATAAGATAGTGTGATTTCACTGCGGAGATATACAATGTGACCAAATGAGCAAAAGGGGAGCTCAGACACGGGTCCACGTCAGCTATGGGAATTTAACAAGCACGGCAGGTGACTGAGGAAAGAAAGAACTCTTTAATAAAGAGTGCTGGGACAACTGGTGATTCCAATAGAAAATTTAAAGAAAAGAAGAAAGAATCAAAACGGGTTCTGTACTTCATACCATAAACCACAATCAGTTCCAAGATGAATGATGTGAAAGCTCATGTTTCAGAACTTCTCGATGAATCTATGGGAAAATATTCCTATTTAATTTGGAGTAGGAAAGCTTTCTTAAGCAAAGCAGTCACAAAAAGAAAATTGCCGATAAAATTTACATGCATTGGAAAGGGAAACCCATGTACAGAAAAATGCCTTGTAAGGGATGGAAAGAAATGCTCAGATCAGGACAAGTTATTTGCAATTCATAAAAAATAGGCTGTGAATTTGTGTCCAGGGAGAGGAATCATGCAGTGAAAATCAGGACATAAGGACAAACGACTTAAACATGTATCCTTGCAGAAGAGGAAACATAAATGACCATAAACCTCATTATCCATCAAGGAGAGACGAATGAAAGCCACAATGAGAGCACCTGTCATGCTTAGCAGTATCCCACAGGTAGATGACAAGTCTCATAGCCATCTAGTCTATTCCAACTGGTAGCGACGCTATAGGACAGCGTTGGACTGCACCTGTAGGTTTCCAGGGCTATACATCCTGAAGGAAGTAGAAAGCCTCAGCTTTCTCTCCCAGAATAGCTGATGATTTCAAACTGCTGATCTTGGGTCTAGCTACCAGATGTGTGACCCACCACAGCACCAGGGTGTCCCCAGATGATAAGTTGATAGATTAAATAGGTAGATTAATACCAAATGTGGTAAAGGTGTAAAGAGGCAATGGAAACTCTCATCTTTGGGGGCTAGGACCCTCAACAGTACAGGTAGACAATGATGTGCCATTATATACTAGGGATGTGAATGAGCACTCTCCACAGCCAATAACTCCACTCCTAGGTATACGCCTCTGAGGAATTCTAGCATGTAACTCCTTCCAGCAGCATCGTTTATAAGGCAGATAATTGAAAACTGCTCACAGTGTCTAGTGACAATTAGATTCACAGCTGTGGCGTAGTCATAGGCTAGAATATTATTCCATAGTTTAAAGAGTGAAATACAACGGCTTCAATATGGATGAATCTTAAAAACATAGCATATCAGAAAAATAAAACTATACATTAAGCTCCTTTAGCATAAATGAAAGAGGCCAAAATAAAACAAAATATTATACTTAACAAATAAATGTAGGCATTATAAGAGAGGAGAGAGCGGCAGAGAGATAAATATTGGTAAAAACTCAGGATGGTGGTTACCCCATAAGTAAATGGTGTCGGGGTGCTGTCTGACCCTTGAATATAGAAGGGGAAAGCAGAATCCAACTTCACACTAGCTCAAGGCCAATACATTTCTATGAAACATGCCTCTACCTTCCAACATCCTTTACCCTACTGCGACACCAACTAGTCTTCCCGTGGCACGCCACTTCTGTGTGGAGTTCAATAACTTGTTGCAATAGCCGTACAGAGCAATCCTCGCGATCATGGGGGCTTATGAGGGAAGTGAACAGGTCACCAAAAGTCAAAATCAGAAAGCATCAAGGATACGCAGTCCTTTTGTCTGTGGCAGCACCATAGTGACTAGCCGGCTTCAGGCTCACGGAGGCATAGCTTTACTTGGTCTGTGGGCTGCCCCAGCTCCTGGTCTCAGTGCTGTGACCTCCAATACCGCTGCTGCTCTACCGGTTCACACAGGGATCTCCCTGGAGTGAGCTCTGTTAGTGGTTCCTCTTTCTTGATGGCCTTGAGATTCTCTCCCTTCTGCTGCTTAGATGGCTCACTTTATAACCAGAAAAACGGGGAAGCTGACCAATCCCCTCCTTAGTATCTTACACCTTATTTGCATGTTCCCACCCAGTCATTTGATGGGAACTGCAAACACTATGGCTCGCAGAGTCATACTAAATCATTTCATTTGTGACTGGGGAGGGGCATACAGGGCTTTCTTAGGGGGTCAAAATGCTGTCTCCTGCCTTTGGTGAGTACAAAAGTGCTTGTCTTATTATTGCTCCCTATAATATATGTGTATATTTCATGTATTGCTTAAAATAAGTAAAATGTGTATACTTCGTAGTAAAATTATACTCATCCAGCCGTGGGACTCTCTCTATATGAATACTACCTAAGGGTCAGTACCATCTGTAATCATTTCCAAGAAAGTCACAAAGATAAGCAAAGATTTGCAGCTGTCACAAAAGTGACCTTTGTGCCTGCGTCCTCACAGCAGAGAGGAGATGGCTGTGACAAAGCGAGCGCTGAGAAAAGCAGGCCTGTGGAAGGAGCTGCACGGGGCATTCCAGCAAGAACAGTAGAAATGGCTCCGGCCACACCGTTCCCCGAGGGAATTGGTTTAAAGAATGTTTCGCAAAGGCTGCACTTCTCTTCTACCAGACCCACAGCAGGCGCCAAAACCCTAAGCAAAATTCGGTGGAAGCACCTGGTATTTTGATCATTGACACTACTTTCCAGGTGTCTACAGAGAGGTGGCAAGGACACACCTGGGGTTTTGGATGATTTCAGAACACAACACAGTCAGGGGCAAGGAATGGCTGCAGAGTGACCAAGGCAGCACACACTCCCGCATCCTGGGCAAATCAGGACCCAGGGTTGAGAAAACGGATGTCATAAGGAGAGACCATTTCCTGAAGGGACTTTTGCAGGTTTAGGAAGGTTGGAATGACACACGACACTAAATGGGAAACTGAGAATCCCTGTCTAAAAGGGTGAGCAGCAGCTGCCAGGCTTTGACGGGCAGTGGGATCCTATCACAGACGCATTTGACTTCAGCATAGCTGAAAGAGCCATGAGCAGAGACATATGTACATGGCAAGTGCAGGAGCATCAAGTACAAAGGTTGCCATTGGACTCTGCTTGGACCTGGAGATGGGGCTTGCTAAGGACACAAACTGGAAAAACCAACTCTGAGAAACAATTGCAAATTGGGGAAGGGGGGTGACCGAGGTGGCGACTGCTCTCCATTTTCAATGCCACAAATCAAACACAATTCTCTAATTTCTTTACAGCAACACCCAGGGCAAATCAGTCCGCTCGATTGGTGAGGGGCAAGTTTGGCCTGGACAATTCCAAACGACAGAAACTGCACTGTCATTTCTATGTGGGCTTCTGGGAGGCCACACCACGAAGGCAAATCACACAGGCACTTCTTATGTGCTCATTGCTATACTTAGCGACGTGGCTAGTCACATGAACAGTAAAATGCTTCTTGCCTCCCAAGGACTTGCTAATCTAGTTAAGGCTATGAGATCAGGGCGAAACAATGAGATAGAAGTGCAGGCCAATGATAAGGGCACATACTTGGATGGAAGGCTATGAGCCCCCTCGCTGTCTGGGTCCTGATCATGAAGCAGGTAGCTGGAAGACATGCTGTCTGACTGCACACGAGCCCACCTCTGTTCGTAACAGCCCCTAACCAGGCTTCCTTTGGGTTTATAAACCAAAATCGGAATGATTCCTGGTTACCGTACCATTCTAACAAGGCTTTGCTATAGGGGTTTCTCCAAATGAAAAGCAGAATTCAAAGGAATAAAGAAGGCAGCTGGGAGTAGGAGCACTAAAAATGGAAATAAAGGCAATGAACAGCGAGAAAGCAACTAGAAAGGCTGCCATGGGCGGGGCCCAGCAAGCAGAGCACAGGGGAAGGTAGAGCAAGACTCCTCTCCAGCCCACAAGTCACGGGGCGCTGGCTGCCATTCACGTGCTGACTTCATCACGAAGGCCATGGGAATAGCGTCCGCAGGTGATGTACTTCGACTGGAAACTGTAAGACATTTGCCAAATCTTCCCACCAAAATTAGCTCAAAGACAGCCTCCCTTTGGCACGTGAAGGGAATAGGCTTTCATCAGCAGGACAAATCGTGGCAGTGACCATCTCCCTACCCAACCACCCTGGATCAATGAGGCATTTCTCTATCACCAAGCCGGCCATTGCGTGGTGCAGACTGCGCTGTCTGCATTATTATAGAATGAAATAACAAAGCATCTTTGTTGCTGTATCACAACTTTGCTCGTGGTTCCTAAGGCAACAAGTACAAATCTGGGGCAAAGCACGGGTGGTCCCCAGGGTACGAATGTCTGACTTACAGACAACTGCCCCTGACAGCTTCACACTATGTAAAATTCTCTGCGAAACAATTGAACCGGCCACTCTGCCCAACAAAGTCTTCTTCACAGAGCCTCTTCACCTCCAGCATGACTCATGAGCAGCTTTTACATCTTTGAAAAGGCATCAAGCCTTGCCATCTGGTCAATGCCCACTGGGAGCATAAGAAGTGTATGTACTTGTTCCATACAAAATAGACTGAAGAAACATATAGGGACGGATCTGGTTCATAATGCGGGGACAGCCTAGACTGGAGCGTTTAATCCCGAGAGCTTCATTAAGTAGAACAGCTCCAAGAAGAAGGAATGCACATTTCAGGTAGGTTTTCAGTTGTAACGTTTGAAAACAAATATTCTACTATTCTGGACACATGCAAAAGGCCACAGTAATGCAACTCATTATCCACAAGTATTTCTCTCTGAAAAAGGAAATCGTGGATGCAATTTTTTAATCAGAACAGATTTCGAGAGGTATTTTTCCCATACAGGAAGCACTGACTTGGGGGGAGGGGCTAGGAGGACAGAGGAGTCTGTAATCCAAGCTTATGCACCAGCAGATTTTTCTTTTATTGATTCTCCATTCATTTTGTAGGATTTCAACAGTGGAAAAGACTCAAGAAGCCATAAAATCAATCCCTCAAATTGAAGTCAAAAATGAGCAAATCACCTCTCGCACTCACCCTGGTTAATAATTATTGGGGCAGCACCTCGGTTACTCTTCTTCGAAGACCTTCTCTCAGGGACCGAACTTATTTTAGGTTATTTATGGGATTGATTCTAAGCACTCAAGATACTTTTGAAGGAAGTAATTGGCTAGCATCGTTGAACATTCATCGAATTGTAGCGTCTTGCCACTTAGAGTAGACAATAAGCAAACCCAGACCCCAGTCCCATTTCATTTGGAAGGTAAACAAGACAGCCAGTCAGACAAAGAGTTTTGGTGAAGGTTAGCACCAGTCAGGTGGTCTTTGGTAGATTGTTCTTTTCCCTTCTACACAAGCTCAGTGTGCAGGAAACAGATCTGGAATAAACAAAATTTGTTGAGAAAAAGTTAACCCCTAGATTCTAGAATAGTCATAGAAAAACTTAAGCATAAACACCTGGGGCTAGTGGTTAAACATTATCCATAGACGTATTTCCCTAGAAGTTATTCTGTTTGCATTTGCCATTCAGTCTCTGCCCATCAGTATCAGTCACCGGCCAATGAGACAAAGGAGTCACAAGACGGCAAGTAGTAAAGCCAGTTTGACGTTTATGAGACTGTTACTGAGTGGCTTTGGTAGATTTTTCAATTATGTCTTTTTTTCTACTTAAAAGATCATTTTATTGGGGGCTCTTACCACTCATATAACCATCCATACATCAATTGCATCAAGCATATTTGTACATATATTGCTATCATTCTTTTCTAGACATTTACTTTCTATTGGCCCCTTGGTATCAGCTCCTCCTTTTTCTGTCCCTTTCCCCCCCACCCTCATGACTCCTTGATGTTATAAATTATTATTATTTTCATATCTTACACTGACCGCTGTCTCCCTTCCACCATGGTTTCTGTTGTTCATCCCCCTGGTGGTGGGAAGTTATGTGTCAATCATTGCGATAGGTTCCCACTTCCTCTTCTCTTCTCCCCACCTGCTACCCTCCTGATATTGCTACCCCCATTCCTGTTCTTGGATGCTGTGTGTCATGAGCTCTTATCTCTTATCTGTACCTGTGCACATGGTCCAGTCTAGGCCGCAGTGAAAGGCAGGACTGGTCATGATAGTGGGGGCGGGGTGGGGGTGGGGGTCGTGAGGAAGCCTCAAGGACCCAGGGGAATATTGTGTGTTTCATCCGTGCTATACTGCGCCTTGGTTGACTCATCCCTTCTTTGTGACCCATTTGTGAGGGAATGCCTCATTGTCTACAGATGGGCTTTCGGTCTCTGCTCCAACCCCCCTTGTTCTCAACAATATGTTTTGGTTTTGTTTTTCCAAGCCCACATGGAAGAAGCACACCCGTCTGTGTGATTATGAGGTGTTGATGGTATCGAGTAACAGGCATCAGAAGACCTAAAACAAACAAAAAAAGGAAAAAAAAACCCAGTTATATCTTAATTTCATTAGAAAACATGTGGATTGCATTAATAGACTCTGAGCCAACGTCTTTACTGATTGGAATGAATTATGCAGGGTCCTAGAACATGACAAAGTTCCCAAAAGGCACAAAGTGTTAAGTGCTTGACTATCAACCAGAAAGGAGGTTCTCTGTCCTGTAGAGTTGCTATATGTCAGACCTGACTTGACAACCCACACCAGTAACAACCATAGACCCTTGGGAGGCAGGGACTCTTGAGAACTGCATAGACTACATGAGAAGCATCTTTGATTTTGACTGCCTTGATTGGCATCTTTAGAAAAGAATCTATCGATTATGTAACCAAAATTCTTACTATTTTGATTTAACTTGTACCAGCATTCCCTCCATCTGCCAAATGCTGCACCAAGAACAGAGCATTTGTGGTTAAAAAATATTCTGAAAAATGCTGCAAATTCGATTATCTTCTGGAGGGTTAATATTACACACCAAATAATAGGTGGTAAGCAGCACTGAGCTAACTCTGCTTATGCCAACACTTCCCATTGCTAACCCAGTGGTTGTCAAAGCCTGTCCTTGCAGTCTCCACCCGGCAATGATAACTCAATGGCTTCTCTATCATTAGACACAAATAGATCTTAGGTTCCAGAGACATAAACCCCCCTGGCATCTGCCTTACCTCTCTCATCCTCTTTACTCTGTACCAGGAAATACAAGTTCAGACCTTTATCAACGACCTGTGTGATATTGGAGCAATGATCTATCTCCATACTCATATTTATAAAATAAGGAAGTGGGTTGTGGAGAGCCATGCTCTAGCCAACTAATTCTGGTTCAATAGTAGAAGCCTTGCCTTCCATGAGTGAGTAGCAGGTTTGAGTCCTGGCCAATGCACCTCAAACACAGCCTCCACTCATTCTGTCAGTGCAGGTTCATGTGTTGCTGTGGTGTTGAACCAGTTTTGGTGGAGCAATGCCTAGCTAGATATTTCTAACCATCAACTGAAAAGTAACAGCTCATAACAATTAGATCTGTAACCAATTATGGCCCTGCCACATAATTGTTTTGTTGTGCTGGGGGTCAACACAAATCAGGGCCACCTCAGGGGCAGGATAGCAATGCAAACTGGGGCCTGAGAAGGTGCTTTTCTCTTGTGCACCCAGAAAGTGCTGATGTGGGTATGGCCTGGACTACACTTTCAGAGGTGTTGCACTAATGGCTTTTTTTGATACTGAGCACTCATATTCTTTCCCATCCAAGTCTGAGCTCCACAAGTTCTCAAGGGGTTATTTTGTGTATGGGTTATGGTGTTTCCCGAGAAACAGGAATAGTACTACCCTTATCATAGAGGCCCTTTAAAAATTCAGATATCCAAGGGAACAACAAGAGATCTAAACTCAATGATGAGGAGGGTGTAGAATCCCTGATGGGGTTTGATCAAGTGCACTGTAGCCGAGAGAAAGTACTGAGAGTTGTAGGAAGGGCGAACATGATTGTGGGACAGGAGGAAAGTAAAAAGAAATAGAGGAAAGAACTAGGAGGCAAAAGACATTTATAGTGGCATAAATTTAGGCATGCACATATGTAAATATATTAATATATAATGATAGGGATATAGGTCTATGTACTTATATTTAAATATTATGCATGAAGGTAGCACATGGGCATTGGGTCTCTACTCAAGTACTCCCTCAATGCAAGAACACTTTGTTCTAGTAACCTGGCATTATGTGATGCTCACCTTCCCGACATGATCGCTGAAGACAAAATGGGTGTATAAGCAAATGCGGTGAAGAAAGCTGATGGTGCCTGGCAATTAAAATATATATCATCTGGTGTCTTAAAGAACTGAAGCTAAATAAGTGACCATTTAGGAGGGAAACAACAAAGCCCACATAGAAGAAGTACACCAACCTGTGTGATCATGAGGTGCCGAGGGGTTACGGTATTAGGCATCAGAAGACCCCAAACAAACAAATATATCAATGCAAATGATGGAAGTCGGGATGGAGACCCAAAGCCCATCTGTAGATAATCAGACATTCCCTCACAGAAGGGTCACAAGGAGAGAATGAGACAGCCGGTGTGCAGCACAGCACCGATGGAACACACAACATTCCTCTAGTTCTTGAATGCTTCTTCCTCCCCACTATCATAACCCAGTTCTACCTTACAAACCCTGCTACACCTGAGCATGTACCCTGGTACAGATAAGAGCTCTCGACACAGGGAATCCAGGACAGAAAACCCCTCAGGAACAGTAAGGGGAGTAGCGATACCATGTGGGTAGGAGGAAGGTGTCGGGGAGAAGGGGGAGAAATGGAGAAATGACTATAATGATGGATAATCCCCCTCCTTCTCAGGGGGATAAACAACAATAACGTGGATGAAGGGAGACAATGGGTGGTATAAGATATGAAAATAATAATTTAAAATTTATCAGGGGTCCTTGTGGTGGGAGGGTGTGGGAGGGAGGGGGAAAAAGGTGGGGAGCTGATACCATGGGCTTTAACAGAAAGAAAATAGTTTGAAAATGATAAGGCAATGTATGTACAAATCTGCTTGATACAATTGTTGTGTGGATTGCTGTAAGAGCTGCAAGAGCCCCCAATAAAATTATTTATTTATTTATTTTGTTAAGTTCAGATATCTCAAAGGCAGTAATAAATTGTGTGGGCACCTTATAGCATGGCACAGATATCAACTTTTTAAGGGTACTATATCTTTGATGAACCTGGCCAACATTCAGGGAGACTTGGTTGCACCACAAACCTTCTTATATGACATTTCTACTGAGAAGACACTGCTCTCGACAATGTGTCTGTTAGTGTGTGTGCTGCCTGAATGTAGGAAAGATTCTATTTAAAATGCATGCAAGCAATTTCAGCAGGGTGAGGCTAGGAGAACATGATGACGTGGGTAAAGCTTGACCTTGGAGTTCTTTCCCTCTGTGTTCAGTCACTTAATAAATGTTTGGCATATGAGATCTTAAGCTGGCTACTTTGGGAGATAAAATGATAAACCAGACCAAATCCTTGCCTACCAAGGACTGTAGAACTTAGACAGACGATGTCACATGGACACTCTCAAAGACCATATGCAGGGCTAAAATACTTAATATAGAGTAAACTGGGTTATTATTTATGTGACCTTGTGCAATTGATGCAAGCATTTTGATTCTCAGATCCAGCAATGATTGATGGGCAGAATAACAATGCACAAGGTCATCCAGGGCTTCATCGTGAAGGCCCCTATAAAGCACCTTCCATCATGCTGCAAAATAACAAGTGTTCAATAACGATAGAAAATTTTAAAATTCTACTCATAAAGTAGAGCTTGTTGAATATCATATGGAGCTTAGTATGAGCCAAACAAGGAAATAAAAGGTTTGTTCTTATTTCAAATACGTAAAAGATAAATAAAAATAGGAAATATAGAAAACTAAAATGAAAAAACTATTTTGTTGTTGTTGTAGATGAGAAAGCAGACCTTGGAGACTAACCCATTTTTCTGAGACAACACCAATTATGGAATTCCTGGATGGTGGAAGTGGTTAACATGATCCCAGCCGAACAAAAGAATGGGATTTCGAGGGGGGAGCGGGGAAGGAGGGACAAAAATGAGGAGCTGACACCAAGGGCTCAAGTAGAAAGCAGGTGTTTTGAGAATGATGATGGCAACAAATGTACAAATGTGCTTGACATACAATGGATGGATGTGTGGATCATAATAACTGTTGCATGAGCCCCCAATAAAATGATTAAAAAAAAAAAAGACTGGGATTTCCATTCCACGCAGAGGTATCTGGGAGGACAGTCCTGGTGATGTGCTTCTAAGAGGGAAGGGACAAACAAGCCCCACCACCTCCAGAGCCCACTTCTACTCAGCACACACAGTAGTGCTATCAGTTAGACTCAACCCCAGGGCAATGGCTTTTGTTTTGTTTTAACATCCTTACAAGAAAGAAAAGCACTCTTAGCCTGGGTCCAAGTTTAGGAGGCAGCAGAGATCCTTTCCTTCCCTTTCCCAGTAGGAAAAGCTTCCTGGGACCCCTTTTCAGTTTCTGTCATCTCAGTTATGAATAAAACGTTGAAAGTAAATATTAAGTTATAAAATAGAAAGGAGGTTAACCCTTCTTGCTTTTGCTCTCCGTGGATGAACTTTGGGATCCATTGTATGGTCACGCTAAGGTTCACCATCCTTTCTGGACAACTTTAGATTTTTGTCAAGGACTTTCAGTATTCACTGATTTAGTCACATATTAAATGGCAAACTCACTGCCATCACGTGAGGGCTGACTCCCAGCGACCCTACAGGACAGGGTAGAACCGCCCCTGTGAGTCTCTAAGACGGTAATGGTTGATGGGAGTAGAAAGCCTCCTCTTTCTCCCTTGGAGCAGCTTGTGGTTTCAAACTGTTGACCGCGCGGCTCTCACCCCAGCGTGCAACCACTACACCACTATGTGCCAGGTAAGTGCTGGAATCAACCAGTTGCCTTTGAGGCGCAGACCCAACGTTTTAGAGTGGAATTGCACTAGAACGGCACACCATAGGATTTTCCAGGGTTGCAATCTTTCAGAAGGAGCTCCCCAGCGTGTGTTTCCAAAGAACCTCTGGGTGAGGTAAAAACAATCCCCACAGATGTGAAATGTCAAGGGTCGAGGGCAGACAGAGGGGCGAGTCTGACCTCCTGAGGGTGCATCTGGGATATGCCCTGAGAAGTGATTTTTGAATTGAGATCTGAAAAGTGAACAGTAGTCAGTTAGGTGAAAACCAGTGAGGGAGCCTGCCAGGCTCACAGAATCAGGAGCAGGGCCCTGTATGTGGTAGCAGAGGCGCTGATGTGTGTGTGTGTGTGTGTGTGTGTGTGTGTGTTGACCGTGTGGTGGCAGAGGTGCTGGTGTGTGTGTGTGTGTGATTTGATCACAGAGCAAGGGCAGCTATGGATTCAAAGGATTCCCCTCTACGTGTGTGGGTGCTGCTGGACCCATCTCCAGTTAACTTTTATGTGTGTCTCCCTGAGACTTCAAAACACAGGGTAGGAAAGGTTACATCCCTCATCTGCCACTCAGTTTGCCCCTGCTTCTGAATGCCCCAATTCAACTGGCCACAGTTGAGTTATCTTGCATTCTGTTCAAGCCCAGACCCCAAACATCATCCTTTTCTCTTCCTTCTTCCTCATGCCGTGTGCCCCATCAATCTCCAAGTTCAGTCAATCCTGTCTCATTAATTTCTCCCACATCTAAGTCACTTCACTCCATTCCCATCACCACTGCCTTAGCTTGGGTCACCTCCCTTCACCTGGGCTCGGTGCTTAACAAGCGACTTTGAACTATCCGAAGAAGCAGTCCCTCTTCCTCTCTGCAGGTGTTCATGCATGTCTCTACCTTTGGCAGAACCATCGTTCTCCCCATTCTCAACTAAGGAACCCAGTTGGTCACACAGGGCACTTCTACGAGACCCACGGCTTTCCTTCTATATATTCACTCTAAATCCTTTGTGCATATCCCTTTCACACACCACTGCCTGCAAGTTGATTCTGATTTGCAGGGCTGAATAGAACTGTTTCGTAGGGTGTCTGAGGCTGTAAATTTTATGGAATCAGGTAGCCTCATCTTTCTCCCACAGAGAGGTGGGTGGGTTCAAACCACTAGCCTTGTGGTTAGCAGCCCAATCTTTAACCCACGGTTCCACCAGCACTCCATTATCCCTTTCAACCACCCATTGACTCACCTAGACTTGAGCTAACTGATATGGCAGCCACTAGTCACTAGCTGTGACTGTCAAACATTTGAACTGTGAATAGAGTGAACTAAGATAGGGTGTATGTGAAGAGCACACAGATTTCAAAGACTCAATACAGAAAAAAAAGAGTGGAACATATTTAATTAATAAATATTTACTACCGGTTGTATGCTAAAATGATAATATTTTAAATATATCAAGTTAAATGGAATACATTATTAACTAAAGAGCTTCACTAGTTTCTTTTTAGGTTTTAAAGTGTGTGTAATAGATAGGTTTACTGTGCCAACCTGGCCAATGAATACATGTGGGATTCATTGAAGGGCAGAGAGATAAATGGCTCGGGGAGCCTCACCTTTCTTATCTCTTGCTCTTTGATGATTTGACCAGTGTGTGGCTGCCTTGCTTGTTCTGTGCCTCAATTTGCAAATTACACTACCTGTGGGACACCTAACTCGTGGACTGTGTCGCTGTAGTTTGAGGTTCCTTCAAGACCTGCTTCACCACGCTACTGGAGTATACATCACTTGAGCTGGGGACTGTCTGACCCTGTTATCTGGTTGACTGTTGGTGACCTACCTGTCTTGCTGTTTGCTGCCTGTGCCAGATAGCCTGAATTGCTCTATAGAGGACTACCCGTGGTCCTCAGTACTTGAAGGACTGCCACTGTCTCACAGCTGTCTCGTGGGAGTGAGTTGCACTGAGCCATTTGTACTGCTTTATAGATTAATTAACTGTTTATTTCTTATGTTATATATCTATCTATCTTTATAAATATATATAAAATCATTAGTATCCTGGATTTGTTTCTCTAGAGAACCCTAACAGTGTGCTTCATATAGCCCCCAGGAGCCTTGCTTGAATGGTGGTGATGCGTTAGGCTGGGATCTGCATGGTCTGTAGTTCAAAACCACCAGCTGATCTTCAGGTGAAAGACAGGGTTTTCTACTCCCATAAAGAGGTACAGTCTCTGAAACCCACAAGGGCAGTTCCCCACTGTCCTGTAGAATTACCATGAGTTGGAATCTACTCTATGGCAGGGAGTTATTACAGACCATAGCCGATTGGTGATTACCATGAGAAAGAGGGAGAGAGCAAGGAAGTCTGCCTAAAGGGCAGAGACGTCCACGTGCATAGTCAAATTTTATGTTGTTAAAAAGTGGTTATTTTCTATGAACAAGCCGTTGGTCTTGCAAAATTCTCTCATGAAATCTACAGCTTTATTTCTGTCACCAAGTCCATATTTTCCAATACTGGTCTTTCCTTTGTATGAGCTCTTTATGCACTTCATATTCATTTTGACCACTTCCAATTTCCCTAGATTCACATTTCATACTTCTCAAGTTCTGACCACAGGCAGAGTTTGCCGCGGTTTCTCCTCACGTTGAGGCATGCCCCGTCAGCAAATGAAGATGCAGGAGGCTCTGCTCCCACTGGCTTTCTCCGACTCACGTCATTACGGTTGACTTCATTCCAATAAATCAGCTCCTTCTCAGTCACATTGCAAGCGCCCTCCAACCCACGGGTCCGTCATCCGGCACTGTCCCTGACAATACACTGCTTCCATTTATCAGGCCCTCAGTACCTCCCCATCTTTCAAAGCTATGCATAAGATCTACCGTGACTACTTCCTTTGAAGTGGGGAACTGATTCCGTCTTCTTTAACTGTTCTTAGTCTAGATGCTCCGCTGAAGCCTGTTCACTTTGGGGGGCCCTGTCGTCATTTGAAATACCAGTGATGCAGCTTTGAGAATCACAGCACCATACAAGCCACTACAGTAGGACAAACTGAAAGACAGCATAGACTGGCATCTGATCAACACACAATATAGTCTTATTGAGTGAATTAATGTTTATCTAGTAAATGTTTGTTGAATGAACACAAGATTGGGAATGATATTGCTAGGGTTCCCTTTAAGGTAAGTTTATGACCCATAACTGTGGTGAACTTTTATTTGGCTACATGGTTGTTAACTGAAAAGTCAGTGATTCGAAACCACCAGGGCTCGCCGGGCAGGAAAACTCTTCTGTAAAGACCCCAACCTTAGGACTCCTCTAAAGGTAGTTTCACGCAGGCCTCTCGGGTCCATATGAGTCAGAATTGACTCGTGAGCACTGCTTTTGCTGGCTTTTGTGATGTAAACTGAAAGTGAAATGTGACTTGACAAGTAGGTGCATACTTGGGTAATAGTTTCACATAACATTTAAAAGTGGGACCGTCTTTTAAAACCAAACTCATGTAGTTCATATTGCAATGGAGAATCTTGATTTTGGAGTCAGCAGGGTGTTACACAGGTGAGAACGTGAATTATCTCAAAGGCACATTTGGAGTAAGGGTCCTGTTAACGTTCATTGCTCCTTATGACCCCAAACCCCAACTCTGCGATCAGGCTGGCTCTCATTCATAGTAACCCTCAGAAACAGAAGAGAATGGCCCCCAGGGGTTTCTGAGGCTGTAGATCTTTTAAGCAACAGAAAGCCCCATCTTTCTCAGGGCAACCAGTTGGTTTGAACTGCTGACCTTGCAGTTAACAGCATAATGCTTTGCCCACCAAACTACCAGGAGTGTACCCCACATGATTATTCACCCCCCCAAAAGAAGTTCTCTATTTTATTGTCATTATAGAACAGAATCTGAAAACTAGGGTCCATGGGTACTGGAAGTTGACTAAAAGAGAGTTCAATTAAAGAGATATATCTGTTCTTTCACAAGTAGAAGGTTCTTCACAGAAGTAACCTTCTTTTGATTTGTCCCATAAAAGCTTTTTGTAGTCATTCCGCACCACCTCCCCACCCCCCACCCCCCAAAGGAGTAAGTCACATGGAACTATGGATCTGGGAATTAATTCTTATATCTTAAAAACAGGGTTGAGAAAGAGTGTTGGAAGAGAATGAAGCACATCTTCACACTTTGATCCAAATATACTCCTGTCATTTACTTTCTGCGCATAGATCGGCAAGTGCTAGAAGACACAAAATCATTTTCTTTGGCTTTGCTCTGTCAAATTGTTGATGAAAATGATTTTACAAAATTGAAATATCATATTTTCATAATATACCATATATTAGAATTGAATTTCAGAGTTACCATAGATGAGAATTGAATTTCAGGTCTTGGTTATATAAGATCATCTCATAAGAACAAATTGTTTTTTAAAAAATCATAACATATTTCTTCTTTTTTAAAATCATAACATTTTTCAATGTTGACTGGGGTCTTTTGAAAAAATAATTAGAGTTGTAAAAGTAACTTGATCTATGCAGCTGAACAGGAAAATCCATGGGACTTTTCTGAAAGGAGAAAGCTTTCTTTTATTGGAGCAGATTTGGAAAGAAAACAAACAAGAAAAAAAGTAATATTTGCCGGTAACATATGTGATCAATATAGAAAGAGAAGCATTGAATATTCGGTGATGATTTTTATTTTAAGCTCCCTCAAAAGAAATGATGACAAGAAAGCCGAGAAACCTGAGTCCACTATTCATCGATCCACACAGCCACCACCTCCACAGCCACCAACAGGTATTTATTACCTTTATTAAATTACACTTACTAAATTACTATTTGTTCAGCTCTGCAGCAGATATTATACAAGAGAAACAGAAGACAATTCTTCTCCTGGAAGATTCATAGAATGTTAACCGGCAAGGCCCTCGGAAGATGTTATCGTAATTCAACTCTCCCCACTAGATATCAGGAAACAATTGTGAGTGTTTTACTTAAGCTTGTGCTCAAAGAATTACACGGTGGATCACAAGATCCTAGTTTGCAGTGCAGTAATTTCTTTTCCCAAGGCCAATTGGGTAAATCGGACACACTTAAGTGTGTCTACATAGCCATTTAGAGAATAAGTGATTCCAAGCCACCATATAAGGAAGTCTGGGACCACCACTTGACATGCCTTATCTACTGGATTTTTAAGAATGTCCATTATTAAGCAAGGCAATTAAAGGAAAGTTTAAGGATAGAGCCAATGAAAAAAAAAAAGCCCCAAATAGAGTTTGGGATCATAAATGGTACAACAAAGACATTCTAGGTGTAAAATAAAAGAAGCAAATACAAGGGGAAGGAGAACTAAAGAGAAGAGAAGGAAAGTGGGCCATTAGGTGGGTGTCAACCAAAGCGTCAGAAATGGCCCTGAACGGAACAAGGACCTTCCTGGGGAAGCAGGAGGTGTGAAGGTGTGTCCATGAAATGAGGACAGTTAATAGAAGAGAAGCGCATGCCTGGTAGAGAAAGTGTTTCTTATTCTTACGAGATTAAGGACACCATAGGTTTCCTGAAGATGGATACACTGCAACCTCTAGTAAAACTCGGCAGGAAAACAAACAAACAAACAAACAAACAAACAAACAAACACCAAACAAAGAGTCCTCAAAGAACCACCAAGGGACCCAAAAGGAAAGAGTCGCTCTGGCAAATGAAGGAAATGTGGAGGCCACGCCTCACGTTCCCTTTCTCGTATCTTTCTCCTGCACCCCCTTCCTGATGCTCGAGAGACAGTCTTACATTTGGGGCAAATCTAAATGCCAGTATTTGGGAAACCCCGTTGAGAATGAATAATATTAAAGATATGCACACAGTTGGTTTTCAGGAACAGTAAATTTCCATTCCACTGGGGTTTGGTTTTTTTTTTAAGGTTTGATATATTGCTCAAAATATTGCTTATGTAGGACAAAATGCCTCCCTATGCACGATGCTGTCACAGTAATATCTACAAATCACCCAGAACATCATCCCTGGCAGATAGTAAATATTTTATATTTGATTGAAAAATAATGTTCTCCTTACAAAGAATTGGAATCATACTCTTTTTAGGCTTTTCCCAAAACTCTCCCTTGAGGGGCTTCCAAAAGCAATCATTCCCAAAGCTTTATCCTATAAACTCCAAAGTTAATTTTCCAAGAAAGGGATTGGGATTTTGATTTTAATTTACATGGACTTGAGAGACCAAACTCTGTTCTCGGTCATAATTGTGTGTCCCCATAGACGGTGTGCAGGGAATTGGCTTCCTTTGATTTCTGGTTTCTTATCATGTAAGTATAAAACTTACATCTACATAAATAATTCCAATCTACAGCTATCTTCCCAACTTCATTTTCACTGTTCTGTCAAGTATACTAGTCACTGTGACCGGCCTCTTTCAACCGCATCACAACAGTTGCTGCTTTTATTTACATCCTTCATTTCCCTTCCAAGGAAGTGGGGCCAGGAGAGAAACACAACCTTCACTGAGGGTAGCCGTCCAGTCAGTTCCAACTCTGGAAGAGCCTGAGCGTGGCAGAGTGGAACCGAACTTGAGGGTTGCCGTCAGGGCTGGTTTTGAGGACGTGTTTCACCAGGCCTTTCTTCTGAGTTGTCTCTGCATGAACTTGTACTTCTTGCCTTTCCCTTAGTCGCCCATGGATGCACTGCGGGCGGGCCCCATAGAGGGATTCTAAGGCCTGAATCCAGGGATGACAATGCCCCAAACTTTATCATTGTGCATCTACTGGGAACTTTTAACTCTAAGGATGTATATGATATTAGTATCTGTCATGGTAAAGGCTTGAAACTGCCCATTTAGGTTGAGCAATATGAGATTGAATAAAAATTATGTGTGTCCCTCCTACGGACTTTTAAACAGAATAGCGATTGTTGCAGAAGAACATATAAAGGAAACAGAAAGGTAGGCAACTGCTGAGGAGGTCATAAAACACTGTCTAGATTACTGAACCACGTTGCATGATGATAAAATAATATTTTAAGTGATATCAAAAGAGAGTGTATTAGAGACGCAAGCTTCCAAAAAATCTCTGTGACTTAAAACAGTGGCGTGCAGCGTAGTTGCTGTACCCAGCAGGAAAGCTTTTTTTGTCATCGTTGCTTAGGCTTCCAGGATGAAAACCCAAACCAGAGCCAACCAACCAAACCAACCAAAAATCTCACTCTCATCGAGTCCATGCTGGCTCATCAAGACCCTCGAGGACAGAGTAGAAGGGCCCCTTTTGGTGTCAGAGACTGTACATCTTTTCCTGGGGCAGAGAGCCTCATCTTGCTCCCAAAGAATGGTTGGTGGCTTTCAACTGCTGACCTTGTGGTTTGCAGCCCAACACCTAACCCACAGCACCCACTAGGACGCAACTTGCAGTAAACTGAACCTGGCCATCATGCCTGTAGAGAAAAAGAACCCAGGGAAGTTTCTTCTCCCTGGGAATTAAATGCTCCAACCTGGAAGTCAAACACATCATTTCTGCCCCAGCTCATTGATCAAATCTGGCCACGTGTCCCCACCCACCTAAGTTTGAGCAAGGAAAGCCCATCCTGCCAAGTGACTGGAAGTCATATCATTATAAATGTTTACTCAATAGCATTGAGGATGATCAATCTTTCTGGTCACCAAATACCCAATTCATTCAGTCTGTCCCTCGGGAGATAACCTTT
>NW_022103896.1:21949548-21953861 GCF_000313985.2 Echinops telfairi
GGTGTCACACCCATACATCTGCTTCATTTCTGGTCATTGGCTGTATTCTAATTAGTCTTTCAAAACTGGGGAAAAGAAACTATGGTCTTAGAAGATATGGTGCTATAGCAAAATGTGGCTAAGAACTTAGCCAAGCTATAGGATAACATAGCGTCTGGGGTCTTAAAGTCCTTTCTCTAAACAAGCAGCCATCTAAGTGAGATGTCAACTAAGTCCACATGGAAGAAGCACACCATCACCAGTCACCAAAGAACAGGAATCCGTATAATCCGAAATCGCAGGAGGGATTAGTATCAGAGCCTAAACTGGGAGAATCCGGTGTGCGGAAGGGGATGGATAACAGTGAGAATCCAAGAGTCATTTGTGGAACTACATAGGAAATAAGCCTCTGGAGAACCCTCCCCTATCTAAAATTGAGGGATGGGAGAAAAGTGGTCACTAAAATGAGTACTTGGGAACGATGAGTTTAGATCCAAGGCATAAATCTGACTTGAACAATTAAAAATTTGTCAGTAGATCCCCCTATGATGCAGGCTGGATCTGATCTGGCTTGCAAAATTTTCTGTATTTGGGGTTTGTCTTGTTAATATTAGGGTGTATCTCAGCAGCGATATGTCATTGGATGGCATGCTCTTGAAGCTGGATTATATGCTTTTATATTTGTCGGTAAATGAAATCCAGGATTGATGAACCTAGATGGATAGCAAGTAGAATAAGGGGTACACAGGTAGGGTGGGTGATAAAAGGGAGCTGATGTCAAGGAGTCCAGGTAGAAAAAAAATGCTTGAAACTGATTGTGGTAGCAATTGTACAATTCTACTTGACGCGATTGAACTATGGCATGACATGATATATGTATTAAATCCCAATGAATCATAAACGAATAAGAAAGGGTAGTGTTGTTATCTTAGGTGCCTTTCAGTTGGTTCCAACTCATAGCAGCCCCATGTGCAACAGAAGGAAACTCTGCTAGGTTCTGTACCATCCTCCCAACTTTTCTTTGGTTTCAGCCCATTGGTGCAGGTACTGTGTCAATCCACATAATCGAATGCCTCTTCTTTTTCATTTTCCCTCTACTTTACAAGCATGATGTCCTTCTCCAGGGACTTTGCTTTTCTAATAAGATGTCCAAAGAATGTGAGATGAAGGCCCCTCACAGTTACCTCTAAGGAGCACTCTGGTGGTACTTTATCCAAGACAGATCTGTTCGTTCTTTTGGTAGTCCATGGTACTTTAAAAATTATTTGTCAATACCATAACTCAAATACATCCATTTTACTTCACCCTTTCCTGCTCAATGTCCAATTTTCACATGCAGAGGGGCGATTGAAAATACCACGGCTTGGGTCGGGTGCACAATAGTCGTCAGGGTAGCATCCTTGCTTTTCAACACTATAAAGAAGTCTTGTGGAGCAGATTCACCTAATGCACTGCACTGTTTGACCTGTTGTCTGCTCATTCTATGTACAGTGACTGTGGATCCAAGCAAGACAAAATTCTGAAAACTTCAGTCGTTTCTCCACTTAACTTGAAGCTACCTATCAGTCCTGTTGTGAGGAAGTATGTTTTTATTTACATCGAGTTTTAATCCACAATGAGGGCTGCAATCCTTGACCTTTATCAGCAAGGGCCTCCAGTCCTCCACAACTCCAGCAAGCAAGTGTGCTACCTGTGTATCACATGTGGTTACTAAGCCTTCCTCCAATCCTGATGCCACATTTTTCTTCATATAATCCAGATTCTCTGGTTGTTTTCTCAGTAAACAGACTGAAGGAGTTTGGTGAGAGGATATAACCCTAACACAAACCTTTCTTGATTTTAAACCATGCAGTAGTTCCTTGTTCCATTACACACCTGCCTCTTGATCATGAACAGGTTCCTAATGGGCACAATGAAGTGCTCTGGAATTCAAATTCTTCTCAAAGCTATCAACAGCCATAACACACACAGTCGAATGCCTTTGCATAGTCAATGAACACAAATCAACATCATTCTGGTATTCCCTACATTCAGCTAAGGCCCATCGACTGTCAGCAATGGTATCTCTAGTTCTACGTCTCTTCTGAATCTGGTCTGAACCTCTGGCAGCTCCATGTCAAGGTACTGCTGCAACCATTGTTGAAGGATCATCAGGTAAAAAGAATGGATGCAGAACATCATCAGAGATAGTGCTGGAGAATGGGTCCCTCAGGTCAGAGAACACTTGAAATGTGACTGAGGCGGAGCTGATTTCTTGGAGGGAAGTCAATCATGGTGATGTAAGTTAGGTTAAGCCAGTGGGAGTGAAGCCTTCTGACTCTTCATTTCCTGTTGGGGCACGACTCAAGATAAGAAGCAGCAGCTTTAAATGTCTTTGATGCTTCCTGGATCAGTATGTGGCCCACAGACTCTTTAAAGTTCATAATTTCTTCCAATTGCCTAACCTACTGGATGATCAAAATTCTACGGACAAAATGCTGAATGATCCAGGAACCATCAAAAGGAGATGGAAAAATACACAAAGTTACTGTACTCAAAAGAGCTAGTTGACTTTCAACCATTCCAAGAGGTAGTATGTGAGCAAGATTCAATGGCGCTGAAGGAGGAAGTTCAGCTGCACTAAAACATTAACCAAACACAAGGCTCCAGGAAGGGATGGATCACCAATTGAAATGTTTCACCAAGTGGATGAAGCACTACAAGTCGATGTCAGGACATTTGGAAGACAGCTACTGGGTCAATTGACTAGAAGAGATCAAACATTTGTACTCATTCAAAAAAAGGTGATTAAGAAGAATCCTCAAATTATAAAACAATATTATTGATATCAAACACAAATAAAATGTTTCTGAAGATCTTTCAACAATGGTTGCAGCAATACATTAGCTGGCAGAAGTTCAGGTCGATTCAGAAGGGGAAGTAGAACAAGGGATATCACTGGTGACATCAGGTGGATCTCATCTGAAAGTAGAGACTATCAGAAAGATGGTTACTTGTGTTTTACTATCTATGCCAAGGCATTTGACTGTGTAGCAGGGGTACTCAAACTTTTTAAACAGGGGGCCAGTTCACTGTCCCTCAGACCCGTTGGAGGGCCAGACTATAGTTTTTTGTTTTTTTTTAAACTATGAACAAATTCCTATGCACACTGCACATATTTTATTTTGAAGTAAAAAAACAAAAGGAGGAAAAACACCCGGTGGGCCGGGTAAATGTCCTCAGTGGGCCGCATGTGGCCTGCGGCTATAGTTTGAGGACCCCTGGACTGAAGACCATAACAAATTATGAACAACCCTAAGAAGAATAGGAATTCCAGAGCAATTCATTACACTCCTGAGGACCTTGTATATAGTTCAAGAGTGAGTTGTATGAACGCAACAGGGGAGTATTGCATGGTTTAACATCAGGAAAGGTGTGTGTTAGGGTTATATCTTCTCACCATACTTATTCAATCCGTATGCTAAGCAAATTTTCAAAGAAACTGGCTTATATGAAGAAGAATGTGGCATCAGGATTGGAGGAAGGTTTATTAACACAATGTGATAGGCCGATGATACACCTTGCATGCTAAAAGTGAGGAACATTTAAAGCACTTGCTTATTGAAAATCAAGAATTGTGTCCTTCAGTATGGGTTACAATTAATGTAAAGAAGACCAAAATCATCACAACTGAACTGATAGGTAATGTCATATTACGTGGAGAAAAGATTAAAGTTGTCCAAAAATTAGTCTTACTTGGATCCACAATCACTGTACATGGAAGGAGAAGTCACCAGAAGCAAAGACAAGTGGCATCAGAGCACAAGAACTCTTTAGAGTGTTGAAAAGCAAGGATGTGCCTGACCCAAGCCACTGTATTTTCAATCACCTCATATGCATGTGCAGGTTGGAAATTGAATAAAGAAGACTGAAGAATCAATGTATTTAAATTGCGATGCTGGAGAAGAATAATGAAAGTACCAGGAACTGTTCAAAAGACATATCTATCTGTCTTGGACAAACAGGGCCAAAGTTCTCCTTAGAGGAAAGGATGGAGAGACTTTGTCTTGCATATTTCAGACATATGGTCAGGAGAGGCTAATCCCTGGAGAAGGACAGCGAGTTTGGTAATGTGGAAGGGCAGTGAAAAAGAAGGCTCTCAATGCAATGAACTGACACACTGGCTGCATGGATGGGTTCAGGCATGGGAACAATTGCGAGGCTGGTGCAGGAGCCGGTAGTGTTCAGTTCTATTGCGCATAAGGTCACTATGGGTCTAACCAGCTCAATGGCACTTAACAAGAATAACATTTTGTTTCTTTTTTTTTAAATCATTTTACTGGGGGTTCTTACAG
>NW_022103896.1:21954924-21972369 GCF_000313985.2 Echinops telfairi
CTAGTTCTTTCCTCTATTTCCTTTTACTTTCCTCTTGTCCCACTATCATGTCTGGCCTTCATTTGGGTTTCAGTGATTCTTCTTGGTTACATTGCTCTTGATTAAGCCTCACCAGCCATCCTTTGCCCTCCTTGGCATTGGTTTTAGATCACTTGTTCTAACCCTATCCCTAGGTTTGTTAACACCCTCCTTCCTTTCCCCCACCTTCCCTTCTCCCTTGTCCCCCCCCCAACAGTTACTCCCATTGTTTTCTCCTCCACATTGTTTATTCTGCCTATCTTTCTAGATAGACATGCAGTGACAATAATGAGCACAAAAATAAGACAAAGAAAACAAAAACAAAACAACAACAAAAAACCAAGGAAGAAAATGAAAAGCCTACAAATAGTTCCAGGTCTGTTTGTTGACCTATAGGAGTGTTTTCAGTCAAGTCTGATGGGGTGCCATGCCCTGGCCCCAAAGTCTATTTTTGGTATTCCCCGGGACTTCATAGCTTTGTTCCCCTTGCTACTCTGTTGCACACCCTTAGGAACAGCATTTTCTTTTCTCACAAATGTAGTCAGTTTGATTTCTGTGTATTCCATCTGGAAAAGTCTACGCATATAGTCACCTTTGTGTTGTTGATAAAAGGTATTTACTACGAACAAGTTGTTGCATTTGCAAAATTCTATTGTCTGATCTCCAAGTTAATTTCTATTACTAAGACCATATTTTCCAGCCATTATCCTTCCTCTTTGTTTCCAACTTTTGCTTTCAAAACATGAATAATTATCATATACCTTAGTTGCATGTTTAAACAATTCCAGACTGAAGATGTTGGTAGATTTTTTCAAATCTGCATCACTAGTTTTAGTGGTTGATGAATAAATTTGGATAATAACTGTATTGATTGGATCTCATTGTATGGTGATATATATTATGCTAACACAAGCAGAATTGTACTTCACGATAGATCTTGAAATGTCCATTGTTGGTGATGAATGCAATGCCATTCCTTTTGGTTGCTCAGTTCCTGGCATCATAAGCTGCATGGTTTTCTGATTCAAAATGGCCAATACCAGTCCATTTCATTTCACTAACTCCTAGACTATCATTCTGTCTTAATTTTAATGATTTCCAGTTTTCCTAGATTCATACTTTGTACATCTAAGTTCCAAATATTAATAGATTTTCCAGCTGTTCCTTCTCATTTTGAGTCGTGACCCACCAGCAAATGAAGGTCCTGTGTCTGTGTCATTATGGAAGACTCTAAGAAGGCAGGTTTTCCTCAGTCCTGTTTTGAGCCCCTTCGACCTACAGGGTCCATCTTCTGGTACTGTCCCTGACAATGTTCTGCTGCTATTCACGATGTTTTCAGTAACAATATTTTGCTGCTTTCCATATGGTTTTCAGTGGGTAATTTCTCAGTAGACGGCCTATTCTTTCTTTTTAGTCTGTCCTCAGTTCTGGAAGCTTTGCTGAAACCTGTTCACTTGGGTTGCCTTGCTAGTATTTAAATACCAAGGATGTAGCTTTCAGCATCACAGAACACACAAGCCACCACAGTGTGACAAAATGACAGACAAATGGCGGGCTAAGAAAGGTTAGCCTCTTCCAATGCAACACATTTCCAAATTTTGTGGACCACCTCTATTCTTTTCATACTCATTTCCAAATCAATTAATTCTCTATTTAACTCATTGTTTTGTTTCAATAGCCAATCAAATGAAGTCAACACCTGCTATATATCTCTTCCTGTATATCTACAATTTCACAAAATATATTACCTTGTTTTCAAGTCATACTGGGTGGAAATATCATAAAAGATATCATTTTCACATATTATAGACCAAAGATCTCTTGCTGCTGGCTACCTCATCATTGAGCCTATGCTACGTGCTTTTAGGGTTATGATACAGTATTATTCCATTTCTGGTACTTACTTTGTATAGGCTAACATCCTTTCACATATTTGGTGGCCATTAGGATGTCCTCTTTGGAAAAGCATCTGTGTATATCCTTTGCCCCTTTTTGATTGGGTTGTCCTTTCGTTGTTACTTATAGACTCAACCCTTGTCACATAGACTATTATTGAAGGCTCTCCCAGGGTCTGCAGGCTCTCTTTTTTATTTTTTTGGAAAATTTTTGATGAGCATTTGCAATTTTTAGGTGGTCTCGATTTTCCAAATTATCTTCTGTTGTTCTTGCATTGTTTCCTGTATTTTAGAGATATTTATGCAAACATTAGCTAAAATTTATAAGATACATTTAATTATCTTTTTAATTTTAAAATAAATTTATAAAATTAGATACATTTATTTCTGGCTTCTCAGTTCTGTTCCATTTGCCTCTGCGTCTCTCATTGAATTGGTACCAGGCCGCTTTGGTTACTGTGGCTGTTTAATAAGTGCTCAGATCAATGCTATTCAGTGCAAGCTTTTCTGAAGAGGTGATATTTAGGCTCAGGTTTAAATGATGGGATGGTATCATTTTAGAAATCTGAAGAATGTGATAATTTTAGAAGGTCCGAAGAAAGATCTGCATGTTCAAAAGGTTTAATTTGTTGGAAAGGTAAAACAAAGGTCAGAGAGGCGATCATGGTGAGGAACAGCAAGGCATGTGGATGGATGTCTCAGAGGCTGAGAGAGGTACGTGAGATGTGGTGGCCATGTTAAGTTTTTGATTTTCTCTAAGTCCAATAGAACCTCTGGAGACTTGAACAATGGATTGACTTGATCTCCTTTATTATTGAAAGGATCCTTCTGGCTCCTGCTTGAAGTACTGACTCTGGAAGGGCAAGAGTGGAAACAGGTGAGCGATAAAGGTCCCTGGGACTGTGGTTCCAATCGTGAGAAATAGCAGGCTCTTGACTCTATGTAGGAAATAGGAGTTCAGAGGTGCAGACAGAGTTAATGTGAAATATAAGGGAAAGTGAGAAAATGAAAGTCGTTTCTTGTTTTTAGGTCCAAGAAGTTTGGTGGTGGTGATACCATTAACTGAGATAGGGAAGACAGCTGTGGGGAAATCAAGCGTTTTATTTTGGACATACTAAATTTGAGATGTCTATTAGACAGCTAAGAAGAGATGTCAAGTAGGCAGTTGGATATATAAATAAGAGCCCAGGGGAGTGTTAAGAGCTGGAGATAGAGATTTATGAGTCATCAGGACAAAAGTGATATTTTAAGCCATGGAAGAGGATGAGATCACTAACGAAGGAATTTGGAGAGAAAAGAAGGTGGAGGACAGAGTTAAGGGTTAGCAGAGGAGGCGGAACCAGAAATGGAAATGAAGAAGGAGCAAAATCAGGAATGAGTGGTGTTCTAAAAACCAAGGGGAGATATTTCCACCAGAAGGTAGTCAAATGCTAGAAGCTGGTCAACATTCTGTCCCACTTCCTGTTTTATAGTTCTCCTGAACACCTGTAATGCCCTGCCCCTCCTTCCCTAGCATTTGATCCTATTGAAAAGGAGATTAGCTATAGAATAGGATGCAGACTAACCTTTCATATTGCTATTCTCCCTTCATCAGTTATATTTCTAAGGTGGCACAATGGCATCTTGGTGACCAGTAGGGTCTTCGATTTATGTCACTACATTGAGGCTGCTGATGGTAAGAACAGTACCACTAACTACTTGCAGGAATGTGGGCAAGTTACTTAATCCCTCTGAGCTTTGATTTCCTCATTTCATAGCTAGTGATGACAATACTTATATCATGGATTCGTTGTGAATGAATTAGTATAATATATGCAAAGTGCTGACCGAAGCTAAGTAGATCACAAAAGGCAACTTGCATTACTTTTTTGCCAGACTCTGATTGGCTGCCTACAAACAGGATCACTATCAAGTCATCCTGGAAAGGTGAGTTGGGTAATTGTCTACAACCATATTGGAGATAACGTGTCTACATACTATTTTTATAGACTAGAAACACTCAACCAACCAACCAATAGGGCCTACCTACTCTACCAAGTAAACAATCTACCTTTCATCCCTTTGAGGCTCAGGATGTGCTGAACGCAGCTGGATGATGTTTTACAAGAAGGAGCATCAGTGGGTAGAAACATGCTCGGTGCCTCCCTGGGAAAGCAGGATCCAGGCCTGCCTCTGGGTCGTGCATATCAGATTGCAAGTGAGCAGATGAGGGAGAAGGGGGCTCCTGCTGAGCTAAGGGGGGTGGATCATGAAGTGTGTCAAAAATAAGCAGGCATGCCCTCCCCTTTGGGCAGCTCACCAGCCTATCTTATCCTCTGAAGCACAAGAGAGAGGGTCAGGGATATAATTGAGCAAGTGTCTCGGATTCATTTTCCAGAAAATGAGGCTGTTAGCCCCGGCTGCTCTCTGAGAGGTCTTTGTTAAACATAACAATTCCTCTAAAAATGTTACAATTCCCCTTATGGTCTCTCTTTGCCAGCCACTTTCATTTGTAGAGGCTGTTGGGTGGTAGTGACTGCCCTGGAGTGTGAGAAAGAGTTGGTGCTGATGGAAATAGAACCTTTTCTCTCAAACAGACACTTCCCCGTGCCTTAAAGGGTATATTGGTTCGGGTTTGGATATGGTGTGCTTATACCGTCCATGCCTCAATATTCCTAACCTGTTTTCTAGTTCAAGTGGACTTTATAAATGAGTTTTCTCTTGAGGGAATCAACATTTTGGACTATTTATCAAAAAGGGAGCACTCGAGCCATAGAGCTCAAGTCCCTTGGTTTGAATCTTGATTCCCTTACTTAAGAGTTCTGGAATGTTGGTGATATTGGCTAATCCCTCTCTCCTTCATCCAGAAATGGGAAGGGTAATGGATGCGTACGTAGCACATTGCATCGATTAATGGATTGAATTCATGCGAAGAACTGACTGCGCGCCGTGCCTGAAACGTGTTAACTCCCCAGGATGTTATGCAAGAACCCCAATAAGCTCATTTTCTGCTTAGTAGGAATAGTAGGAATCAGCCAGGCAGCATTTTGGTAATGTCTGCAGGTTAGATAATGCTGTTGTATGTCTAATGTGGCATAAGCTGGCTCTCTTATTACCCTTGGTAGAATCCTCTAAGAGAAAACGTAAGGAACAAATGCTCATCTCTCTCTTTCTTTTAGCATCTGCCCATGCTTCTTCGTGTTACTGTTTTCACTAGCGGCATTTTTCACACCATCGGAGATTTAAAAACTTCATTCCATCCTCTCTGATGCTTTCAACAAAGAGAGAGAATATCATATTGGGGCGGGGGCCATCTAGGCCACCAGCTTTATGATATCGTTGTGGATAATAACACCTCCTCTTGTTTTATACTTATAAGAACGTCTCCTCATCAAACAAAATGCCAGCACAGCGGGAGCCCTTGGACTGAGTATGTTGACCTGTAGGGTGCTTTGAGCTGTGTGTAACAGAAAACCCTGACATAAACTGCCTTCAATCACAAGAAAACGCATTCGGCCAAGTGGAGAGTACAGAGGTGGACTCCCTTGACCACACCCTGAACTATCCATTGTCTCCGCCTCTCTGCTTCGCCAGCCTGAGCCATATCCTTGCCTTCAGACTTGTCCCCGCTACCTCCCACCCTTCACCGGTCACAACGTGGATCTTAGCATTCCAGGCATCCCTTGCAGGCATGGGCAGATGCTAAAAGAAAGAGAGAGATGAGCATTTATTCCTTACGTTTTCTCTTAGAGGATTCTACCAAGGGTAATAAGAGAGCCAGCTTATGCCACATTAGACATACAACAGCATTATCTAACCTGCAGACATTACCAAAATGCTGCCTAGCTGATTCCTACTATTTCGAACCTACAATAGCTTCGCACAGCATGTAAACTGATCTCAGGCCAGCTAACACGCAGACATCCCCTCTCCTTTGTCCTACCTGTTTCTCATGGTACATTTTAAAATAAGTTATTTGCAGAACCTGATTTCTGGTACCAATTGTATTACTGTCGGTTATATGCTACCAGTAACAGAAATGAATGGCCCGAGTTCATTTGGGCAGAAGAGAAATTTAATTGAAATGTGCTAAATAGTTCCAGCATAAAGGAGTCTCCAGAAATAGGGCAGCTGAATGCAACATGTGATCTGAAATTTCTTTGTGCTCCATAGGAAAGGTTGTTCCTAAGGAGCTTTGGTAGCAAGCAGGTTAAGTATCGCACTTAGCATGCTGTTTGAACCCACCAGGCACACTGCGGGAGAAAGATGAGGCTGTCTGTTTCTACGATTATCGCCTTAGAGCCCTAGGGAGCAGTTCTAGTCTGTCCTGTAGGGTTGTAGAGAGTCACAATGAGCTGGCTGGCATCTTTTTTTCTTTTCAAGGACATTATTGGTATAATTGGTACCATCTGAATAAGGTCTGCTGATTAAAACATTGTATCAATATCAATTTGATGGTTTTGAAAATTATACTGTGGGTATCTGAAATCAAGGAGCCCTGCTGATGTCACAGGTTCTGCATTGGGATGTTCACGTCAAGGCCAGTAGTTCAAAACCACCAACCTCTCCATGGGAGAAAGATGAGGCTCCCTGCTCCCATATAGATGTGCTGGTTCAAAAACCCATAGGGGCAATTCTATTCTGGACTTGATTCGATGGCAATGAGTATGTAACATCAAATGTACAGTGATGTTCATGTTAAACAGACAAAAGAGAGACTGCAGCAATGTAAAATTTTATTAAGGTGATTTGGGAATCTGGATAAAAGGTATCCAGGAATTCTTTTAATTATTCTTGTAACATTTATGTCTTTGATATTTTGCTAAAACAAAGACAAAAAAAGTGAGCATGAGATGCAGAGAAGGAAGGTGTGCCTCAAGAGCTGCATCGGTCCCAAACACCTGCTTTAATTAATAGGTTTTTAATGACAATGAGGAAGGTATACGGTGAAGCCCTCCAAGAGTAGCTTGGATCATCACAGATGCTGGCCTGGCCAAGACTTCAAATCCCACCAGAGCTGAACCCTTGCGGACAATACTGCCACCACCATGTTATGCTAGGTACTACAGTTTGCATGCTGTGCCTGTCACTTGACATTGTATACCACCAGTAGCAGACATAGGATATTGAAAGCACCATGGAGATCATTTACAATTATAAATTACCCAAGGTTCATTATGGAGGGGAAGTGGGGGAGGGGGGAAATGAGCTGATACCAAGGGCTCAAGTAGAAAGAAGAAAATGTTTTGAAATGATGATGGCAACATATGTATACATGTGCTTGACACAATGGATGGATAGATGGATTGTGATGAGAGCCGTAAGAGCCCCCAATAAAATGATGGAGGGGAGGAGAAAGAAAGCAAGTACTATGGAGTCTGCAAAGAACAAACAAATCTAACTTGGAATAAGTACAGCGGAAAGCTCCTTAGAGGTAAGGTTGGTGAGACTCTGTCTCCTGTACTTTGGACATGTTGTCGGGAGAGACCAGTCCCTGGAAAAGGACCTCATGTTTGGTAAAGTAGAGGGACAGCAAAAAAGAGGCAAGCCCTTGACAAGATAGACTGGCACCGTGGCTGCCACAACGGGCTCACGCCTTAGAACCAGGGTGAGGAGGGCACAGGAACTAGCAGCGTTTTCTTCTGTTGTCCGCAGGGTTGCGGTGAGTCGACAGCAGCTAACAACATTAGCAGCACCCAGCACGTCTTCCGAATGACCCATCTTGTTCTAACTGCCACCACTGCCAAGCACTGACAGGGTGCAGGAATCTGACTGATAGAGTCCAAGGCCTGGGCCACAACCTAGATTCCAAGTGAAAAACAAAACAAAGCCGAAAAACCCCTCACTGCCTTTAAGTCTGTCTGACCCACAGAGACAGACCCGAGAGGACAGGGGAGAACTGCCCCTTTGGATTTCTGAGACTGTACGTTTTTATGGGAGGAGAAAGCCTCATCTTTCTCCTATGAAGTACCAGTGGGATCAAACTGCTAACCTTTCACTTAGCCGCTCAACTCCTAACCCACTATTCACAGGACTCTTCCAAGCAAGGACGAGGACTTCTCAGTCTCCAGAGGAGCCCTGGTAGAGTAGTGGTTCTGCTTTGGACCACGACTCGAAAGGTCAGCAGTTTAAAACTACCAGAAGCTCTGCGGGAGAAAGAGGCCGCTTTCTACTCCCACACAGAACCACAGTCTCATGTCCTAGAGTCTCGTGTATGAGTCAGAATCGACTCAACAATAGTGAGTTTCAAGGGGTTTCTTTCTTTCTTTTTGGACTGATACAAGGAGCCTTGCTGCAGCATGTAGCTGCTTACAGAAAGGTCTATGGTTCAAACCCACCAGCCACTCCAGGGGAGGAAGACACAGAAGCCTGCTTCTGTAAAGATGTACCCTTGGAAACTCCATGGGGCAGTTCTACTCTGTCTGATAAGATTGGGTTGGCATCGAAACAGGCGGTCCCTGGCGTTGCAAACCATTAACCTGCTTGCTGCTAACCCAAAGGTTAGAGGTTTGAATCCACTCACAGTCTCCTCAGAAGAAAAGTCTGGTCATTTACCTCTAGGGGTAAAAAAAATCAAAAGTGAAAACCTGGAACCCAGGCCACCTTGGCACAGACGTGGTCACCACCAGATAGACTCCTCTCACAGGGCAGCGCCTGGTTAGTGAGGCACACGGTGCAGATACGCCACAACTCTCCACAACCAGGATGCTCCTTGGAGGGCCATGCTGTGGACCCCTCCCTTTGGATGTAAACAGCACAAAACCCAACCCCCTTGGTATTGTTCCCCGGAAGGTAGCGGAGACAGCACTTTTCTCAACTTTAAAGGGGTAAAGTGTTCACAGATGTTGAGTCTCGCACTGTGTGCACAGTGGGGTCAATATGGAAGAAATTATCCGGGATGAGGCTGAGCAACCCTCTGATATTGCAGAGGAAAACGGAACCCTTTGTTTTTATTTGGATGGGTTTTATTCGGAATATTCTTTATTCTGAACACGGATGTCTCCCCGCCCCCCTTCCTTTCCTCTCACGTGCTTTCTGAAGTTTTCTCCTTCAATTTCTCTTGGAAGAAAAACAACAACAACAACAACAACAACAAAAGCCCACCAGATTATTTTACAAGAAGCTGACATTTTTACTGAACAGGAGTTGCAGTTCCAGCTTCTCATGAAGAAAAGCCAGCCTCAACCCTGGCCCAGTGTCTAGCACAGCACAGGGGCTCAGCCCAGCCCCGGCCTCGCTCAGACCTTGTGTAATTCAATAGGATCGCTTCGACAACCAAATGGTGAGGTCTTACTTGGGCCTAGTAATAGGTTAAGTGTTGTTTGTGGTTTAACATGAAGAAGAAGAAAATTTTTGGCTCCTCATATTTCATTGCAGCAGGCAGACTCAATGCCTGAGCTGAGGAAAAACCAGCGATGACTTATAATTCTTAAGAGCATCATATTTTATTTGTGTCAATGCTCCCCATAAAATATGATTAGCGAAAAGTAGAAAGATATGAGAAATCATACCCTAAAAGTATTTGACATCCAGTTGGGATG
This sequence comes from Echinops telfairi, assembly GCF_000313985.2. NCBI lineage: Eukaryota > Metazoa > Chordata > Mammalia > Afrosoricida > Tenrecidae > Echinops > Echinops telfairi. The sequence continues at coordinate 21,964,358 of NW_022103896.1, forward strand.
GTTATGTTACTAGGTTGTCAGAAGTTTCTGCGGAGGGATTGAGGGCATGTGAACATTTCATTTGGCAGGCAGACCTGGAGAGGGATTTGACTGGCCTTCAGGAATGTGAGCCTGCTCCTGAGAGAGGGATGACTGGGGGCGGGGAGAAGACTGGAGAGGAGGAGGAAGTCTTTACTTACACTCCTGGAGGGATGATTCCGGTGGACTGTCTGAATGATGGGACTTATTGGCAGCAAGTAGGTTTGGCCTGAGCAGATTACTGTAAGCTGCATTGAAGCCCCAGCTCATCAATTACAGAAGGCACCCTGTTATTGTAGCAAGAATATTCTTGAGGGCCTTCGTTCAGGAAATTTGAAGAAATTCCTTATCTCCGATCTCCTCTCACCACCTCTTCCTTCCTAGGTGTCCTTTGCCACCAGAGACCTTCATGGCTTATCACAAGCCTTATCATATGGCTTATGAAAGCCTATCAGGCTATCAACAGGGCCCCATGCCAGACCATGAGGTTCACCCTTCTCAAGAGTGATAGAGAACAGCATTTGTCTTTGTTAGCCCGCTGAGCCATCCTCAGGTCTCCTGTCACAGGTGAGAGGATCCGATTTGGGATTTCGAGGTTGCGGAATCACATAACAGTTAAGTCAAATCTCTGATTTGCTCCGTGCACCCGCGGCTGTAAATGCTGTTTATCAGAGACAAGAAATAAGGTGCCCGTGCAAACACAGCGAAGCTGGGTGGGCCAAGGCAGCCGGTCAGGGTCAGCAGGGATGGACAACACAGGCCCACAGGAGAAGATCCAGGGAAACATTTCAGAATACCAATGAATAGCCTAAAGATGTAAGCACAATGTTGGGGGTGCTTTCCGACATGCATTTTCTCTTAGGAAAAGGCCCATATGTTTCATGGGACTATCAAAGGAATCCAGTCCGGGAAAGTCCTATACACACTGCTCCATCCTGAGTGGCATCAATCTTTCCAAACCCAAGAGTTTCCTAGCCTTGACAGAGTCAGGTTCAGGGTCAGACCAGAGAGAAGGGAACTCCGAAAATATCACTGGAATAATCCCGTCATCTTACTCCTGCCGGACATTACCCTGGAGGGGACATTGAAATGACTTTTTTTTTTTAATGTATCTTTGGATCGTTTGTATAAAGGGCCATGCAGCCATAACCCACACTCTGGAATAAAAAGGTGCAAACCTCCTGCACACTGGAGCGGCTCAGTCTGTGCAGGGAATCCGATGGAAGGGGCCTCAGCTGAGCAACCAGAAGTACTAAGAGATTTTGCTTTGACTCCTATTTCACCTGAACATGAAAGAATGCCTGTGTCATATCTCATACCTTCTGCTACATTCCCTCCGCCCACAGCTGCTCCAACACCCTTCACACAGGAATACTCCCAAAGGTTTTTCCCACTCTATACCGCTCACCCTGTTTCCCACTTAGCAGCCACAGAAGTATCGCCACGTGAGCGTATGATGCTTCTGCTAAAGCACAGGAAACTGACACACTAGGGGGTTTTGAGGGTTGCACAAGGTCAAATAACATGCGCATTGTTTGTGGATAAATACGGTATTTTCCTGCCTCCTCTTTCCAAAGGAGCCCTGGTGGTGTTGTGGGTTAGGTGTTGGGCTGCCAACTGCAAGGTCGCTGGTTCAAACTCACTGGGGGAATGATGAGGCTGTCTGCTTTCATTTGCCAGATATCCGATACAGAGCCTTATTGAGTTAGAACCAACTTCATGTCAGTAGATGGGTGCATTTTCCAAAGGCCCCAGGTGGTGCAGTGGTTAAAGCACTCTGCTGCTAACTGTAAGGTTTGCGGTTTAAATTCCCCCTCCCCTACCTCCAAGCCCCAGATGCACCATCCATGGAAGATGGGGTTAATCTGCTTCTGTACATGATTTCAGTCCTGGAAACCTGGTGGATTTTTCTACTCTGTCATATAGCATCACAATGACTCAGAATTGCCTCGATGCCTACTCATCGAGATCCTACAGGGCTGGGGAGAACTGGCCCTGTTCCTGAGTTTCTGCAGCTGTGACTGTTTACGGGAGTAGGCAGTCCCATCTTTCTCCCTCGGAGGCTCTGGTGCTTACACAGCCCACTGTTGTGCCACTAAGCTACCAGGACTCTTCTGGGTCTAGCCTGGTCTTGCTTTGCTCTTACTTTCTGGGTCTGCCTCTCTGAACTCTTATCAACAACTGTTCATTACAAAAGTGCCAGTAAGGAAAATAGGAGGAGACCCTGACTGTTGCACATGAATGTGCTCAGCTGCTGACTCATAGAGTGGAGTCTTCCCAGAGACACCACAGAAGAAAGGCCTGGCAGTCTACTTCTGAAAATATCCTCCAAGGAAATACCTGTGGAGACAGTTCTTCTCTGACATGGGACTGCTGAGGGTTTGGGACTCCACAGCACCTGGCTTGCTCTTTTGATTATAGGTATCAAGAGAGGGGAAGAAAGGAGAACAGAGAGAAACACACATTCCTAAACCTTTTTCTGGTTGCACATGGCCCAAAGGAAATGAGAACTCTATTTCATTACTTGATGTGTAAGGCCTTTAATAGGCTTTGCAGGTACGTTTTATATCTGGAACACCACCAAAGGATATGCAAATGTGGAATGATCTGCTGAGTCAAAAGGTAGAAGCAAATTCATAAATGAACCTGTTTCCAGCTGGTTTTTGTTTACGTAAAATCAGTTTTCCCTAATCTCCCTCAGATGACCAACACGACGAATGCTTCCAATGTGCCAGGCTGTGTGCTAGGACCGGGGAAACAGGGATGCTCAGGCCTTTCCCAGCTCCAGGGCCGGCTGTCCAGTGGGCAGACAGATAAGGAGAAGTCTAGCATAATGATTAAGCACTGGCCTCTAACACAAAGGTTCGCAGCTCAAACCCACTCCATGGCTTTATGGGAGAAAGATCTGGCAATCAGCTTCTGTGATGGTTACAGACAAGAAAACCATAAGGTTGGCAGTTCAAACCTATCCAGAAGCACCTCGGAACACGGGTATGGAAATCTGCTTTTGAAAGGTCATTGCCATTGACAATTCTCGGGAGTCTATCTCCTCTGTGCACATAGGGATGCCATGAGTTCGAATTGACTCCATAGTTATCATCAAGAACACCGAAGATCAGCAGCAACCGGATGAATTGGAAGTAAAACACAACATCTATCCAGAAGATCAGTCAAGTTCTGGGATGACATCAAGAGAATCATCCAAGAAAAAAGCAAAACAACAACAACAAACCTCACACACATCACCATGTGGTTGATTCGATGTCCCTATAGGATAGAGTAGAAATGCCCCTTTGGGTTTTCCAGACTTAAGATCTTTATGGAAGTCGATAACCTCCTCTTTCTTCCACAGAGTGGCTGCTGGGTTCAAACCACTGACCTCATGGTTGGCAGCTCAATGCATAGCCCACGACGCCAACAGGACTCCTGGTGAAGAAAGCAAAAGGCCATTTAACAGACAAGAAAGGGAGAAAAGACCAAAATGGATGTTAAATTACTCTAAAACTTGCTTTGGATGTAAAATAGCTCAAATGAAAGGACGAAGGGAGACAGTAAACAAGCTGAACAGAAGATTTCAAAGGACAGCTTGAGAAGACAAAGGCTTATAATGAAATGTACTTAAGAATTAGAAAACCAAAAGGGAAGAATATGCTCAAGAAAAAAAGATAAAAGTCACATCTTGAGTTAAAACAGTGAATGGTTCTAAATTATCCAAAGAGACTAGAAGGGATGTACTAATTCACTGTACCAAAAATAACTGGTTGACATTTAACCATAGGTTCAAAACTGATTGTATTGAAGGAAGATGTTTTAGCTGCATTGAAGTCAGACAAGGAAAACAAGGCTGTAGGAATTGACAGAAGACCATTTGAAATGCTTCAGCAAATAGATGCAGCCCTGGAGGTGCTCACTCCTCTGTGTGAAGGAACCTGGCCAACCACCACATGTGTGCCTAATCCAAAGACAGGAAGGATGTGCGTCAGGGTTGTATCCTTCCACCATATTTATTCAATCTGTGTGTTGAGCAAATCATCTGCGAAGCTGGACTCGGTCAAGAAGAACACAGCATTAGGAATGCAGGAAGACTCACGAACAACCTGTGGTGTGCAGATGACACAGCCTTGCTTGCTGGAAGCCAAGAAAACACCAAGCGCTAGCTGCGTGCTTAACCACGTGGTTCCAGGAGGAAGACAGCTGCATCACTGGAGGGGAGTATATTGGGCAATGGGCACATTTGACAGGAAGCATTTCTTTTTGCTTACAGAAAGTGAGCCTTGATAAAGCTCACAGAAAGTGAGCATGCATTTGCCAAGCAGAAGAAGGCGAGAGAGAGGAAGACATAGAGCCCACACAAGGAAGGCATGAGGGCACAAGGAGGTGTGAAAAGATGGAGCCTAGAGGCAAAGTGGAACCTGTGTTAGATGGGGTTCTCTAGAGAAACAAAACCAGAATGCTAATAATTATATATATATATATATATATATATATACACAGATAGATAGATAGATGTATAACATAAGAAATAAGCAGTTAATTAAATTATAAAGCAGTACAAATGGCTCAGTGCAACTCACTCCTGTGAGACAGTTGTGAGACACTGGCAGTCCTTCAAGTCTTGAGGGCCGCCAGGTAGGCCTCTGTAGAGCAATTCAGGCTATCTGGGAACAGGCAGCAAACAGCAAGACAGGTCACCAACAGTCAGCCAGATGACAGGGTCCAACAGTCCCCAGCTCAAGAGATGTAAATTCCAATGTGGCGAAGCAGGTGTTGAAGGAACCTCAAATTACAGCAACACAGTCCATGGGTTAGGTGTCCCACAGGTAGTGTAGCTTGCAAATTGAGGCACAGAACAAGCAAGGCAGCCGCACACTGGTCCGATGATCAAAGAGCAAGAGACAAGAAAGGCAAGGCTTGCGGAGCCATTTTATCTCTGCCCTTCAATTAATCCCACATGTGTTTATTGGCCAGGTTGGCACAATAAACTAGCTCAGAACCCAATGCGACTGTCTAAGTTGGGGATCTGTTTTTCCTGATGGAACATCTTGAAACTGGAACTCACTCTTCTGTATATACCACTGCAGTGATTCTCTGGGTGATAGGGAGGCTGACCAGGTAGGCTCAGACTCTTTGAGTTCAAAACCAGTCTCTGTTTCTGGGTAGTGGAGAACTATTAGACAGTTATCTAATTTCTTTGTCCAGCCATTTGCTCTTCTGAAGACATGAATATAATATTATCTGATTAACAAACTTCTAGGTGGCACTGTGGGTTAGGCATTGGGCGGCTAACCTCAAGGTCATCAGTTCAAGCCCACTGCTGCTCCACAGAAAAATGAGAAAAATGAGACTGTCTGCTCCCATAGAGATTTACCCTTTCAGAAATCTCAAATAAGGTCAGTTTAAGTCAGAATTGACACAATGACTGTAAGTTTGGTTTTGGTTGGTTTAACAAGGATGTAGGGAGGATATAATAAATCCATGTAAGACATTTAGGGTTGTACTTGGCATCGATATTAGTGTGTAAAATACATTAGCGTTATAGGTATTCTCTTTCAAACCTCAATAAATTAATGTCTGGCAACATTCCAAAGCTTGGTCTCACTACAGTCTAGCTTCAGGAGAAGGTAGGTACATCCGACCACTCTTCCTAAATGTTGCAGCGTGAATAGTGTTGGCATTTCTCAGTTCTACAATTGTTTTCCCACCTTGGGAAAATCCTGATAAATGATGATTAAAGATAAGTAAGTAGTATCTGGAGGTCGTTAATTCATTCAGCATTAACAACTTGGAGTAAATCACTTTACTAGAGCTGGGCTCAGAGAAACAAAGTGAGTGGGTCACAAACCCAGAAATCTGGGAATTGAAAAGACAAAATAAAATAAAATGACATTTAACCATAACATAATACGGGGGAGGGGGGCGCTTCAAAAAGTTCGGACCCAATTTCCATTGCCTTTCCCACCCCCAAATAAAGTGATTATTTGATATGAATTAGGTGGGGGGTTACATTTTAGATCATCAACTCTGCATTCAATAGTTCCAACCATCCAGTAGTTCACCCTCCTGACCCCTGAACCTGAACACCACCCACCATATACGACCATCCTGTGTTTGACCCAAATCAGCACCAGTCAACTGTCCAGCCCATTGCTCCACCCCTCTCCCCCATCTGGGTAACCTCCAGAGTCTGTTCCCTTTCCTGTGAAAGTCTTCATCTTGTTTCCCCCAACACCCCCTTCTCTTGCTGATCTCATCTGATAGTTGTCCTTTTGTGATCGGCTCATTTCCCTCCGCATAATGTTCTCCAGGTCTATCCATGTCATGAGGTACTTCCTCGTTTCGTCATTGTGTTTCAACGATGCGCAGTACTCTATCGTGTGTATGGATCAGAGTTTCCTTCATTCTTCTGCTGAAGGACATTGAGGTTGTGTCTATCTTTGTGTTGTGGATGGGGCTGCAGGGAACATGGATGTGCCCATGTCTGTTCATGCTCTGGTTTTGATTCCTTTAGATGATTCAGCAGAGGCGTTGCTGGTTCATTTGGAATTTCTCTTCCCAGTTGTTTGAGGTAGTACCATATCACCTTCCAGAGTGGTGTACACATTTACTGTCCCACCAGCAGGGGATGAAGTTTCCAATTTCCATTGCCTTTTAATTCCATTGTTCTACAAATGTTCTGAAACCTCCTCGTCTGTATAGTTTAAAAGATGGTAAAGATTCACATTATAGTAAGCATTGTGCTTCTAGTTGATAAAAAAATTTCACATGCTATCTCATTGCCTAGTCCCAACTATCCAGAGACAGTGTTGAATTATGCAACAAGTAAGGTAAGCATGGGGTTTACTTGTACTTACTTATTAATCGGTCGGGAGAATTGTCAGGTGTTTTCCACCACATCAAAGACTCTGTTTCTAGGCCTGGCTAGCATCTGTTTCTCTCCCAACCCCACAGCACCTTTCTACAGAATCAAAGCCTCTTTTCAAATTTGCAATCCCTGGCAGAGTAATCAGTAAGAACGATATGTTAAAAGTAAATAAACAAACAAAGAATCAAGTGGAACTGCTCGCTACAAATTAGTATGTAAGCACAGGGAAGCCTGAACTTACCTTGCTGACTGAGTACTCTGTTCTGGCCCAGAATTATAGGTAAGGTCTCTTTTACCACAACGGCGACACTCCAGATAAAGGAATCAGGTTGGAGACAAATGTGACATCTGCTGTCCTGATGGCCTTTGCCACCCCATTTTCCCTCATTTGGGGAGTTGCTCTGTCTTGTGGGGGAGTACTTGGAATATTTATCAAGAAGTTATCCTGCATCTGGAGCAAGGGACTTCTTGCAGTGAATGTATTATTCATAGTTACAGACTGCCTGTTGTAACAAGACTTTGGAGTCGCTGCCTTGTGTTTCGGACACATAGCAACAGCAAGGAACAGAGCCATGGACTCAGAATTTATTCAGTGAATATGTTTACAGCCTTCACTGTGTGTATAGTCATCATGGAGTGACTTGGGGAGCTAACCGACGTATGGCAGGAAGCATGAATGGTCCTTATAAAAGGCTACATGAAAATAGGAGCCCTCGTGGTGTAGTGGTGAAATGCTGGGCTGCTAACAGAAAGGTCAGCCGTTCAAAACCACTAGCTGCTCCACGGAAGAAAGACAGGACTTTCTACTCCCATAGAGCACAACAGACTCGGAAGAAGCACACCAGCCTGTGAGATCACGAGGTGTCGATGGGATCAGGTATCAGGCATCAATGAACAAAAAAATCATATCATTGTGAATGAGGGGGAGTGTGGACTGGGGACCCAAAACCATCTATAAGCAACTGGACATCCCCTTAACAGAAGGGTCATGGGGAGGAGACAAGCCAGTCAGGGTGCAGTGTAGCAATAATGAAACATACAACGATCACTGAAAACAAATGGGTGCATAAGCAAATGTGGTGAAGAAAGCTGATGGTGCCCGGCTATCAAAAGATATAGCATCTGGGGTCTT
>NW_022103896.1:21973641-21978474 GCF_000313985.2 Echinops telfairi
AATGTCCAAATGTGCTTGACACAACGGATGTATGTATGGATGGTGATAAGAGCTGTATGAGCCCCCCAATAAAACGATTTAAGAAAAAAAACCAAAACAACGACAAACCTAGAAACTCACAGGGATAGCTCGACCCTGCCCTAAACATCGACTACGGCAGCGAGACCCGAAAAGAGAATTGTGATGAGAAGAAACAAAGGGAAGTGTCTTGAAGAAAAGTGGGAACGAATGACCGGGAGGACATCTGCTCACCTTGATCCCCCTACACTGGGACGCTGACAATGTCTCCTGACTCAGCAAGGCCATCAGAGGGACAGGCATGCTAAAGGAATCGAGCCAGGGTGGAGAGAACCAGGTAGAGGCAGGAAAGGTGAGAGGGCGGTCAGGGAGGAAGCTTGACTTATTTACCGAATTCCCCCAAGCTGAGTATAATATATCAGTGGGTGGCCCACATGGATTTGCTCGGTGGTTGCATTCATGAATGATGGGATAAACGTCAGACACTATCCTAGGGCCGGGGAGAGATTGAGGAAGGTGACAGACTTCACGATGGGTTTTTATTTTTTTTAAATACTTGGCTTGTGGCACAGATTTGGCACATAACAGATGTTCAATTAATGTTCAAAGAAGGAGGAAGGGAGGGAGGATCAGGCAACCTGTGGTTGTGGATTTGACGATGGACTGTGATGATCACATGTTTTACCGAGCAGAACCATCTTTGGGCAGAAGTAGCTAGCCAATCCTTTCTTCTGCGGCTCTGTAGGGTGAGTTTGAAGTGGCAACGTAAAAGTGAGTAAGCAGGCACGGTCTGTTTGTGCCACCCAGAGACCTGGGAGGAGAGAAGGGATCAAGAAAAGAAGCCATCCGTTAACAGGATAGAATCATAGGACTGGAAGGAACGAGGTACCATCATCAGTCATTCCAGTGAGCCTCAAGGAGCAGCCTGGTCAGCACACAAACCCAAAGGAACAACCTACCAGCGGTGGCGATTTCAAAGCTGTGAAGAGGCTCATCAAAAGGAGCAGAGGGCAGATGTCTGAGAAAGCGTTCTGCACTGACATCCATTTGAACCCTGGCTTTACCAGCCCCAGCTTCTGTGACCTTGTACCATTTGTGCTAACTCCATTTTCTCGCCTCTCCAGGGGAATAAGAAATGTCTATGCTTAGAGTCCCTTTTATATGGATTCAGCAAAATAATGTACTAAACATTTCACTAACTCGGTAAATGCGTGTTGATATATAGGAAGAAATTTCTCCAGTTTGTTGAGTTGATGGGCGCCAGGATTTTTTCCAAGGACAGATTTTTCTCTGAAACTTTTTACAAGGAGAGATGCTAGCCAAAATGACAAAGCTCTCTTTCTTAAGATGTAATTTCTAGACAAATCCAGGGTTTGGGTGTGGGGTTTGATCTGCAGCATGGTTTAGATGTTTTTGCATCCTGGGGAAAGTGCTATAAAAAAATACTATAATATAGTACTGCAAATGACTTGGCAATGGGCGATCATGTTGTACCCCCATCAGTCATCAGCATTTAATTAAAAACGCCGACAACTTACAATTCAAGACATGTCAAGAACATTAATTGGGGGGATAGCCCAGCTGTTGGAGGGCTTCAGCTGTCAATTCCTAAGCCAAAATTTTTTTTCCCTTCCTGGTTCAGATTACTGGGAATGCTCTGAAAGAACAGATCCAACTGCTATAATAAATGCCTATGGTTGCCGCGGAAAGCATTGATATTAGTGTCTGTTTTGACGCGCAGCCTCTGTCAGAGTTCCCGTGGGTCTTCTGGGGGATCAGAAATGGGCGGAAATGAGAAGCCTGTCAGGGCGCGCAGCCCAGAGGTCTCTGGGTTGTGAGTGAAGAGCAGCCTTCAGGTCTGCAGGGGCTGCAGCTGTGCGAGAAGATGGGTAAAGTTTTAGAAGCAGTCAATAGCGAAACCAGCCATTTTCATTTCTTAGGCCGTGCGCCGTGCCAACTCTGGGCTCAGGGACAAATCCACTGACAAGTGATTAATATCAGGGTGAACCACCCAAATCTAGAGGCATATATAATTCCGCTGCCCCCTACTTCTGGATGACAGGCCTTTGGATAAGACACCGTCCCTTGGGTAAGTGGTGCCAACAAGGTTAAGAGTGGTCACGGCACAAGTGGCGTTCCACTTTGTCTTTGCCACCAGGGCACCCTGCAGTTTCAGGGATGGGGAGGGCAGAGATGGGTTGTTTTCTTAGACATGGCTCTGTGAGCTGCGGGTGACAAGTCTCCCCCTTTGTTCCCAGCCTCCTTGTCCTCAGCCCCCTTGCCATCAACTCCGGCCTTCAGTAACCCCGACATGACACTAACACTGGAAAAATAACAACAGAAAGAAAATAAAATCACAGCAGAATTGGTCCCAGGGGATGATTCAGTCACCCACTCCTCCACCATGCAATCCCAGTCCATGTTGGCCAGCGGGTGGACTGAAGATCAGAACCCAGAGCAGAGGCCCAAATCCATCACAATGCAGCCCAAATCCTTTCTGGCAGTGAGAGCTTCATTCTCAATGGGTCCTTTTCTCCTGCTCCACCTCTCAGCTTCAGAGCATTCTGGAAAACTCAGGCCAGCGCCACGCTGACTTCAAGTCCCCCGTGTTTACAGAAGGCAATGTCCAAAAGGGATTTTCTGATGATCTGCTGAGCCAGCGAAAGGGAGGAACTGGACTTTGAAGGACCTCGAAGAATTTGGTGGGAGAAATGGATGTTAGAACACTGTGACCCAAACCCACACTTCCCCAAACCACATGGAACCGTTGGCCCCCAGAATGTGTACTCGTTTGGGCATTGCTAGAAGGGAGACGACAACTTACCCCCAAAGCTTCCAGGGTGGTGCGATAATCTATGCTTGGCTCCTAACCAATGGGTTGGCAGTTTGAACTCTTCCCTTAGTGCTGTGGAACAAAGGCCTGACAACCTGCTTTTGTCAGCGTATGGCCGATGCTGGTGCAAGGTTCTTCTGTGTAAGGCCTCGGGGAGCTGGGAGTCCAAACCAACTCCAAGCACTGGGTGTGGTTTTTGGTGACTGAGCCAGAGAAACTGCGTGCTGTCCTGGGACAGACACCTGAGTTCAAGTTCTTTTCTGCCAGATTGGAGCTCTTCCCAGGTTGCTGCGCTCTTGCCAGGCTCAGCTTCGATATCCAGCTTGGGGAAGTGGAGCCATTCGTGCTCACAGAGCTCTTGCAAAGATGAGGGTGAGACGTTTCATGAACTGCATGACAGGGGAGCTGCTGCTGAGTCTACTTGGCCATAATTATATTGGCCAAAGGAATAATCTTAATGATAAGAGCAGCACTCAAAACTGCTGGCCGTAAGGGGGGAGAGCCAATGGAAGTTTCTAGAAGGAGCAGGTTGATGTGTTTTACAAAGCCGTTTCCTCCAGTACGGTAAATCAGCCCACCAACAAGGCAGGAGATGGCCAGTTTCCCCTGCTTCTGAACCTGGGCTGGGTCCATCGCCCGAGTTTGATGTTCAGTGTTAAAAGCGCTGGCATTAAACACGTTGCCACGAATCAGCAACCTATTGAGGGTGAGAACTTACGGCACAGCGGTTCCTGGGCAATGTGTGTTTTTAAAAATATACTTAAAACTGCAAGCGCTTTGCAAAATCACTAGAGCTGAAGTATTTGTATTTTAATGTTTATCCCCAAACTGGCCTGCTGTTTTCAAATTGTCCGGGATAAGAAATGTTGACAATGGTAGGAAACCAGCACAAGCTAGATTTAGAAACACAGCCTTAGTAAAAAAAGCAGTGGGGTTCTGATACCTTAATGGCATCATAAAACGCTCATAATTAAATAACTGTTCCTCTTAACACAACCATTCCCAGTCCCTCCCAACCCCCTCCTCCACCGCCCCCAACCATGATTGTGCAAAAGCATTTAATGTTCATTCTTTCCTTACTGACCTGAGATTCTTATAAAAAGGTTACAGGCCCCAGAAATTGTTGGGGGGAAATGCTAATACTAATGTTCTTTGTAAAGGGAAAAAGTGTATTAGAAGACAAAATCACTTTCGATACTGCCTGCAGTTATTTTTATTGGTGAGTGGCCCGCAAGTAGTGATTCATACGGTGGAGCGAGCTGAGAAGCAGCTACAGGAACAGCAATAACAAGATGCAGCCTGGTTAGCAAAGTCCCAGGCACCACGGCAGGACATGCTCCATGGGACCTCAGCTGAGAAAGAAGTGGCATCTTGTCTGAGGACGATGCAGTCAGGCTTCCAAAGCAATCAGAAGAGGTTGGGGAAGGAACCCAAAGCCCAGCGAGGATCCGTACCTCTGGACTGTGTAGCCGCAAAACAGAGGTAGTCTTTTGACCTTCACACCAATTGGTGAGGTGAGGCTATGGCAGAAGCTGAGCTACCCCAAGGTTGCACCTGTCGGAGGTGAGAGAGTGAGGAGCAAGTCCCTACCTGGGTGACTGTCAACCTGACTTGTCCCTCCGTATACCAGGAATGGTAGTCAGATAGCAAGTGAAGCTATCGAGACTGGAACAAAATGGGAGAAGTGTGAGTCCCGAAAAAACCAGCAAAGGTGAAAATGCGACAGAATAGCATTTTTTTAAAAAATTAGGATATTTAAACAAAATCATTTTATTGGGGGCTCTTACAGCTCTTGTCACAATCTATCCATCCATTCATTGTGTCAAGCACATTTGTACATTTGTTGCCATCATCATTCTCAAAACATTAACTCTCTACTTGAGTCCTTGATATCAGCTCCTCATTTTTTTTCCCTCCCTCCCCTCTCCCTTCCCTCATGAACCCTTGATCACTTATAAATTATTATTTTGTCATGTCTTCCA
>NW_022103896.1:21979350-21989747 GCF_000313985.2 Echinops telfairi
TGTAACTGAGAGGAATTGCTGAAACCCAAATGAAGACTGAGCATGATAGTGGGACAAGAGGAAAGTAAAAGGAAATAGAGGAAAGAACTAGGAAGCAAAGGGCATTTATAGAGGTCTAAATACAGGCAAGTACATATGTAAATATATTTATATATGATGATGGGGAAACAGAACAGCCTTTTAAAAAGTATGGTCCCAGGTCACCTGTTCAGTACCACTTAGAGAGAAAGCATGTTAAACGAGCAGATTCCCAGGATTTCCAACTTTGGAGTATGGAATCAGAACTTCTAGGTGCAAGGCCCAAGAAGATGCGGATATCTATTTCATGCTAAGAATCTAAAGTGATTCTCATGCACACTTAGTGAGCAAGCACGGCCCCCGATGCATCTTAATTTGTTCTCTATGCTTAAGTTGATGGGAGTGCTCTCCAAGGACTGCTCCCTCACAGAGCGACTATTTTGGTGAAAGGCAATTTGTGAAGTGTTGGCTTACATTTATGCAATTATAAACCTCTCACACACTCATCCATTGTGGGAATAGTGAAGTCCTAGGAACAGGAGTTTGAGGTCATTTTAATCTCTCTCTCTCCCTCTCCCTTGTGCTGTGATGAACATGAGACGGAATCTGCTTTCAGCTCACACTCTAATTTGGGAGGATGGATTAGTTATCTATTAATGTGCAACAGATTACCGTAAGACATAATGGCTTAAGGCAACAAATAGAAGAATCTCCAGGGTAGTAGGATATGTGAAGAAAATCCAGTTTCTAAAGACTGCACACTGTACGATTTCATTTCCATCAGACCCTTAAAGAACAAAACTGTGGCCATGGAGAATGGATTTGTAGTTCAGGAAGGAGGGGTGTCGCTGGGGAGGGAGATATGACTAGAAAGGGATAGCCTGAGGGAGCACGTATTGGGTAGCTTGCTTACAGTGGTGGTTGCCCATTTCCATACATGTGATACACCATGTGATACACATGTGATACACTCTTGCTTTTGATACTGTACTTTTCTGTAACTGCCTGTGACGATTGAATCATTGCAAAATAAATAGTAAACCCAAACAAATCAAAACAAGGTTATAAATTATTATAGCCTAGTCTTTTTTGGAAAGGACTATAACTCACTTCCATTGAGTCAATGCTGACTTATAGAAGCCCTCTAGGATGGGGTAGAAGTGCCCCTATGGGTTTCTGAGACTGTAACTCTTTATGAGAGTAGAAAGCCTCGTCTTTCTCCTGCGGAATGGCTGGGGGTTTTGAACTGCTGACCTTGTGTTTAGCATCCCAACTCAACTCATGGAGCACTACACAACCGGGGTTCCTCTATTAAGCCTGTGGTTGGCCTGAGGAAGGAGTTTCTCACAGTTGTCCAGCGTCCTTCCTCAGTTCCTCGCCATCTAGGCGTCTCCACAAGTCAGCTAACAATAAGGCAGCTGGTTTTTCTCAGAGCAAACGAGAGAGAGAGAGAGAGAGTGAGCACTCCAGATGGCAGCCAGTCTTTTTATAATCTACACTCGAAGGTTACATCCTTTATTTGAATTACATTCTGTTTATTAGAAATGAGTGAGCCCAAAAGCACATCTCATGCTCATGAGGAAGGGATTTCAAAAGACACACATATCAAGAGGTGGGGGTCACGTACTAGATAGAGGTGGGCTGATAAAGTCATTGGACAATATCCTTGTTTTTTGACACAATGGCGAGGAATGAGAGAATGAACACATCGGGTGATTAGAATCCAGGAAGAGGGACCCAGCTGTAGCATTGACTAGACATTCTGAGCTTAATCACAGAGGCAGGCGACTGGTATTTTTCAATTCAATAAAGGAAGCCACACCAATGTCAAAGACTCTACTGAAAGGGACATCGACAAATGCATAAGCAAATTCTTATGCAAGTACAAAAGATACCTTGCAAGTAGCTGTAAAATAGTAAATACTATGGACAGTCCAGGATATGATGCGCTGGCCACTTCCAAAGTGCTGAGGCTAAGCCCACGTGAGGGCAAGCGATACAATCAATGTATCTGCTTGCTTTGTTTTCTGTGATTGCTCTTACAGAAGCCGGTCTCCCCTGCAGAGAGCATACTTGTGGTCGACTTAGATGAGCTGAGAAAACTCCCAGAACCTTACAAAATTAACTACAGGCAAGCATTCTCTATGCTAAGCCTCACTCAAACATAAAACAGCACGTTCTGTGGTTGGATCTAAATGTGGGCTGCAAAGGGAGCCAGGCTGTCCTGTCCCTGGCAGGTGAGGCAGGCCCCTGGTAGTTGCTGGCTTCACCCACGCCTGCTGATAGAAGTTTGGTATGTCCACAGAAGCCTAGCCTTGTGATGTATCCATCCCACGGGCAACGGTCTGTCCACATTGCACAAGGGGCTAGATCCACAAGGTGGGATGCTCAGTTGATTTTGTGAATCCAGAGGTCTTCTTGGAGGTTACTGGGCATGTACCAGAATGGACTTCTACAACTGTGTGAGCTGTTTCCTTTAATACGTCTCTTTCTATTTACCAATACATGTAAGCATCACTGATTTTACTTCTCTAACACAATTCATAGTCTTTCTGACAGCTTACATGAGTCTTTTTTCTTTTTTTGATTGTCATAAATATATGGGTTACCAAACCTCTGCTAGTTCCACAACTTCCATGTGTAGAGTTCAGGCGTGTTAATTATGGTCATCATATGGTTCAACCATCACTTTTAACCATTCCTGAAATTTTCCATCGCCCTCAATATCTCAACCAAAAGCAGCCAAACCCCCTGACACTAAGTTGATTCTGACTCATCATGATCATTTATAGAGTTTCTGAAGTTATACACTTTTATGGGAACATACAACCTCATCTTTCTCCCCAGGAGCAGTTGGTAGTTTTGAACTGCTGCCTTTAATATGGAAAGCCTGGAGCCTAACAGCACCACCAGGCCTTCTTCATGGAAACTTGTTGTTTTTGTTGTTAGGTGCCAGTGAGTCAGCTCGGACCCATAGCAACCCTGTGCACAACAGAATGAAACACTGCCCCGTCCTGCACCATCCTCACCATCATTCCCACGCACACGCGCACTGTTGCAGCCACTCTGTCGATCCATCAGAAATTTGGCATCCTCTACACTACAATGCTTTTATTTCAGCGTGTGTGTGTGTGTGTGTGTGTGTGTGTGTGTGTGTGTGTGTTTGGAAAAGGGTACATAGGGAGGCTCTTCCTTCCTGGACTAGAAACTTTATAAAACTAGAACCTGAGCCAAAAGGCGATATGCCAGAATTCACTTCCATGGACTCGGGCCTAGAGTGATAGATACATGCAAAGTCTCGGCAGGAGCAGAACAAATGTCAAGTTAAAGAACTGAAACTGTCCCCAAGTAGTAGATGCTTATTTGTTGAACCAGAAGGAATCGAGAACAGCAGAGGTGCTTCCCTCTGTTGACAGTCGTGAAAGGTGTTCATCGACCCATTAGCGGCTATTATGATCCACAGCATAAAAACATGTCGTGCGCTGCAAAGGCTTGAAGCCTAAACAGTTAACCTACAGTCCTTTGTTTCCAGCATGGGGTATGCGGAGATCTGCTTGTCTCAAGAAAAGGGCGTGGACCAGCTGCTCAGCATGGCCAACTGGTAAAGAGCTTGTTGTCATTGTCGTTGTTGTTGGGTGCCATTGAGCCGATTCGGACACACAGTGACCCCATGTGACAGAGGCGCAGTGCCGCATAGAGGTTTCTTGGTTCTCATTTTTAGGGAAACAGATGTCCAGGACTCAGCCCTGCAGGGCTGTGGGGGAGATTCAAACTGCTGACCCTTTTGTTTGTGGCCACAGGCTTAACCGCTGCTCCACCAGCACTCCCTGGTAAAGGGCTTATTACCCTCGTGCAGTTATGGGAAGGAAAAAGGATTCACTTCCGTGGAGTGTTTAAATGTCTCTGGAAGTGCTTCCGAGTGCAATGGAAATGTCATGCTGCAGAGCGAACTGTGTTTGCTAGATGCTGTTGGGTTGTGTCTCACTCACTGCAACCCCCGAGTGCAGCGGAATGAACCCCTACCTGCTCCTGTGCCATCTTCGCAGATTGCATGATGTGTTGTTATGTGTGAAGCCATTGTTGCAGCCACCAGGTCAATCTTCTGCGTTGGAACAGATTTGATGGTGCCTAACAACAACGACGGCAACAACAGCCTATTGAAGGGAAGGACTGCGCCATCACCAGGGCAGAGTTGTGCTGTATGCAATGACAACAGCCAGTTGAACTCCTTGCTCTCAGGTAAAGATTTAACAATTTAAACGGAGTGGCCATTTTGCCCCATAGCTACTCAGTGAAAGTACCCTCTAACCGAGTCAGAGATGGGAGATGTGAAAGAGATGAGAAAGAGCTCTTTTCCCATCAGAATGGAATCTAACTTCTGTGTTGCAGATGACTCTCCTCAAATGAATGACTTTCCTTTTCTCTTTTGGTCTTTTTCTTTCCAGGTAAACGCACGGGTTGGCTTCCTCTTCAAAGCCAAACTCCAGATGGTGACCGGAGGGGTTCTCATTGCTGGAGGCACTGGATTAGGATCAATGTTAGTAGCTGGATGATCAGTGAAAGCTGGATCTTGATTTACATGACTCATCCTACTCAAGGAGCCATGGTAGCAGAAGGGGTTATAGGTTGGACTGCTAACCACGAGGTTAGCTGTTGGAAACCCCCAGCTGCTCCCTGGGTGAAAGATGAGGCTTTTGACTCCTGGATAGAGTTACAGTCTTGGGATCCCACCGAGGCAGTTCTACCTCTCTTAGAAGGTCGTTGTGAGTCAGAATGGACTCAACGGCAGTGAGTTTTTGTCATTGTTGTTCTTAACCTACTCGATGTCCATAAAAGCACCCACAAGCCCCAGGACAATACCACACTGACCTGCACTTTCTGTAAGTGCAGCTTCTGCGCAGCAACTTGAAGCTTGGATGGTGGGCAGCCTTCGCGTGGGGGCAATGGTGGGTTTCTTTAAGAGAAAGCATATGCATAGGCCCTCTCTGGGTGCAGTGGTTAAGGGCGTGGATGCTAATGGAAAGGTTGGCAGTTCTGCGGGAGAAAGGTGTGACGGTCCTACTTCTGTAAAGATATACAGCCTGGGAAACCTTTCGGAGCCTTGCTACTTTGTCCTAGAGGGTCGGCTCCGAGTCAGAGCAGACTCAAGGGCAGGTGCTGAGGGGAGTTTGTTCTGGCCCAGACTGGCTTGCTGCCTGTGAGTCATTGGCCTCTGCCTTTTGCCACACAGAGAGGGCTCGGTTTGCTATTGATTGGTTGCAGGCGCACTCGAGTCAGCTGGTGCTCAGCAATGGCAGCAGTATTGAGTGGTTGAGTTGTATTTGCGGCTTGCCTAGAAATGAAAGCTTTTTATTGCATTATTGTGAGGATGGGTAATGAAAGCAAGTACTCATCGAAGTTATTGATGGCTTTGTGTTTGGAATCAGTAACTAGGGTATCCCGAGCTAGTTGCTTTGTGGGATTTAGCCATAAAATATGAATGAGAATTAATTGGGGAAATGCTTGTTAATAGATCATCATAATGCATTTTTCCTTGTCTATTGGAGAAAATTTCAGCCTCTGCAAAGGAATTTAGAGAGATCAATATGCTCTGTGAAGTATATTTTTATTGAAAAAAAAACCCAAACCATCAGGGTCAGAGAAACTATGGAGTTACATGACATCTACTGACAGTGGGGAGTATCACAGCTCAGATGCTGCCCAGAGAGTAAGCTCCCCACCTATAAATATGTGTAAAAAACACCCGCATGGAGAGATAGGGTGGCCTCCGCCTCTGAAACTGGAAACCCAGTGCCTGAAGTTCCCGAGTCAGCTTTTACTCTTGCTGCAGATTGGACGGGGGAAGTGGTGGCCTCCAGGGCTGAGCGTTCGATTTAACTTCTTTCAGGTTGAAGAACGGTGTCAGCAGCTTGCCCCAAGCCCTGCCAAGGAGCAGGCTCCGCCAGATTGGTGGGCTGGATTGTACACAGGCACACAACACATCAGTGTCTTCTCACCAGAGGGGTGCTGCTGTCGCACACAAGGCAGGCAGCTAGTGGATCTAACACAAAGCCCCAGAGGCACTGTAACTAGGCAGAGGAAGGTAACTCCCGATTCAGGAGAGAGGACAGTTCTTACCATGTCCCGATCTCTCTTCACCATCACGCTGTATGTACAAGAACAACCTCAGACCTCAGCATCATAAAAATAAACATTTCGTTTTGCTTATTGCCTCTGTTGGCTGGCTGGGTGGCATTGCTCATCTGGGAGGGCATGGCTGGCCTCCTAGGGGCTCGCCGGTGTGTTTGTGGTCAGCTGGCAGGCCAGCTGGGAGATGGATGTCTAGGATGACCTTGGATGGATGACTGGGCTCCGCTCCATGAGGCCACTCATCTTCCAGCAGGCTAATCCAAGATTGCTCCCGTGGCAGAGGAAAGAGTTCAAGAGAGCAGGAAGAAGCCCTTCTGTCGCCAGCTGGGAGCTGACAACCCTTCGCCTTCCTTGGCTGCAGCGAGGCATCAGGGCAGCCCAGATCTGAGCATGGCGGGACCAGCTTTAGAGTCGCATGTGGTGGAGAACGAGAACCGTGTTGCGGTCAGTTTAATTGAACCATATTTGGCAGACTGTTCCAACGGGCAGGAAAAACTACTGTTAGGGTGATCATGATAAGCAGCCCGTCAAAACCAGACTGAGCTGTAGTTCTGTGCCAGTACAGAATCTGCAGCGTGGCCAACCTCTAACATACAAGGAGTTTTCTTTAGCAAACGATTTGCCCACCTTTGAATCCACCCTTCAGTGAGATTTTATTTTCAAACTGGTTCTTCAGCTGTGTTGCAAAAAGAGGCTCGTCCACTTCCTCAGGTTGATTTCCATGATGGGCAAAGACACAGTGCACTGAGCCTCACGGTGCATTTTCGTGGTGCAAACCCAAAGAAATGGAGCGCCAGGGGTCTAGGCATTAGTGGGGGCAGGAAGGGCCTCCTTGGGGAGGAGTTGGGATCTGCTGTCAGAGGTTCTGGGTCCAAATGTGCTAAACTGATCACTGGACTCTATTTTTGGCACTTTGCTTAACCTCTCTGCATTCCTGTACCTCCACCAATAATACCAGGTTAACCATGGAGACTCTGAGACTTAATATAGACTGCAGTGTTCCCAGCAGAGAGTAGATTTACAGGCAAGTTCGCCCCTCTATCGCTCTACCCGACATCATCCTGGATCTTAGGCTCTGTGCGAAGGACAGATCTTATTTTCCAGATTGAGAATTGCTGTCAGAGTAAGAGTGGAATCCTTTGTTGCATATCTCCTAATTGGTAAGGCTGTCACTATGATTCGGAGTCAAATCCATAGCAGTGAGTTTTTTATTTCTTTCGGTTTGAAATTTATTGGTCTTTGGGGGGGGGGGGATTTACAATCTGGTGGTCATTAGAAGAGAGATCCAGAACCCGGCCTTCTGACTGAAGGAATTCAATGCCCCATCCCTTTTCCCTCATCTTCCTTAAGAACCAGATTGTCCAGAGACGAAAACACCCCAGCCATCAGAATTGGCTGAGGCAACTCATGGGTTCAGCCATGAGCAGTCTCCATAGCAGTAGCGGGTTGGAGAAAGAAGAATTAACCAGATAAATCTCTCTAAGAAGATGTCTAGCACACCGTAGTCTTCAGAAATGCTAGCTCTAAAAAAAAAAAAGAAAAAAAAGAAAAAGAAATGCTAGCTCTAGTCCTTTTCCTGTAATGGTCTTGGCAGAATGTGAAGAAGCAGGGACCTAGGAGTAGTAACGTCAGTTGTTCACAAATATAACTGAAAAATTGTTGGTTCAAATCCACCAACCACTTCATGGGGGAAATAGACGATATTCTGCTTTTTAAAATATTTACAGCCTTAGAAACCCCACGGAGCAGTTCTACTCTGTTCTATGGATCACTGTGAGTTCAGATCAACTTGATCGCAGTGGGTTGGGATATATATATAAAAATTCCATCTTTGAGACATATATAATAAAGATTCCATTTGTGTGAGTGTGTGTGTGTATATCCAGAATTTTTTTTCAAAGCTATGCTAAATTTTTTTACAAAACAAGCTTATCACCTTCAAAGTACTCTCCATTATACTTAATACAGTTGTCAAATCTGCAATTCCATTCTTGGAAACATTTTTCAAGCTCATCTGTTTGGATGGCGCACAGTACCTTCCTCGTTGTTTTTCTTCACCTCTTCTATGTCATTAAGTCACCGTCCTTTCATGTCCCTCTTCATTTGAGAAAAACAAAAAGAAGTTGAATGGAGCAAGATCAGGTGAGTAAGGTGTGTGGGGCAAAAGACACATGCTGTTTTTTGTTCAAAACAGGCTCACAGAGATGAAAGGTGGTGCGTGTGCATTGTCCTGGTGGTAAAACCAGTCCACCAACTGCCACAAATCAGGCCATTTGTTGTCACACACGGTTTTGCAACTTTTTTCTGAACCTCTAAATAGAAAGCTTGATTAACACTCTGACCTGGTGGAACAAACTCCAAATGTACTACAAATTGGCATTTTCATCCACTTGGGAAGTTGATGGATGTTCAGAATTAGGTTTGTCATTAATCTCTATTTCACCTTTCTTGAAATGAGAAAACCACCCGTACACTTGAGTTTTTCTCATTGGGCTGTCCATGTAAGCTGCGTTCAACATCACAACCGTTTTGCAGCATTTTTCCCAAGCAGGAAACAAAATTTCACAGCTGTATGCTGCTCTCTTAAATTGGCCATCACAAATAAACAAGGTTTGAGTGAAACTTTTATGAAAACAATTCCCTGTGACCAGAGAGAACCTTCCCAGGTGATGCCACTGGATGCATGAACTCAGAGTGAGTTGCTTGATGCTCACCTAGTGGGAAAAACGTGTACTATGAAAGCTCTGCTCAGTGGAGCTTTTTCCATGTTTGTTTTGGTACCCCTGTGTGTGTGTGTGTGTGTGTGTGTGTTTATATATTTCCACACACACTTCCATCGCCTCTTTTATGATTTATATATCATGGACTTTGAAGAGGAGAGGGAAGTAGAGAAATAGAGAAAGTATTTGAAAGAAAAACTCAAGCATCCTTCATTTGATTCTTGGTTCAGAAATACAATTTTCTCAGCTTCAGAGAAAGCACCCAGTGTCCACATTTTCTATACTTTCAAATAGGAGTAAAGGTATTTTCTCTCTGGTGACCTTTGTCTAATAAAAGAGTGTCATTGAATTATAATAATAGCTAACAACATATCGAACACTTACTAAGCACCTGGCACTTTCCCAAAATCAATCTGTCTACTTATCTAGCTATTTCATCTAATATCCATAGGGTTTCTCATTGTTTTCCCTTGAAGATCAGGTAACTGAGACATAAGGAGGTTAAGTAAATTCTTAAAAGAACAAAAAGGTGATGCAACCAATATCCAAATTGTAGCAACTGGCCCCAGAACCAGCTCTCAGAACTCACTATAAAGGCCTGACAGGATCTCCAAGCTTGCCTTCTTGTGTAAATTTGCATTCTAGGTGAACTCTGCTCTCCGTTTAGCTTCAAACCCAAACTCTGTTAGCTTTGGCTGCTCAGCAAGGCTAATGGCCCTAAACCCCACAGAAAGCTGACAGGGCGCCAGCAGGCAGAAGCTCTTGGGAAAGAGTTGGCTGGGCAGGTTTCTTTTATTTTCTTTCTGTCTTGTCATGTTGGGGTGATGGTGCCATAAGGGAAGGTCCACGTTCTCAATGTCCTGGTTGCCAAACGCTCCACCCGCAAGATCTTAAATTAAGAGAAAATGACTGTGATTCGGGGAGAATTCTCCTCCACACGATTCTCTGACTGACACTGATTCACAGGCAGCTGTGGGCAGCTATTTTGGATTTGATGCAAATGTAAATCACGGTCTGTCAGCCACTTTCTGATGGTGATTGA
Source organism: Echinops telfairi (assembly GCF_000313985.2). NCBI lineage: Eukaryota > Metazoa > Chordata > Mammalia > Afrosoricida > Tenrecidae > Echinops > Echinops telfairi. The sequence continues at coordinate 21,989,260 of NW_022103896.1, forward strand.
CATATTTACTGTTGACAATACAAGGTGAACCCTGCAATCCCTTTAGATATGTGGTCCTTTGCCTCGAGACAGCATGCAGGGTGAGAATGGAATGTGGGATTTTGTTCCAGACACACATCTGCTTGGGTTTGTGTTTTTTTTAATCCTCTTGAGAATTCCTCAGGCTCCTCTTGACTGACAGCTAGCACAGAAGTCTTATCGTCTAAGCATGTAAATCTTCTGGCAACTGGCACATATGTTGTTTATAAGAAGGAGCTTAAGATCTTGGGTGTTATGGCTCTTCCTAGCTTCTGGTTCCTCATACCACCATGATGTGCTATAAATTGGAGCTCTTCTCTGACTATTGGCTAATGCCTGGCCAGAGCTGGGGAGAAAGAAGGGCACCAACTAGAAGTCACACTCCCGACCTTGTGATGCCAAGGACTGACTGGGACAGTCAGACTGGGACAGTCAGACTGGAAAAGCCCAGAGTTCTGGGGAATCAAGAT
>NW_022103896.1:21990384-21994564 GCF_000313985.2 Echinops telfairi
GACTCCTCTGTTGGGTTTGGGATTCATTGCAATGGCTGCACAAACTCACAGACAACCCTCACAACTCTGCGTTTTGCTAGGGGAGTAACAAGCTGCCACTTGAATCGGGACAAACTCCAGATTCAGATCAAGGAGGGCAGAGGGAGCTCTGAAAGGCTCTCCTGAAGTGGTGAGCACTTTCCTCCCTCCTTCAGTTCAGGCCAACCCTCTCAGCACGTCCTGGCCGTGTAAGCAGCAGACCCTTCTCTCCACCACGCTCACCTCCTTTGGGTCATGTGCACCCCCTCTCAATCCCACAGGCTTCTCTTGGGCCCCTTCACAACAGACCTCTCGGCTTCCTCCTTCTGAGTCCTCAGGCCCAGCCTGCTATCAGCCATTGGCTTATAATTCTCAGTCCAGATGGGCCACCTGCAGCTGCCATTGGTAGATCTACATGACCCCCGCCTCTGCCTTTCTCCTCTCTGCTGGAACCGGCCCAGCTAGTGTTGCAGCTGGATCAACTTTCTTAGTTCCTCTTTATTTATCCAAACCATTGTATTAGGAGCTAAACCAGACATCATACCATTCCATAGTAGAATTGCATCAAGCAGTGTTGTACAATTGCTACGACAGCTTCAAACTACGTCTTCCCTCTGAAACTCCTTGATATCAGCTCCCCTTGATCCCCCACCTGTCCCCCCTCCACCTCCCCCCGCCCCACCCCGCCCCCATGAGCCTTTATCTACATGCCGTCTCTATAGGTTTATCAGCCCTGGGTTCCACATACCGAACAACAGTAAGCACACAGCAGAGACACTCAGTGATGACTTTCTAGAAGCAGCTTTGGGCAGCACCCTGGCAGCCAGAGTCCTCTCCAGGCGCATCTCTGCTGTCTGTTCCGCGGGGATCCTTCCAGGCCTTTTGCCACCAGCCCTGCTGCTGAGTCCTCAAGTGCGGCATCCCCTCCAGGGTGCGGGCCTCCACCCACATTACAACTATGTTGGGGCTCCTTGGCTCCTCTCTCTGCTTCTGCCTCTCTCTTCTTGCCTCTCAAACCCGACATGAAATGGGTTGCGTATGCAGACGCAAACTCCTTGCCAGCGTTCGGGCCTGGTCCACCCAGAAGGACCATAAACTAACCTATCCCCTTGGTGGATCGGCCACTCAATTTGCATCGCAAACTGTCCAAATGCTACCAGGTGTGTAAAATAGACCAATCACAGGGCAGAGGGAACCCAGGGTCAGGCAAAAGGTATCAAGTCATCAAGTTGTTTACCGCTGACCCAGGAGATGTCAATCAACCTGGACGAAAGTAACACATTCTGGGAGAGAAACTTGGGAGACCTCCTCTCAAGTTGCTTCTCCAAAGTACAACTTAAAAGGCAACTTCAAAGGATTTGGGGGGTGGGGTAGGGGATTTCCTAAGCTAGTTTTCCAAGGAACCTAGGTAAAATGCCACCTACAGGAATTTGTTTCATTGCAACCACTCCTTGGTTGCTTGACTCCAGTACCAGAGAATCCCTAGCTGTCTGATCAATTCCAGTTCGTGGTATCCACATGTGTTAGGAAGTAAAACTGTCTCATGGGGTTTTGTTGATGATAATCAATATTATCTCCATGGCTCCCTGGATGGGTGGGAACCACCAATCTTTGGGTTAGAAGTCAATTGCAAACGACTTGTGCTACCCAGGATCCTATCCTTGTGCTACTAGATCCTATAAATATAAAGAATGATCATTTGAAAAATACAAAGCTCAGACTCTATGTTTTAAGTGATTGAGAACCAAGGTAGATATGTTATTATATTTTATATGCACAAATAGCTTCACAACTATGTTTTTGTCCATATGTGTAGTTACTTGGCAATTTTGCTTAAACTTTGGGAAAACTCTGGATAGCCATTACCCAAATTGCCTTTTTGAAAAATTTTACTACCTTAGGCTAATGTTAGCTATGTGTGAAAGTGACTCTCTTGGTTCACTCTGACCAGTATTATACTTATCATTAAACTCATTATATGATCATCAATTCTTGAGAATAGACAGGGCCCCAACACAACACTAGAAGCGGCCACCTTCCAATCCCCAGGTAACCCCAGGGCTTTGAGCACTGTAGATGTGCTTGTCAGCAACGGATGCATCAACTGGCATGGGAATAACTCGGGGTGGATCATCCCAGAACCCCTGGCACTTCCAGAAGAATGTTTTCTTAGTCAATTCCTTCCTCAACCCTTTAATTGGGTCTCCTCATAGCCTGATGTGGCCTTGATTCATCCTAAAAATACAGGTGATGCTATCACCAAGGTATACCCAATCACTAAGTCTCTCTGATCCTGTGCCCTGGGTGAGCAGACTGTCAGCATTGCAAGCCTTTTGCTTAAAACAGCGGTTCTCAACCTGTAGGTCATGACCCCTTGGGGGTCGAATAACCCTTTCACAGGGATCGCCCAGTTCATAACAGTAGCAAAATTACAGTTATGAAGTAGCAACGAAAATAATTTTAAGGATGGGGGGTCACCACAACACGAGGAACTGTATTAAAGGGTCACAGCATTAGGAAGGTTGAGAACCACTGTCTTAAAACAACGTTGGGAGAAGGATTCAAACAAGCTTTGGTGTCCTACAGATCCTAGATGAAATCCAGGCAGTCTCCTGACCCTGAGTGTAAGTCTGGGTTGTCTAGAGAAACAAATTCAGAGACTCATATATATGTAAGAGAGAACTTTATATCAAGAAGTAATTATGCATCAATAAAACATCCCAGCCCAGTCCAGGCCAAGCCCATAAGTTCAATGTCAGGCCATGAGTCTTCTATTAGCTCAAGAATACCTATCAGACTCATGCAGCATATGCAATGTTGTTGAATGCAAGATCACAGGCTGCTAGGTGGAAAGTCCTGTGGATACACTGGCAGTGGACACATCTTCAGGGCTCCATGTGGCTTGTCAGCAGGATTGTGAAGCAGAGGGAGTGTATGTCCCCTCTCTAGGGAGGAAGACAGGAGTTCCCAGAATCCTCAAGAGAAGGCCATGCCCACACAAAGGCACCGTTGGCTGTGACCTGATTAGCAGGCTAGACACCATCCCTTCGCTCCAGTGGACAGAAGATTACGCAACCGCCACACGCTCAATGCCAGTATCCCCAGTAAAATAATAGGAGTAGTAAAGCTAACAGTTACTTAGTCCACGCCATATTTCAATCCTCATATTGAGCACTTTACTGCACAAACCAGTGGCCGAGATGATCCTTTTAAAACATAAATCATATCAACTACCCCCTGTCCCCTAAAACTCATCAGCACTTTGCTGTGCCATTTGAATGAAAAGCTGAAGTCCTTATTATGACCTTCAAATGCCCTACATGACACTGCTCTGATGTCCCCTGCAGGAGCTTATCATTCATCTTCTTGAGCCACACTGGCCTCCTCAGATGCCCCAGGCGCATTCCTACCTCGGGATCCTTGCATATGGTTCTCCCTCTGCTTGAAATACATCTTGCAACTGTAATATACTCTACAAACCCAGAGTCTTCTGGTCTTCTTCCAAGAATCACCTTCTTATGAGGTCTTCTAGAAAACCTACCAACCTCTTACCTTTGCTTTGTTTTGATGAATTTTATTGTATCAAATATATTACTATATCTATTTATCCAGTGAAGTGTCTCCTCTCTCCCTCCCTGCCCCCATTAGTATGCAACAACCCCCAGAGTGGAGTTTGCTATTTTTCCTTACCATTGTGCCACTAGCACTTGGAAGAGTGACGCATAAATAGCAAACCCAAACTAAAACCAAGGCCACTGCCATCTAGTTGACTCATCCTCATAGGGACCCTACAGGACAGAATAGAACGTCTATAGGAACCACAGTCTCATAACTCTCCTGTGGAACAGATGAGGGGTTTGAACCACCGACCTTGTGGTTTGAAGCCCACTGTGTATTCTTCCACAATACCACCAGGGTGCATAAACTCCAAACCAAACTCACTGCCATCAAATCGATTACAACTCATGGAGACCCTATCAGGCAGGGTAGAGATGTCCCTGTGGGTTTCCAAGACTGACTGTTTAGAAGCTTTGTCTTTCTCCTGAACCATGGTGTATAAAAGCATTGAGTCAATACTGACTGATAGCAACCCCCTGTGGGTTTCTGAAACTGTAATTGTTTACAGGAGTAGAATGCCCAGTTTTTCTCCCTAAGAGCTGCC
>NW_022103896.1:21994935-21996731 GCF_000313985.2 Echinops telfairi
AAATCATCTGCCCAGGAAGCAGTGGTATTGGGGCATAGGCCTGTCTTCGTAGTCCTCTATGATCAATTGAAACTCTTGGTGCACACCGACTGAAATCCCCCCTCTGCAGTCAGCACCTGAGGCCATTGCAAGTTGATTCCAACCTAGCTTTTTGAACATGGAAACTGCCTTCAGCCATCACAAGGTCACCCATTCTGTGATTTCTCACACACTGTTCCCTTCCTCTCAATACATGCAAGTCTTTCTCTATTTTTAGGCTCAAGACAACTTGATGAAGTCATCTATGACAGCTTCGCTTCTATTGTTCATGGTCGTGTCGTAGCATAAGGATCTTCTCCGGTGTAGGCTTCTCCAGGCGCAACTCCAGTGTATTTACCTTTGTCTTTTCCATAATAGCCCGTAGAGAACAAAGACCACATCCACTCAACAGATGACCCCACAGCCCCTCCTCACATGCATTTCACAAGTGTCTGGGAAACTACACACACAACACAGTGGCGTATTTCCAAGTGGGGAATATCTCTGAGTGTGGACAATCAGATATAATCAATGATAATGGAGTATGATACGGAACACAAAGTGACATTTAGGGAACAGAGGAGTAAGTTGCATGTTTGTTACATAAAAAAACCCATCAATCCACTCCATCAGCACCATCTAGAAAATCAATCAAACCAGCTGTTTCGTTGTTTGACATTTGTAGACAAAACAAGTAGATTGAATTTCCTCTCCTTTATATAGTGGTTTGTTTCTCCCCCCACCCTCTGTTTTGCTGTTACATAAACTGTCCTTAAACATTTAAGGTGTTTCTCAGAAATCAATCTGACATGTCTTTCTGAAATTCATAATCTCTTGACAGTTTGGGATGGGGAATGAGGAACGAGGGCAAAAGAAGATGTATTTCCAGCTCTTATATTTCTGACGGTGTTTCTCTTGCTGGGAAATAACAATGTGGCTCCAGCCAAGGGTGTCGCTTAATTTCTGAGCTGGCAATAGATTGGGGTGTGTTAGGTAAAGAGAGAAAATAGGCAGGATCGCCTTCTCTCAGGGCTCTCTTCTTAAACTTGCCTCCTTGCACAAACTCTGGGACCTCCCTGACCCAGTGCACACCCACATGATACAGTGATCTTTTAGAAGGCAATGATCGACATAATGTATATGAAAATGTTTTAAGTGTATAGCATCCTCAAGTCATGGAAATCCATATGCTAACCCACCCACCCTCAGGGTATTTCTCGACACCTGTCATTAAATAGCTTCCTCTGCGTGCAGCCCTGGAAGCTGGAGGACAGGTGGAGAGCCACGCACCCACTTCTGAACAGCCCTCCCCCCATACTACTTTCCTTTGGTTGAGCCAGTTCTCTTCCTTTGGCTGAACCAGTACCTGCTCTAGAGGTTCTCAGAGTCAGACTCAACTCCAGGCGCATTGCGATCCCAATGCCTACATCTCCAGATGGTTCTTCCTCGGCTCTACTGCCACAGAAACGGTAGCATTGGCCTCCAGAAGTTAGATCCAGACCTGGGTCCCCCAACCTCTCTCCAGACTGCTAATACACCATGAAGGAAAGTTCCCTGTAAAGAATGGAGTTTTGAAATGCTGGGTGAAAACACAGCTTACCAGGTGTCTTTCTGCAAGATGTCTCAAAGCCGTTAGTGTGATTTCTTATGCATTGCAATCGTGGAGGGGAAGCACGGACATGTAATGGTTCTCAAATGTTCTTGACCATGAAAACCAACCCCTCCCCTCCTTTTTATTCCCCAAGTGTATCTTGTAAGGCTAATTTTCTTTTTTTTTT
>NW_022103896.1:21998321-22001628 GCF_000313985.2 Echinops telfairi
TGGGAAATGTTATGAGAAGTATAAATGAACAGGAATGGTTTCTGTGTGAGACTAGCAACATGGCCCTTGCTACAGGGGGCCCAAACGTATGCCCCCTCCCCAAACTAATCCACTGCCATCGAGTCCATTCTGACTCAGAGTGACCCCTACAGGTCAGAGGAGAACTGCTCCATGTGGCTTCTAAGACTGCAAATCTTTATGGGGCTGCCCAGATAGCCTCCTCTTTCTACTTTGGAGCAGCTGATAGATGCGAATCACCTTTCTTGGGCTTCACATCTCAATGCTTAACCCAATGTGCCACCAGTGTTCCTTATGAGGTGCAAATATGAATGAAAATCCCAACTCACCCACAATCTTTAGGAGGCAGGATTGGAATGTGAGCTAAGAGAAAGTCTGGTGACAAGATCTTGACTTCCCACACAAGCCATCAGAGAGGCCGTCAGAGGCATTGTGCTAACTGAATTGTAATGGGCAAAAAATTCCAACCACAAGTCATCACTGTGGGATACAGGTACCATATAAGACTCCCAAAAGACTTGACCATGACAAGGAGAAGACACCATAATAATGGCACTGAACCTTCCAATTCTCATCTTTCTAGTAGAATTGTTTGCTACTTGCCCTTTGGCAGAATTCTAATTGGTGATAGTCAACAAGTGGACCAGTAGGTGGCATCATGATAAATGGAGAAAAGATGAAAGTTGTTAAGGATTTCATCTTGTTTGATCCATAATCCATGATCATGGAAGCAGCAATCAAGAAATCAAATGACCTACTGCATCAGGTAAATCTGGTGCACAAGGCTTCTTTCCAATGCTGAAAAACAAGGATATTGCATTCAGGGCTAAGGTATGGCTGACCCAAACCATGGTATTTTTAATTGCTGTGGGAAAGTTGGACACTGAAATAGGAAGATGAAAGAAGAATGGTTGTATTTGAAGTATGGTGGTGGAGAAGAATATTGAGAGCACCACAGACTGCCAAGGGACAAGCAAATCTGTCCTGGAAGAAGTACAGTCTGAATGTTCCTTAGAAGCAAGGATGGCGAGACTGCATCTCGTATACTATGGACATATTGTCAGAGAGACCAGTCCCTGGAAAAGGACATCATGGTTGGTAAAAATAGAAGGGCAGCAAAAAAAAAAAACGAGGAAGCCCCTCAACAGGATAGATGGACACAGTAGCTGTAACCATGGGCTCAAACACATGAACAGTTGTGAAGATGGTCCAGGGCACAGCGGGGTTTCCTTCTGTTGTACTTTGGGTCGCTATGGGTTGGAACTCACTTGAAGGCACCTGACAAAAACAATAAGAGACAGGCAGCTTCCATATCTACTGAAATACAACTTCTGTCCAGACAGATGCCAAATGGGCATCTTTTCTGTGTGCCTCAAAATGTAGTGGTCAGAGCGACTGGTCAGAACGAGTCTTGTCTGTAGATGTTTCCCCCTCACCAGCTTCTTGCAGCAGCTCAGCCAGCATGGAAGGCAAGTCCCTATCACCAGCTCCTCGGTTCCCAAATGAGCCAGTTCACACCGTTCAATTTCCTATAAGTAACTGAGCTAACTGCTTAAATGGTCCTTTTGAAAATAGGTTCATTTATTGGCTTAATGGCTTAGGATGCATTCTTTGCAAATTCAGCCCGGAGGGCCCAATCAGATGATGAAATATGTGTGGCTGGGCCACTGCAAGAATTGATTAGAGGAGGCTCTTTCTTGCTTCCTGATGCTCTGCCGACAGGAATTAAAATGCAAACAAGATGTTGTCCTTAACTTTAGAAATTTTGAATAAGAACTTTCTCTCCCACTAGGGCTACAGCGGCCCAGGCCAGTTCAAAAGGAGAAACTTAGTTTAACGGCAGAAAACTGGGAAGGAAAGCTTTTCAAATTGATGTGACTCAGAAACAAATGTGCACTCCCAAATATGTGAACTTTGTAAAGAGGATGGACTGAAATGCATGGCTCAAAAAATCAGACAGCAAGGCTCCTCGTGGCTTCTCTGGGTATGAAGGGAGAGCGTAGATGGAAGACTGGATTATCCAAACACTACCCTGCATCCCTGGCAGCAGAAAGGGTGATGCTTTAGATTGAGAACACAGAGGTCTGCAGGGGGAACCAACCAGCCAATCCAAGGGCGAAAGATAGACATTCTACTTCCATAGAGATTTCAGCCTTCGAAACCCAACAGGAATCACTAGTCCCTAGGTCTGTAGAGAGATCTCCAAAGTACCACAGGACCTCTGTGATGGAAATTGCTGGAAAGGAGGTTCTCTTCTCATTGGGGACCCTGCCGGGGCTAGAAGAAGTATGGAACCTCATGACTGTCTGAACAGGGCTCTGAGCATCCATTGCTGGTACCTTCCTACCCCGCCCCCTGCCATCTGGTCCTCGGCTTTACTTCTCACGTCAATCTTTCCCACAGGGTTGGAACAGATCCAAGTCTAGGGACCAGAGTTGCCAGTGACAGAAACTCTGATTCAAAACCAACTACACAAAACGACCACAGAAAAGAGAACCTTTTCCTTACCACCTGTCATTAAAAAGTACGAGGACATGTCTCCTTCAAGTCCAGCAGTATTAGGAGCTGAAGTGTCAGTCTTCTGGACCTGATACCTTATCTCATGGTCCTTTGAACCTTTGGGCTGGCTTCATTCACAAGCAGGTGCTCGCCTCCCGTCCTAGCAGTAAAATCAGCTTAGCAACCGCAATGACAAGAGAATGTCTTTTATTAAGACCTGGAGTGCATTTAATCAACAGATGTCTGAGGAGGAAGCAGTGAGGAGCACTGCTGTCGAGAAATGCTCGTGCCCAAGCAATGCCCAAGCCGAGCGTGTCCTCTGGCTCTCCTTCAGGGAAGTTGACCTTTTAGAGGAGTGCTCCCTCTCCCCCCTAATCCTCCACTATCCAAGTGACACTCTAGTTTCTCTCCATCATCGGGCTAGACTGCATGGAACACCCTGACTGGCTTCTCCAGCCTGGCCAGTGAGGATGATAATGATAGCCCATCTTAATTGAGTGTGTTTGTCAACATAAACTCATGTAATGCTTGTAAGGTCCATGGGTCTTGTCGTGTTGCTGTTAGGTGTTGCCGAGTCGGCTTCTATGGACAACAGAACAGAACACTGCCCGGTCCTATGCATCCTTGCAGGGGTTGTCATGCTTGAGTCTTGATACCTGATCCCTTCGACACTTTGTGATCACAAAAGCTGGTGTGCTTCTTCCATGTGGGCTTTGTTGCTTCTGAGCTAGATGGCTGCTTGTTTAACTTCAAGCCTTTAAGAACCCAGACGCTATATCTTTTGATAGCC
>NW_022103896.1:22002460-22061675 GCF_000313985.2 Echinops telfairi
AAATGTCCATTTTAATGCTGAACAGACCGAGGTAAGAAAGGATGAGGACACCTCCATAGCACGTAGGCTATAGAAAACAAGGGGCTGGTACTTGTTGAGAACAATTTGGCCTTCTTATTTCCTTGCTCCTATCTGCTCCTTTCTCCCAAAGAGTGCTGGTGATGCTGTAGGTTAAGCATCCGGCTGCTCATCAAAAGGTTGGCATTTCAAACCCACCAGCAGCCGAAAGATGAGGCCGTCTGGGCTGTGCTCTAAGCGTCTCAGGAAGGTTCAAGAGCAGCTCTACTCTGTCTCACAGCATGACTATGGCCTGAATTGACTCAGCAGGACCAGATGAGATCCTTTCCCACTGCAAGAAGACAGCGTGACCCAGCAAGAGTTCAGGGGAAGGAGAAGGCTGGTCCCTGAAGCAATACCTCTGCAAGAGAAAACCCCACGAGGTCTCTTTCATTTTATGTAATAGGTAAATTTCTGAAAAGATGTTTGAAATCTCCCTTGTATAAATCAATTTCTTTGTTTCCCTTGCAAACTTTGACAAAGCACCTGATAAATGCCTCAGACTTTTGCCTTCTGCTGGATTTTTTTTCCTATCGTGATTTATGACTTAAAATAATCCTTCAAGCCTGGAATTGAACCCATCCCTGGGGACCCACTCTCAGCCAAATAAGAGTCGAGCCGATAAGATGACTAATAACTCTGGGAAAGAATGTACTGCTCAGTACAATCAACCCAATGGCAGCATTTGCTCAGAAGGCAAGAAGGGGGAGGGAAGAATGAGGAGCACACTGGGGAGCACAGGGAGGAAGTGGAGAGAGTACTGTTACCTGGAAAGGAATGCAACCAACGTCCTGAAACAAAAAGAGTATCACGTGTTGAATGGAAAACCGGTGTGCTCTGGATCCTTTCATCTAGGCTGCAGGAAAATGAATTAAGGAGACACTTAGACATGGACTAGGACTTTGGAAACTCTTTAGGGGATGGTAGGTTTTATTCTGATGGGTCCATGTTATGGGCCCACGGGCCACCGTGACGAAAACACTGGCTGCTGACTGAAAGGTCTGCTGTTCAAACCCACCAGCTGCTTCAAGGGAGAAAGATATGGCGAATATGCTTGTGTGAAGAATTGCAGCCTTGGACACATGGAGGCCATTCTGCTCTGTTCTGTTGAGTCACAGTGAGTTGGAATTGAGCTTGGTGTGGCAGGAGTGGTGGGAGTGGGGAGCGGACTTGTTAAAAGTGGGCTCTTACCTGCAGACCATCGAGCTCATCCTAAGTGAGAAGGTGACTCCGTCTCTTAGCACCACCGTGCTGCCTTCTCATTTACTCAAAAGGAATAGCAATTGCCTTGCAACATTTTTTTTTTTTAATGCAGTTTCCCACATTTGGGGAAATTGCAGGAGTCAGCACATCCGGAGTGCAATGGATAAGCCTTGCTCTGGGAAAACCACCTTCGTGATCATGGTATCTCCCCTGCCAGGGAAGTATCGCCTTGCAACATTTTTGTAAAATAGTTTTGCTCCGCTCAGAAACTACCACCTTCTTCCTAGCCTATTTATAAAGGTCACTAAAAATATGATGCTTTTACTGGGATGAACTTGAACTGAAGATCAGTAAGTGTTATGCTGGTTCCCACTGGGTTTGGTGAGCCCAGCTGACAACATTGTCTTGTACTGGCCGATGACGCAGACTCTCCACCAGTTAACGCGGGAGAAATGGAAGGAGATGTGGATACTCATTGGCTTTGACCTACTTTTTTCCATTTTTAATTGTGAATTAGGTGAAAGTTTACATGCAGATCATTAATTTTTCATCGAACTATTCATGCACACTTTGTTTCAACCAATCCATAGCAATCCCCTCTGTGAACTCTCTCTCAACTCACATCCTGTGTTTTGTTTCCATTTTACCTTCTTCCCCAACCCTATGAATTTTATCTGTGGGCAAAACTGCCCTGTGGATCTTAAATAATTTATTAACCTATTGAGGAGCCGTGGCAGTGTCATGGGTTATACATTGGGCTGCTAACTTCAAGTCCAGCAATTCAAACCCCCCAGCAGCTTCTCCAGAGAAAAATGAGGCTGTCTGCTTCCGAAAAGATTCACAGCCTCAGAAATCAGTTCTGCTTGGTTTCATGGGGTCACTGAGTGAAATAGTACAATGCCATAGAAATAAAAGGAAAGGAGAACAAAGTCAGAATCAGTTCAGAGAGCAGTGGGTCTGGTGGGTACTCCAATGATGTGCGAGGTGAGGTCAGGGCCAGACCTAAAGAGTGACGGACAGTCATAGCCTTGGGTTTCCACAAGTCTCTACCCATCCAGTCAACCTTCTTTCTCGTACAGGTCTGAAGCCAGTTCCACGCTTTCCTCACACGCACTGCAGGCTCTTCGAATTAGATCCTTTTCAGAAGAGTTTGTAGTTAGCCAGGCACCATCTAGTTCTTTGGGTCTCAGGGTTGTGAAGAGACTAACATTGCACCTTTGATAACTAACCTACTCTTTGAAACGATGCTTTCCACAATTGATTTGCATATGGTTATGATTCAGCAGGCCATTTGGGGACTTCATAAGCCAATGGCCAGATGTAAAGTTTTCAGGCGAGTGAGCAATCACCACAGGTACATTGGAGCTTTTTCCCCTCCTGTGAATTCTGAAGAAGGACGGAAGATCTTACACTCGTCAGTTGGCTCTAAAATGGAAGGTGTGTCTCTTCCTGGTTTGGCAGAGCTGGTGTTTCTCAAGGATCTGGACACAGACGACAAAACGCCCTCCACCAACAGGCCATCATTTCAGGGGCTGTCGTTTCTGGGTAGTTAGAGTTTAAGATTTGCTATGTTTGATGGTCATTGTAGCTTCCTTCAGAGATGAGTAGATTTTCAAATCACAAAACATCAGGCAAGCATTAAAGTGAATGTGAAAATCAATGACCCTTCATAGTTATAAGTATGCAGATGGCCACACCAAGGCCAGTGGACCCGTGCTTAAAGAGCCTGGGACAGACGGCTTTCTTTATTCAATTTCTCTGTCGTCTGCTCCCCCCATCTCATGCTACCACAGAAATGTGTCAGTGAGTTCAAATCTCTGTGACTAATCGAGATGCAATTTATAAGCCATTTTGCCCATATCAATGTAGCAGAGGCTTGGGCGTTCTGCAACTGGCCTCCTCCACTGGGCTCCCTGCCCCCACCCTCCCTCACAAGCCTAGACTCTGCTTCCACATCCCTTCCCTTGTTTAACTGACCTTGACACTGCCCTGGCAACAACACTGCACTCGGTGCTTTAAGACCATCAGCAGGAAGGCCGGGGGCTGCCCAGCTAGAGAACCAAATGTGTTACTGCTATTAGGATCTGCACCAGCACACACTTCCTGCCAGCAGGCACTGGGGTACCATTTTGCAGGGCTATCTTCTTAGACCATCACTACCACCCTGCGAGGGGCACTGTTACTGCCATTTTGTCGAACAGCAAGCAATCTCAGAGAAATGAAAGTTAACATGAACAAGTATGTAGTGGTTACGTGCTGGGCTGCGATCCACATGGTGGGCAGTTCAAAACCACCGGCCTCTCCTTGGGAGAAAGACTAGACTTTCCACTCCCTGAAACAATTGCGGTCTCTGAAACCCATGGGGCCAGGGCTGGCTATGAGTCAGCATTGACCCCATGGCAGTGGGCCTTTATGTACTGTCAGGAGCCCTGGTGGTGGTATAGAGCTTACCCATTGGGTTGTGATCCTCAAGGTCCACAGTTCAAACCCCCCAGCTGCTCTGTGGAAGAAAGATGGGGCTTTCTACTCCTATAAACACTTACAGTCTTTGAAACTCACGGGTCAGTTCTACCTTGTCCTGTGGGGGTCACTAGGAGTGGTCACTGTGCTTGCTTTTTGAGTTATAGGTAGCCCAAAGCACTGAAGGTTTGGTGCATTTTCCCCTCTTGGGTGAGAGACCAGGGTTCCCTTCTCAGCCAAGGCACTCCATGTGCAGCCTCCACCCCTTTTTGAGTGGAGGTTGGTGTGCTGAACAGGTGTCTGCAAAGCCTCCAGACAAAAACTCGAAAGAAAGGCCTGGCCATCCTCCACTAGGATTGATAGGTAAGCCACCTGCAGGCCATTGTGGGAATGCTGGGAGACACACAGTGTTTGTTTCTGTGTGCAAGGGCCGACTGCATGGCAGCACCCAATGGCTCTTGACCACACCCTCAATTTAAAGGTGAGATGACCTATTTTCACTCTTGGCTTGGTGTCCCTCCCAGAAGTGAACTGGAAAATACCTCTGGATGGGAATCTCTTTTTGGTATTGCAATGGTTGTGAGCCCTGTTGGCATGGTAGTTATGTGTTGGGCTGAGATCCACAAGGTTAGCTGTTCACAACCACCCACAGCTCCGTGGAAGAGAGACAGGGCTTTTTACTCCCACAAACAGTTGCAGTCTCGGAAACTCACAGAGGCAGTTCTGCCCTGTCGTGTAGGGTTGCTGTGAGTCACATAGGTCTCTATGGCAGTAAGCTTGGCTTTGGAAACATCTCTCTGTTATCATCTATCTATCCGTGTATATATATCATTGTTTTCAAATGTTAGCATGGTTTTAGAATTCTAGAAATGTTTCAAGGAGCGTGCCCTGCTCCAGTTAACATCTGATATTCCTGAGATCTATTTGTCACAACGAATGAAGGAACCAGCCTTGGTCTGTGATTCATCACTAGCGCAGTTCCCAGATAGTGCAAAGCGTAAGCGCTAAGGTTAGCAGATCAAACGCACCCAGTGTGCTTGGAGGAAAGGCCAGGCAATCTGCTTCAGGAAGTTCACAGTCTCAAAACCCTGTGGAATATAAATCTTCTATGCAGCACACGGGGTCACCATGAGTTGGAATTGACGCGATGGCAGCCGCATGGGTGTGTGTGTGTCTTGTTATTTGTGCATCTCTTTCCGTTTTTGCCTTGTGCCCTTTTTCTGTCTCGAGACCCCATAAACAGGCCCCCATCTGTCCCACCCCATTCAGTTGCCATGCCTCCCTTAGGCCCCCTGGCCTGTGACAGTTTTCTCAGGCTCCCTTTGCTTTGGGCGACGTTGACAAGAGTTGAGGACCACTGGGGAGGGATTTTGTAGCAGTCTCTCAATGTGGGTGCTTTGCCCATTTTGTCTGGCATCTCTTTGGACTCATAAACAAAGGCCTGGTGGCTTCGTTAGGAAACCTTCTCAAAAACACTTGTATTGTCAGAGCTTCACTTGCAGATGAGAACACGCCTCCAGGGTCAGTGTGAATGGAGCCATTTAGGGAAAGGATAGCTAGGCACAGCCAGGGCAACTGCACTTTTGAACTGAATGAAGACAAGGACACATTTCCTAAGAAATCCGTCACCCCAGAAATCTCTTTCCCATGCACACTCCACTCTAGATATTTATAAGAAAGCGAGAAGTCATTTTTCCAAATAATCCGGTGGATGAGACTTTGGTGTCAGTTAATGATAAAATTGTCATTGTAAATAGCATGTTCACGGCCAACGAAAACAGATGTCCATCCAACAATTTGGAGCCATCCAATGCATAAAACAATTTGCAGATAATCTCCTAAACTGATATAGTATCAGAATGTATTCATTGTCAATTAGCTGTACATCCAGGCTGTATGTCTAATTGACCAGTTAATTCCCAGGCTATCTCAGGAGCTACTAAACATGGCTTACAATGGACCCCTGGGTACTGCACTTCCAAATGACTCACTGTTGATAAGCAACAGAACAGATTCCTTTGCTTGTGCAAGGAAGACAGAGTGCACGATGCTGCCTTCTGTATGCAAAAGCAGGGGCCCATCAAGCTGTTGTTGACTCGGTCTGAATTCTTAATGCAGTGGCATAATCATGAAGCATCTCTATTCAAGGGACTAGCTACTTCAACTGTCTTAAGGAAAGACATCTTTCACCAAGATTGTGATATTGGAGACAAGAAAATGAGGCCGAAATAGCCGATCATAATCTTAGAAAAAAGCCTTCTAAGTGGAAGCTCTTGAGAATGGCTGTTCTCTGAAACACACCTAACTTGGGACAGTTTGAGTAGGTACAAAAGTCCCTTGACCATGGCTGCCAAAAGATTCTGTATCCACTTTGGAGTCCAGTGGGAAGTTCCTCACAGCACCACCACTGAACGATGTCCTTTCTCTCCCACCATCCATCACTGCAAGTGAACCTGGCAAACTCCCGTTTATGAAAATTGAGCCAAGGTTCATTACAACAGGGATATGATAGTTGTGAGCTGCAATCAGGAGCCTCTCGGTAATCCAGATGCTGCTAATCCAAAGTCAGTTGGAGTCACGCGGAGGTGCCTCAGAAAAAGACTTAGCTAGCAGTCTCTTCTGAAAAAGCAGTCACTGGAAGCCTTAAGTAAGGGCACAGCTCTACTCGGACACCTGTGTGGTTGTCATAGGCTAGCGTTGACCTAGGTGGCAACTGGTTAATTAGAGATCAAGGTGATTTTCTAAGCACCCCCTGGGCAGGCTTCTGTGTGCACTTCTCACTGGGGCCCAGTAGCTCTTGACTCCAGGTATAGGCATACTACACAAACCCAGAGAGACCAGTTCATTTCCAAAGAGGGAACCAGAAGTGGTCGGGGGCAGGTCTCCGATGGTTGAATGATATCAGGTCTTTGCCTTCAACTCAGAACTCACCCTTTCTTTTTGGGACTTGGGTTTTGAAGCACCCTCATTGAACCGGAAGGTCAGCAGTTCTAAACCACCTGTTACTCCAAGGGAGAAAGAGGAGACTTTCTACTCCCATAAAGAGTTGCAGTCTCGGAAACCCACAAAGGCAGTTAGTTCTACCCTGTCGTACAGGGTCACTGTGAGTCGGCATCAACTCGAGGGCAGAGTGTATTTTTGTTTTCCCCATTGTCTGGAGGCCTGCACTGCAGCAGAAATTGGAAGTAGTCTATTATTGATTGCAGCTGCATCCTGGTTTGGCAGAGGAAGATGAGTGTAGAAAGCAAATTCAGTCCCATTGGCAAGGATACACTCCAGGTGAGCAACAATCAGGAAAGATGCCTAGAGGCAAGGTTTCAGTCCTGGGGTCAGAACTGACAGTCCCAGGATGGATAATGAGTGCCTTATCTTCCCCCCCCAGAGTGTAGCTCTGGGTGTAATTATAATATGAAGATGAACACAGCGTGGAGAGTGATCACAATGCTCATTTACACCCACAGGAACAATCCTTTCTCTGCATTCTACTGGGGAACACAGTGGTAGTACAAGATATATGTGCTAAGTGTGTGTGCTTTGTGTGTGTTTCAAATGATGTTATTCTTAGAATACACACAACAAATTCACTGTTCCTATCTTATCACTTTGACTTCTTACAGGTAGTCCTTAAAGGAGCATGTGCTCAATGTAGATACACATTCTTACTTGTTAAGGTAAAATGTTATTTGGCTTTAAGACAACAAAGTATATTTTTGGCCTAAGGTTTAAAGATTATTTTAGGGCAATTGTTTCAGGGCTTCATCCAGCCTCCATGGCTCCAGAAAGGCAGGAGTTCCTGAGATTTTGAAATTCCATTCTGCATCTCCCGCTTTTGAGAAGGACTCATCAAAATCTGTAATGTCATACCACTCACGATGTCAACAGCATTCTTCACAGAAATGGGAAAACCAATTCTTAACTTTGTATGGCTTGGCAAGAAGCCCCTAATAGATAAAGTGATGTTGAAAGAGAAGAATGAAGTAGGAGGACTCACACTTTCTGGTTTTAAAATATACTATACCACTACAATAGATAAAACAGCCTGGTGCTGGTATAAAAATAGATACATAAGCCAACAGAATGGAGTTGGGATTCCAGAAATAAACTCATACATCTCTGGTCAACTGATGTTCGACAAGTGCTAAATTCATTTGATGGGGAAAGAAGAGTCTCTTTAATTAAGGGTCTTGGGAACGCTGGATTTCCATATGCAGAAAAATGAAATCCGATCCAAGTCTCATGTTACTGCTTTTAGGTTCCATCAAGTTGGTTCCGACTCCTGGGGCCCCTCATCCAACAGAACAGAACACCGTCAAACCCTGTGCCAAGCTCACAATAGTGGTGGCGATCAAGCCCATCTTTGCAGCCATTCATCTTGTTGAGAGTCTTCCTCTTCCTCATGGCCTCTCGACTTCACTAGGCATGGTTTTCTTTCCCAGAGACTGTTTTTTCCTGCTAACCTGTCCAAAAGTACAGGAGACGAAGTCTCAGCATCCTTACTCCTAAGCAGGATTCTGGCTGTAGTATTTCCAAGACAGATTCGTTTGTTCATTTGGAAAGCTATAGTACTTGCAACATGCTTCGCCAGCACCACAATTCAAGGGGGTCAATTCCTCTTTGGTCTTCTTTATTCAATGACAAACTTTGACACCCACAGGTGGTTATTGAAAATAAGTGATGGCTTGGCTCAAGTGCACCTTAGTACTAAAAGTAACATCCTTGCTTTTCACCAGGTTAAAGAGGTCTGTGCAACAGATTTACCCAATCCAATGTGTCCTTGATCTCTTGACTGCAGCTTCTATGAGAATGGATTGGAAAGCCAAGCAAGATGAAATCACTATATCGAGCCTTTCCAAAGAACAACAACAAAAAAAACGGATTAAGAACCTAAGTATGAAAACTAAAACCAACTTCTTAGAACAAAATTCAGGACAGCATATTTGGGCCTCCCTTTTAACAATGAATTATTTAATACAATAACAAAAGGAAAAATAGCTGATGGCAAAATAACAAGATGGGATCTCATAAAGATGAAAAGATTGTGCTTATCAAAAGTCTTTACCAAAACACATGAAAGGACAAGTTACTGACTGGGAAAATATCTTTGTAAACCATATAGTCAATAACCATATATTCAATTTTGTATACATTTTGGTATACAAAACCTGGGCAAGCTAACAGCAAAAAAACAAACCCACTCATAAAATGAGCAAAGAACTTGAATAAGCACCTAAGCTTTCAAAGGGAATTTCCCTCTACCAGAGGATTAGGAACAAAACCAGCTCTCCTGTGGACCCAGGTACCCTTTACTTATTAGGAATCAGGGTCAATGTGTACAGGAACCCTTTTCCTAATTGAATATGCAGTTTCCAAAGATATTCTCCCAAGTAATAACTTGTCTTTTTATAGTATATAAGAAAGAAAACTTTGATCGGCCAGAACAATAGTCATGGAGTTACAAAATACAGTAGGATTTAATTCAAAAGTAGGACATACATACTTTTTAGAGGATAGGCACATGTGTGTCCTTTAAAAAATAAGAAGTCAATGTCCTAAACGGATTCATGAGAAGATGGCTGAACCGGCCGCGTCATTGTTGCTGAGCAGGTGCTGAGGAGTTGGTTCTGACTCAGCGCCTCTAAGGACCAGAGAATGCAGCCCTGCTTGGTCCAGCGCCACTCTCACATTTGTGATGCTTGGGCTTTCTTCTTTTTCAAAAGTAGTATCATATCATGCAATTCAATAATTCAATCATATTGAGAAGAGTCGTGCAATCACCACCACAATCAATTTGAGAAGATTTTCTTCTTTCTTGTCGTCATTGTTGTTAGCTCCCCATTTTCCCTTAACATCCCTGCTCTGCTCCTGGGCAGTTATTAATCCACTTACTATCTCTATAGATTTACCTGTCCCGGAGTTCATACACAGAAAACATATAAAACAAGAACCACACCAACAAAAATCCCCAAAACAATGACAAAATAAAACAGAAAAACTACAATAGAAAAAGCAGAAAATATTAAAAACTGGAACTCACTTAAAATGGGTCAAAGGGAGATCAAATGATATGGTGTTATATTTTAACCTAACTAAAGCTGCCATTATTGACTTGACAATGCTCTCTGTCTGATAGCAAGGCTGTTCACATCCCTGCACTATGGTCAGATGGGATTCACTGGAGACTTAATCCACGATGGTATCAGAACCTCCTTCTTTGTTACCGATACTTTACCAAACATGGTGCCCTTTTCTAGGAATTGGTCTCTACTGATAACATGTGCAAATACGTGAGACGCAGTCTCAACCATGCTTGCATCTAAGGAGCATTCTGGCTGTACTGCGTTCAAGACAGATCTGTTTGTCTTTCTAGCAGGCCGTAACTCTGGCACTCTTGACCAGCACCGTAATTCAAGCGCATAAGTTCTTCAGACTTCCTTATTTGTTGTCCAGCTCTCACACCCACAGGAGCCTATTGAAAATACCCAGCAGAACCACTACATTGTTACAACCTGAAAGTGTATTCTTGAGGAAATGGTTCAGAACATCAAAAGGATTTGCTCCTGGGAAACAAGATTTTTTTCGTGTATAAATCTTTTTACTAGTAGTTGACTTTTCAATACTGTTTATGCATTGTTTTGATTAAAAATAAAACTTAATTTACAAATAGAGGGGATTTATTTCTTTTGTAAAGCTAGTAAGCAGTTTGATGACATTTGATAACTAGTTCTTATCCTGAAAATTGAAATCTGGGGACAATTAAAAAAGTGGAATATGCTGTAATAAAAATAAGCTTTTGAAGATATTGCTTAAAGTATATAATTGTACCCCACTTAATTTTATTTAGGGGGAAAGGGACATTTATAATCTTTTCAAATTTGGAAAATTTTTTAAGATCTTTGATTATAATCACCTTTTTATTTCAGGGAGTGCTGTTTATAAAGCCAAGCCTTTAAATTATATATCCACCTATAGGTTTTACCTCATCTCATAGAGAACTTACAGGGGAGGGTAAAATTGCCCCTCTGGGTCTCCAATACTGTAATCCTTTATACGAGTTGAAAACCTCATCTTTCTCCTTTGGAGTGGCTAGTCGTTTCGAACTGATGACTTTGTGGTTAGCAACCCAACTTGTATTCACTACTCCACCAGCGCTCACTGACAGCAAGACAACAAACTGACTGTAAACAAATATAATACACATGTAAATAAAGGCAAACAGAGTAGAACCAGTGGACAAGCTAAGATTCTCTTTGTACACTGGCACTTCACCATGACAGCCCTCTTGGGCTGATGCCCCAGGGCCCTATTATTATATTCCCATCCCAAATGAGAAACCAGGACCTTCTTCAGACTCCATTTTCTGGGAGGGAGGTCAAGGCGGTATTTGTTCCACCTTGTCGTGTGCTGGTTCACGGAGCCAGACTTAGAGCACACATCCATGAGGGAGAGAGTTTGGGCCTTAGAAAAGAATTCCTCCCTTTACTGCAATATTCACAAAGATTCTCTTCAACTGTGGCTTCCCCTGGTTCATTTAAGTGTTTGTAGATCTCAGCCAGCCCCAAAGAATCTAGAGAAGATCAAGAGCAGAGATACTTGGAACTAAAGAGCTGGGGGTTGCTGCACGAAGCTCTGTAAGAAGATAAGATAAAACAATTCTGCATTAACCAGATAAGACTTCCTCCTGCCCTCCCTTACCCCCCCCACCCCAAGTTTGACATCTGTGCTACTTTGGAGGTGCAGGCTTACTGCTCTACTAAGTAAGGCGCATATTTCACAGCTGCTTCATGAGATGACCAATGCCGAGAACTGTCTCAGCAGGACTCTGAAACTGTGTAGATTAGGAAATGTCCAAGCCAATGAAAACACATTTTTTTAAAGAAAGAAAAATCAATCCCCTTGAACAAAGTTAAAGGTGAATTTATGTCCATTTGAACAATGTCTGACCCTTCTTGTAAAAATAATGTAACCGTGGGAGCCACCTTTACCGGCAGGAAATGCTGCCACATGCCGATGCTTGAGGGGGTAAGATGGAAGGGCAGGTTGTGCTCAGCCTCATTAGGCAAGGCTCTCAGAAACTCAGTCCCCCTCACTCTTTGAAGGGATGGTGACCCGTAGCCCTTCTCTAGCACTCCGAGCCTGAGATTTCACCCACAGGTTATATAAGTGAAGGCGCTGGTCAAAGAGCAAGTCTGACTGAAGCTCCCTTCAGGGGCAACTCACCTCCCTAGCTGACTTCCACAGAGGCACCTCCACCACCATCAGCATCCACCATCTCCTAATCACTCCTCGAGGTCAGATGCATCCGGCTCCTCCAGAGGGCTTGGGGGAGAGAAGGAAGGGGGAACTCAGGTGCCAGCATCTTCCTTTGACATGCCAAGAACATTTCACTCTCCAAGGCATCTCCCCAGAAAAGAAGGTTCTAGTGCTGCAGGGGCCCCCCAGGTGCCATAGAGGTTATGCATCAGGCTGCTCACCGCAAGCTCAGTTGTTCAAAGCCACCAGAGAAAGACAAGGCTGTCTACTCCCATGAAGAGTTACAGTCTCAGAAACCCACAGCCCACGGGGGAAGTTCTACTCTGTTCTCCAGAGCCCAGAGGTCGGCAGGGCCAGTGTGGGGTCGCTGCCACCCCTCTCTGGGCTGAGATGATGAGGATCCCCTAGCAGCCACTGGGCAGCCTCTTCTGGAAAAGGACTTCAAAAAAGGCCTTGTTCCGCCCTCTTCTTTCTCTCAGTATCCATGTGGTCAGTCCTCGTGTCCCCTTACACGCTCCTGAGGCCACAGCAGGAGAGCCCAGCCAGCGGGCAGAGGGAGGGCTGGGTGAAATTTCCACCAGACGAACGCTCCCATGGCTTAGAGGGCTGCTTCCTACTTCTTTGGCTGATGGGTATTCATAGCAGTAGCTACTTCTTGGGTGGCTGTGAAGATTCAATAAGTGGTTCATCGTAAGATTCTTAGAAGGAATCCATGTGACCCCACAAATGTCAGCTCTCTTCCTACAGAGTCCACCGTCTTGGTCGTACTTGTACTGGAAAGATCCGCAGGCATATATGCCAGAGATGAAGTGACCATTTATTCAAGGAGACAGCTAGATGACTCGTCTCCTTTGGATTTGGCTGGAATGATGGCTGTGCCCGAGGACCTGTGAGACGGAGCACGGCGCCCTGCAAATAAAGTCCAGCCGGATCACGGAAGTCTAGCCACTAAAACAAAACACATCAGTCACTGTCGGGCTGATTCTGATTCCTGGGGACCCCGTGTGCATCAGGTAGAACTGTCTTCCATGGGGGTTTTCAATGACTGCCTCTTGAGAATCAAATCTCCAGGACATTCTTCCAAGTACCTCTCACCCCCTGCCATTGAGTTGATGCGACTCCTAGTGGCCCTAGAGGACAGGGTATCCACTGTCTCCTGGGAGTTTCCCAGACTGTCACTCTCCATCTGAATAGAAAGCCTCGTCTTTCTCCCATGGATCAGCTGGTGGTTTTCAATGGCTGAACTTGAGGATCGCAGCCAACATGTAATCGCTATGCTCCAGCGCTGGGTGTATCCAAACGTCCAATCTTTTGGCTAGCAGTCAGGCATGTTCACCTTTCACACTACTCAGGGTCTCCCCTCACACATCAGAATTTGGGGATTGATCACAGATTAATTGCATCTCACCGTGGAAGCATGGGTGCTACCAGTGTATTCACTCACAAACATCTATAAGCAGGTGGCCCAAGGCCTTCTTTTGGAAAGGAGAAGGCTGAGGTTCCAGGAGGCTAAATCCATGTTTCCCAGGTATGCATAGTGTGTGAAAATCCCTGAGAATGCTCAGATGCACTGTGTCACAACGGGGTCTGCTATGAAAATGAGGATACCGTGTGGCAGGCCCGCTCTTCTTTAGGATGTAGTCAGCTGTGAGCCTTGCCAGCTATATAAGGGTCAACAAAGTCCGACCGCTTTAAATAAAGGTGGAAGACCTGAGTCTCAGAGAAGCCCTGGAGAAGGAAGGCAGGACATTCACTTGCTCAGCGCGTCTGGGAGGCCAAAAGAAGCTAAAGATGAAATGAGACTTGCTTCAGGAATGATTGGAAAGTAAAAGGTGAGCGGCTGCCCCTGCCCCCCATTTTTGACCACGATGCTGCAGTCACTCAGTGTGTGAGATCTGGGGATTGTGTGGCCAACGCCTCCTCTTGTGTAAGATATGGGGGAAGAGAGGGCACAGCTTGGAAAAAGAGCGTTCTCAAACTCACTGTCATCGAGTTGATCCTGACTCATAGCTGCCCTGTAAGACAGGGTAGAACTGCCCCTGTGGGTTTCAGCACATAACTGCAATGCCACCAAGGCTCAGGAATAGCCATTTTGTCAAAGCTTAAGGCTCTAAAGAGGTGCGGGAACCTCTCATATACAATTAAGGAAGTTACAGTCTATGAATGGGTTCAGAACCAGGACTGTTTAACATGTGATTCTGGAAATTTGGTACTTTTCCCATCAATGCCTTGTCGCCTCCCCCTGACATACCTAAGCATTCATTCATTCACACATTCATTCATGCATTCAATGAACACTACTGTTCCAGATGAAGTTCTAAGTGCTAGGACTACAGTAGTTTTGGCTGCTGCTGGGTTCTGTTGTTCGTCCTATGTATTTTCATGTGGATGCCGAGTATGGAACTTACATTCTCAAAGGACAGCAAACAAGAGAAGATATATGTTATGCTCAGCTCTGGCGTGAAAACATCTTAAAGTGTTAAAGAGCAAAGATATCATGTGTTAGTCTGGGTTGACTAGAGAAAAATTCATAGATGCTCATATGTGTATAAGAAAGAGCTTTATATACAAGAACAACTGAATATTGTGAAAACAACTCACAAAACACATGCAATGACACTGAATGCAGGGAGATCACAGGCCAGTGGGTCGAAAGTCTTATGGATCCAGTGGCCGTGTAAGCATCTCAGCGCTGGCATGGGTCTCCATGTGGCTCCTCCCCCTCCAGGGCTCTAGTAAAGCTCTATGTGTCTTGTCATCAGGAATATCAAGCAGAGAGTCTGTGTGTCCCACCTCCAGCAAGCTATTTATTTCCCTAGTGCCTCCAAATAAGGTCTTCAAGCTGCAACCTGAATGACAGGCTAAACTTCCCCCCTTCACTCTTAATAGTCTCAAATTGACACCAGATTATTTATCAGCCACATGTCACTTTGAAGGCCTTATAAGGTACGCCTGACCTAAGCCATGATGTTTCAGTCACTTCGTATGCATGTAAAAGTGACAATGAATGCAGAAAACAAAAGAATTGATGAATCTGAACTATGGTGTTGGAATAAATACCGACATTAGCACAGACAGTCAGAATAACCAATCTGCCCAGAAAAAGTACAGCCAGAATGCTCCTTTGATGCAAGAATGGTGAGACATGGTCTCAGATATGTTGAACATGCTGTCTGCTAGGACATCATGCTTTGGAAAGTAGAGGATCAACCAAAATGAGGAAGACATTCAATGAGACAGATCGACCCAGTGGCTGCAACCATGGGCTCAAATATAACAATGGTGAGAGCATTATTCATAGAGAGAGTCCCAGTGTGTGAGAACTGACTTCCTGGCACCTGAAAGCAAGCATGGTAACCTGATGTGAAGAAACATAAACAGGGGAAGAAATAGCTGGTTTAAGGTGGGAGGCCAGGGAAGGGCTTTGTGATGGGTGGCCTGGGAGCAGACAGTGATGGAAGTGAATGAATGGACATGCAGATATCTGGGGGCAGAGCAAGTTTAAAGGACCTGAAGCAGGTCCTTGTTGTGATAGGGTGGGATGTACCAGGGGGCACATGTCAGGGATGAAATCAGGCGGGCAGAGTCCTGGAAACGTGAAAGGGCAGGGAAAGGGTGACATAGGTTCTGAAATGAGAAGTCTCACTTCCAATTTACGTTTCCTTAGATCATTTCGCTTTGGTTCCTTGACTATTCCCAATGGAATGGTCTATCCAAGAGGAAAGGGAGAACAGAAAGAGGACCTGGCAGGAGAGGCTGGGTTGACATTCCCTCCCAGTTCAAGTGAACATACTTCTGACACAAAAGGAGCCTGCATTCAGGTCCATTGGGGGCGGTGGTCTAAAAATTCCACTCTGGAGGAAATGGGAAAGAAGGTGGAATGGAGACAGGGAAGTCTAAACTATCAGGGGGTGGTTTGAGCTAATCTTTGGAATGCCGGAGGAAGCCACTGAGAGGCAGCAAATACAAAAATTAATGTGTGTTCCTGGCTGGGCAATAAGCAAAGGAACCTGGGGCCCAGTGGCTGCTCTGGGGCCCCCAGGCCTTGCCAGAAGTGCACAATTTCTGGAATTGGTCCCACAAAGAAATGTCCACCTGTGAGTAGCAGCTGACTGAAACATAATAATAGTTTAAGATAGAATTTGAGACTAAACAAACTCCAGAGTTCATGATGTGATTTAAATAATAGGAACTGGAAACACAGGGAATTCAGGGCGGATGATCCCTTCAGGACCGGTGGTGTGAGAGGCCATGCTGGGAAAGTGGAGGGAGGTGGGTTGGAAAGAGGGAACCGATTAAAAGGATCTACATGTGACCTCCTCCCTGGGGGATGGACAACAGAAAAGTGGGTGAAGAGAGACGTCGGACAGTGTAAGATATGACAAATAACAATTTATAAATTATCAAGGGCTCATGAGGGAGGGGTGGAGCAGGGAGGGAGGGGAAAAAATGAGGAGCTGATGCCAGGGGCTTAAGTGGAGAGCAACTGTTTTGAGAATGATGTGGGCAATGAATGTACAAATGTGCTTTACACAATTGATATATGTATGGATCGTGATAAGAGTTGTATGAGCCCCTAATAAAATGATTAAAAAACCCCAAAATGAACTTGAGCTCTGACTGCAGGCCAGTAAGTGTCTAGCTAATGGCACTGCTGTAACCATCGGGAAGAGACTGACACACACGGCTTAACCTTTTCCTCCCCCTTGCCCCCACTGTTTTAGAAATCAATTACCTGGATTTCTGATAAGAAACAGCTTTGTGTTTGACATCTTGGAATCCTCCCTCTAGTATCCCCTTGATGTGGAGGAAGCCCTGGTATTATGGCACCCTTGACCTTTGAATCTCTGAGGAACCCGTGTGTGCAATCCCAGGTCATGGCTTTGACTGTCATCACTCCAACCCTGAAACATAGCCAGGCTCTTGGGGTCAGTTCACCAAGTGGTACGTGACTACGTTCTGGAATTGGATTGCCCCTCGCTGGATCTTGTCTCTGTCATTTGCTGCTTGTGCTTGAATTTACCCTCATTTCCCCACTCATGAAATAAGACAGAATTACAAGATCTTATGAGATCCCTCATGGCGTGGTGCTTATGCTTTGGGCTGCTAACTACAAAGTCAGCAGTTTGAAACCACTAGTCTCTCTGAGGGAGAAAGATGAGGCTTTCTACTCCCATAAATAGTTACCGTCTTGGAAACCCACAAGAGCGATTCTGCCCTGCCCTATAAGGTTGCTATGAGTTGGCATTAACCCAATGGCAGTGAGTTTAGTTTAGCTTTTCTGTTGTTTGAGAGCTCATGTAAACACACACACACACAGATGATGGTACAAGGAGGCCTGGTGGCAGAGTGGTTAAGTAGTCAATGGTTACATGAAATATTGGTGGTTTTAATCCCCCAACCCCTCCACAGGACAAAGATCTGACAGTCAACTTCTGAAAGGATTACGTCCTTGGAAACCCCATGGAGCAGTTCCACTCTGTCCTACAGGGTCGCTGTGAATTGTAATAGAGTCAATGGCAACGACTGTGGTTTTGGGTTAAGTGGTACAAATGGTTAACAAGCTTGTCAGCAGACAAAAAGGTTGGAAGTTCATGTCCAGGCAGAAGTACCTCAGAAGAAAAGACTGGTGATTGACTTCCCCCAAACCAGCCATTGAACACCCTAGAGGGCACAGCTCTACTCGGACATAGATGGGGTTGCCGTGAGTCGGAGACCACATAAAACACCTTGTTTATTAATGATAACGGCATGTAGCATTCTCTTTTTTCTCTGCTCCTTCCTTGTGTCCTTTTATCTTTCCCTCAATATTTCTTCCTTTGAGTTTTGTTTGTTCTTATTTTCATCATGAATCATTGTCCTTATTATAGTTCCACCAACATGGTGTTGATCCATTTGCATTTGGTAGGTAAATAGCGTGCTGGTGAGTGGAAAGCAGGTGGCACCAAAGCAAAATGACAGCTGGCAAAATGACAGCAGGGCAAGTCGTGACTCCCTGTAGCAATTCCTCCCCTAGAAACAGGAATGGATTATTCAATAAGCAATATAAGCATGTGCTTACTTAATAGTCTGTAGTGAATAATTCCACACAGGGCTTCACCACATCAAAGATGTGAAAACTATTGACTACAGATTAATAAGTAAGCAAGGTAAGCCCATGCTTACCTTGCTTACTGGGTCCTTGTTCCTGTTCACTGTTTTTTCATTGTCATTGAATCGATGCTGACTCATAAGGACCCCATAGGACAGAGAAGAGGTGCCCCTGTGTTTCAGAGTTTTGGAGACTGTCACTGATACGAGGAGTTGAAAGCCCTGTCTTCCTCTTGAGGAGTGACTGGTGGTTTCAAACTGTTGACCTCGTGAGTTGCAGCCTGATGCATAACCCTGTACCATCAGGGCTCCTTCTGTTGCTGTGAAGAATTGTAAGTTTGAAAAGCGGCTCTGATTCTGTAGGAGGAGGTGGTGGGGTTTGGAGAGAAACAGATGCCAGCCAGACATAGAAGAAGAATCTTTCACTATTGATTTGTAAATCAGAACAATTGACCCAGTGCTCGCCTCCCTTATCGGGTGATCCAACACTGTCCAGAAGGCAGATGGGTGGGTCAGTGGGGTGGGCATGTTCAAAAGAGGAAGGAAAGAAAAACGAGGAAGAGAAAGGGGAGGAGACCCACAGAAAATGATCAGCGGGGCATTCAGCATATACAATACGAACGTGACATAATTTCCTATTGTGCTTTGCCACTTTATGATCGGGCAAGTTTATTCTCGCTCATAACCACGACTCTGGTTGATAACAGTGAGAGGTGAACAAGTCCTTCTGAAAGGCCTCTTTTGTGTCAATGAGGCTTGTAGTAGCCGCTCAAAAGGTGAGGAGACTGTAACTGTGGAGTGGTGTGTGGAGGGCAAGGGGAGACTGGGCATTCTCTGAGCAGGTTGATCAGCTAATGAGCGACATTGGGAGCAGATGTTTAAGAGACCACTAGCTCATCAGGAGAAAGCCCACTAGAAAACGCTGCCCTTTGGGGATGTAGCCGCCTTGTTATCACCACAGCAAGCTCCTGTGCATCACGCAATGTGCTGCGTACTTCCTGGAGATGCCTCCTTTTTCCCTCCCGGGAGCCTGTGCTGTGCAGGCATGCAGGGTGGGCGTGTGCCAGGGAGTCAGCCACTCTAGCTTAGATTCTTGGTGTGTGGCTAACCCAGTTCTCTAGGGGTGCAGACAGGGGAGTAGCCATGGGGGTGGGGGTGGGAATAGAACACTCTGATTTGTAGCCTTTGCACATTTCTGCAGTGTGGAGTCCATCCTCCACCATGGCCAAGGCCAACTTACCAATAGGGCAGCATCGATGGTGGGGTTGGGAAGAAAGTTTCTGCTGGGCTCAGCTGTTCTGGCACACCATGGATGGATTAGGTGTGCCTAATCCATGGATGGATTAGGTTTTATCTGCGTTGTCTCCAAACCTCCCTCCAGTCCTGCGGAGCAGTATTGTCCCCATTCTCAAGTGGGAAAGTGAGACTCCATGCCCTCAGTGCCAAGGTACAAGCAAGTGGCAGAGCCAGGACCCAAACCCAAGTGGGGCTCTTTGTTTTCTGCGTAACCATCCGATTTGATTTAGGCATAAAGGTGCTGCAGGGGTCTATGTTTCTCAAGGCTCTTGAGGACTGATAGGCATGCAATGAAAAAGAAACTTTCAATCCTCTTAATCTACGTATTCCTAGGTTCACAGTAGCCAATATGTTGCAACTAATTGCAAAACTACTTTATAAAAATATTGCGCACATCTAGTTTTCTAAGCGCAACTGGTAGAATCTATTAATGACGGAGAAGAACACGTGTATGTATAAGGTAGAATAGTCAAGAGCTAACCAGTGAGCCCAGCAAAAGAGTGGAGGTGGAGAAGGTTTGTGCACTGCAATGGCTAGAAGACCATGGACTATTTAAAGGCCTAACAAGTGTCTTGACCCAGATGTAAGTTTGAGTCCAGTGATGTATGAGATACGTTTCTGACTCTCATCTCTCCTCAGACACTAGGAATGTGGGTTCAACGCATGCAAGAGCTGGGATGACATAATGTGGCCCTGGACTCTAGGCATAGAGGGAGCCTGCCTGGCTCCTTCCAACCCCAAACTCACTGCCATCATGTCGTTCCAAAGCACAGTGCCTCTACAACAGGATAGAGCTGGCCCTGTGGGTTCCTGAGGCTTCAGCTCTTGATGCTAGCAGGCAGCCTTGTCTTTCTCCTGCAGAGTGTCTGGTGGGGTTCAATCACTGACCTTGGGGCTAGCAGCCCAAAGAGTAACCCACTTTGCCACCAGGGCTCCTTGCTTGGTTCACCAGAGACCTGAAATCCAGGGACATTCAAGAAAGAGGATTGGACTTTTCATGTTTTCAAGGGAGAATCTCATTTCAGCAAGCACCAACAAGTTTCCTGCCTCCATCTCTGGAGAATTAGGTGTCTAATTCTCCTGCCTTTCACGGTATTGAAAAAGAAAGCTGCTACTTTGAGGACTAAGGTGCGCCTGCCCCAAGCCATGGTATTTTCCATCACCTCCTATGCATGCAAAAATTGGACATTAAATAAGAAGGCCAAAGAAGAATCGATGCACTTGCATTGTGATGCTGGAGAAGAATAGTGTAAGTTCGACGGACTGCCAAAACAAACAAACAAATCTGTCTTGGAGGAAGTGCATCATGCTCCTGAGAGGCAAGGA
Organism: Echinops telfairi; assembly: GCF_000313985.2. Taxonomy (NCBI): domain Eukaryota; kingdom Metazoa; phylum Chordata; class Mammalia; order Afrosoricida; family Tenrecidae; genus Echinops; species Echinops telfairi. Next base: position 22,023,143 of record NW_022103896.1, read on the forward strand.
TGGCAAGACTTCATCTCACGTACTCTGGACATGTTCTCAGGAGAGACCAGTCCCTGGAGAAGGACACCGTGCTTGGGAAAGTAGAGGGGTATGGAAGAGAAGGACGATCTTTGACAAGGTGGACTGACTCAGTGGGTGCAACAATGGACTCACATGGAGTTTTAAATGCGAGATTTCACACCCACAAATTACAGGATAAAACCAAAAAGGAGCCCATGGTAGTGAAATATTCTCATGGAAAAGGGTTTTCCTGACCTGCTAGACCAGCAAGTCACCGTCTCCCATCTAGACAGGCATCCAGATCTCCGTCTGCATCCCTGGCTTTGCGGAGAAGTCCACACAGCTATACATTTCTCTGAGGTCCAAAGCATCAGTGGTCTACGTCTGGCCTGGACTGCTCCGTTACAAAAGCTCTAATCCCAGTTGCCAAACAGAGTACCCGAGTGTGTACAGCTAATCCTGTTCTCTTCTTTCAAGATCACTGGGACATGCAATTTAGACCTTAACTTTCCATCAGTCTCCAGTGTTTTTAATCTTTGGAGTAAATTTTCTTTCTGTATTTTGATTTGTTGGATCAGATTTTTAAAATACCATTCTCATTCATTTTCAAATATGATGTAAGTTTAAACAATGTACAATCTTGAATAGTCCAACTTTCTTGCAAGTGACAGAAAGCAAGTGGTTATGTGCACGGCCATGTGTTCATGGGTGCATGGGTGCATGGGTCCAAATAGGGAGCATCCTAGTATGTATTCAGATGAGAAAAATGTATGTGCGTGCTAGTGTTGACTTTGAACTTGTAACATGTATACCTATTTAAAAAATAAAAGAACTATTTTGAGGACGGCACAGGTCCGGTGGGTGTTTCTGTCTGTGGTCCATAGGACCTCTATGAGCTGGAGTTAACTCGATGGTACCGAACAACAACAACGTTGAAGGTCACAACACTGGTACTAAACATCTCAGCAACAACCACCCAAATAAGGGTTTCTCTACGTTTTCTACAGAACACGAGGTAAAAGTTACAAAGCTTTTAAACAAGAGCCAGCTCTATCCTGCACTAACTTGGGGAACCTTTCAAGGAAAGCCGCCGGTGAACCAAGAAACCATTTCTCTTCCCTTTGCAGCAAAGCTGGTCCCTAATATCATCCCTGAAATGCCATAGAGCCACTTTCCCTGCTCCCTGTGGGCTGTTCCAGCCGGTGCACCCATCCCTTTCTGCCGAAAAGGAAGGATCAGGCAGTTGGGAGGGTTTGGAGCACAGGGTTCTTTCCTGGGGAAGAGAGGGGCTGCAGTAGTGGGGGCTCAGCACACTCCCCTGGGTTTGCCTGTGGCCTTGGCTAGGTGCACACTTGATGTCTGGAACCGTGCAGCCGCTCTCACGCTGGGCGGCAAGAGGCTTGGTCAGGAAAGCCGGACGCCAGAAGGACGACACAGACAGGGGCCCGATGCTGCCATTTAGCTGCGGATCCAAACCTGGGGCCACAGTGATTTGGGGTTTAAGCCATAGTTTTGTAGTCTGCTGCTTGCAGTTAAAACTAGTTTGACTGGGGCACACATGACGGGATGTCCCTGTGCCTGAATTTTCTCATCCCTAAAATGAGGTAACTGCCACCAAGGCTGAAGGAGCCCCTCCCTGGTGGAGAAGTGAGGTACATGTTGGCCTTCAAACCACAAGGTCAGCATTATGAACCCATTAGCAGCTCCATAGGAGAAAGATGAGGCTTTCTGCCCCCAGAAGATTTACAGCCCTTATGGGGGACAGCACTGGGGACACTGTGCGGGAAGTGTGCTTGGTCTGCCCCACAAACAGTGGGGTGAAACACAAAGGGAGTGAAACTGGGGGGCAAGGGGAGTAAAGTAACCAAGTGCCCAAGGAATCCTGAAAATAGACTTCTGACTCAGCGGACAGGGCTTGGCACCTCATCAGACCCGATTGGAAAACACTTGTAAGCATCATCAGACAGACCTGGAACTATCATTTTTTTTTTTTGGTTGTTGTTGTTTTTTTTTTTTTTTCTTTTGCCCTCTGTCTATCTCTATAAGAGAGTTAGGATGATCCATCCCGAGGAGAAAACAACGGAACCAGCAGTCCCAGGGGGACATGGGAGAGGACAGGGAGGTGAGGGGGAGCGAGGATCCAACAAACTCAGGGATGAGGGGACAACAAGAGATCTAAAAATGATGGCGAGGAGGCTTGGTGGGGTTTGATCGAGTGCAATTACTGAGAGCCGAGTGCAGGGTGAGCATGATAGTGGGACAGGAGGAAGGTGAAAGGAAACAGAGGAAAGAAGTAGGAAGCAAAAGCTATTTTTAGAAGTATAGCTATAGGCATGTATACATGTAAATATATTAATTTATCATGAAAGGGATAGAGATCAATGCACATATATTCACATGTTGAAGGATTAAGATAGCAGATGAACTTTGGGCCTCTACTCAAGGCCTCCCTAAATGCAAGAACACTTTCTTCTAATAACCTGGCACTCTGTGATACTCACCTTCCCAACACGATCACTGAATATAAAATACGTACATGAGCAAATGTGGTTAAGAAAGTGGATGGTGTCCAACTATCAAAAGATACAGAATCTGAGATCTTAAAGACTGGAAGTTAAACAAGCAGCATCTAGCAGGGAGCCAAATAAGCCCACATGGAAGAAGCACACCAGCCTGTGTGATCATGAAGTATCCACGGGATCAGGTATCAAAAGATCCAAAAGAAACAATTATATGGATGTGAATGAGGTGGGGGGTGTTGGAGTGGAGGCCCAAAGCCCATCTGTAAACAATTGAACATCCTCCCCACAGAATGGTTATAAGGAAGGGATGATTCAACCAGGGTAAAGTATAGCACCCAGGAAACACACATCATTCCTCTAGTTCCTGAGTGCTTCCTCCCTGTCCTTCCATGACCCAGTTCTACCTTAGAAATCTGGCCAGTGGGCTTTGCCAGCTAGCACATGCTCCTCCCAGGAGGAAATGAGTCTCTCAAAAGTTCCCCACAGATATGTGGGGGAAGGGAGAAAACAGACAGTGTAAGACACGAAATAACAACAATAATATATAACTGATCAAGGATTCTACAAGAGTTGGAGGGTGGGGAAGGTCAGGAAAAGAGAAGCTCAAGTAGAACAAATGTTTTGGAAATGTTGATGGCAACATATGTATAAGTGTGCCTAATACAATTGGATGGTGGATTGTCATAAGATTTGTAACAGCCCCCCAATAAAATGATTAAAAAAATGAATAACTTTCAAAAAATAAAAAGATGTACAGCCTTGGAAACCCACAGGGACAGTTCTACTCTGTCTCACAGAGTCCCAATGAGCCAGACTTGACTCAGTGGTAGTGAGTGTGGCAGGGACCACCTAGTTTGGGGTTATTCAATATTTTGATCTGCTTAGGCCACTTGACAGGATGCCCAGCTCCAAGTAGGTGCTCCGCACATTTTATCTAAATAAGCACCACTTTCTGCCAACTGTGAATATGGCCACGGCTATTTATAGAAGATGGATATTTTACAATCGATTGCATGGAGAAGGGAGATATGGAGTAAGAAGGCAGAATCGAATATACAAATTGTCACAGCTCTAATGTACACAATAAATAGTACAATGACAATAGTTTTTACTTTACTTTGACTGCTTCGTGTTATTACTTTATATAAAAATGAGTATAAATGCGTATATATATTTTTACCTCCTAGATCTTTTGCAGTGCTTTTAGGAAACTGAGAATTTGACCCCTTTTCTGAGAAGGCCAAAGTATTAAGGTAGAGTTCTAAAGGCTCAGAGAATAGTCTATTTACTTACAGCCACTATCCATTTAAGGACTCTCTCTACACCTGTCTGGGCTGGCTTAATCCTCATCATATCAGATATTTCTGGTAACATTTTCCAAGAAGCAGAGCTTCGGCAGAGCCCAGACTTCCCCCAGAGCCTTGGACAGGGCGGTCATTGATCTAATGGGGAACCATTGAGAGACTCATTGCCTCCTGGGAGGAAGCATGTGCTTGCTGGCAAAGCCCCTCGCCATTGTTTCCCTTCTCTTTGTCCTTTCAGAAGGGGCTCCTCTCACTAACTCTTGGGTGGTTGCTGGAATTGACTTTATTTTTCTACTTCTTAGACAGCAATCAACTTGTCTATGGAAATCGTCTCCCATTGTCAGGCCAACAATGGTGCTTGCAGACTCCTTTCTGCCTTCAAGTGGAATCCCCAAGGATGCTCCAAGGGGGCGGGGAGCAAGGTGTGGAGGCTCTGCTCGGAAAGTGTCTACGCAGAGTACCCCGCGGCTTCCTCCTTTCTCAAGAAAGTGTGCCAAATGGCCCTTCTTCACAGAGAACATCTCGAGAGCGGTGGACTCGACAGCTTCTTGTATTCCCTCTTGACTATCTTCCGCAGTGCACTACACGTCAAGATGCAGAAAACCCATCTCTTTGGGGAAAGGCAGCTGAAATGGACGCAGGCCGGGGAGGAATTGGTCCAGCTGCTGGGGCTGGGACCCAGTGCCCGTGGCCACCTTGGCTGTGCACGTGGGAGCATCTCCCTGCATTCAGAACCAAAATGCTGCTCAAAAGCCAACTCACATAGGTAATGTTTACTCATGAAGGCAGAGCCTCAAGAGTTACTTTCCAGAATATTCTGCAACGTACCTGGTCAAGATGGTAGTGATATTGTCTTCTCTTTCCCCTTATATCCCCACCCCACCCCCAAGAGAGAGAGAGAGAGAGAGAGAGAGAGAGAGAGAGAGAGAGAAAGGCAGGGAAAGTAGTACTTAAGAGAATAGGTTCTAAAATAAGAGTGACTTGAATTTGAATCCTGCTTCTGTCACTGACGAATTATATATGTCCCCGGAGGCCAATTATTCAACCTTTATGACCCTCAGTTTCCTCATTCGTAAAATGAGTGTTTTAATAAAACATTCCTCACAATGATGTCTGTTACTATTAGGTGATAGAATGGATATAAACCACCTGGCACAAGAGTCAATAAATGTCATGTATCCTTTTCCTGCCACCACTCCTCTGTCCTGTTGCTATGATACCAGGTGCACATCCCTGCAGAGTTAGTTACCCATGGAGTGTCAGTGGAGCTTCCTGACTAAGCTAGGATAGAAAGAAAGGCCTGACCATCTACTGCTACAAATGAGCCAATGACATCCTTACGTGTCACAGCAGAATATTGTCTCATCTGAGAGTAAGTCAGTAAATATCAGTGCAGCATCCTGTGAAACAAATGCAACAAAATGCGAAGAAAGTGCTTCTCAACCAATCCGCCACCCAGATGCACACCATTCTGAAGGTGATGCTTCCATCTCTCTGATCCTTGTCAAAGGTTTGAGCTCAGGACAGGCCCGGGTTAGCCTTCTGCAGGGACGCTATGAGTTGGAACCATAAAATAATCATCCATGGAACCTAACAACAATCCTTCCCCAAAGAATTCTGTTCTCTTGGGTTTCCACCACATCCAGTTGACAGTTCCGCCACCCACAAGGGACCCAAATCAGACCCCCATGAAATGAGTTTGGGGAACAAAAAAATGTCAGAAGGGTCAAGATTTGTGTTAATAAGTGGATGGTTAGTTTCCCAATACAAATGCTGTAGGACAGCCCTTCTTAAAAGGGCTGGTGCATTGTCTTGATAGAAAAGAGTTACCAGAGCAATTTTCCTGGACTGTTTCCCACCAATACAGTTTTCAAATAAAAAAAAAAAAGTCTTCCCATTAAGCCTTAATGATCAACCTTTGTCCTTTGAGAAACTCTATCAAGATAGCCCCTTGGTGATCCCCACCCTCTCAAAGAGTCATCCTCACCTGCTAAGCTGACCTCACCGCCCGGATTTAATTGGCCCAGAAGAGCCCCCAGAAGTCCCTGTTATGGTGGGATCTTGCTCTCTGGATCATACTGGAAAAGACAGGCCTCACCGTCAGTTATGCTTCATTCTGTACAACCAACCACCTTTATTAGCTTTGATCTTGATTAAAAGACTGATGCAAAGATCAGCTAATTGAGCTAGCAGATCTTCCTGAAGCATTTTTTGTCAGACATCGTCCGCATCTTGGTAAAGCCAAAGCTAAAACCAAAACCAAGCTCACTGCTGTTGAGTCTATGCGGAGTCGAGAGTAGAACTGCCCCCTGTGAGTTTCTGAGACTACGTCTCAGCAGTTCTCAACCTGTGGGTTGTGACCCCTCTGGGGGTGGATCGACCCTTTCACAGGGGCTGCCCGATTCATAACAGTAGCAAAATTACAGTGATGACGTGGCAACAAAAATAATGCTATGATTGGAGGGTCACCACAATACGAGGAATTGTATGAAAGGGTCGCGGCATTAGGAAGGGTGAGAAGCACTGCTCTATTTCTTTACCAGTCCAGCAGAAAACCTCAACTTTCTCCAAAGGGCCAGCTGGTGCTTTTGAACTGCTGACCTTGCAGTTCACAGCCCAACACGGAAGCACTCCATCACCAGGGCTCCCTTTGAAGCCGAGATAGTTGCTTAAAACTTTAAATGCTGAACCACGTGGGAGCACAATTTCAGTAACTATTATGTGGACAGAAAGTCTACATACAGTCTTTCCCCAGCCAGTTTCTTCATTTGTTCAGGTTGACAGTCTTTCTTCTCTTGACTGATCTTTGAGGTCTTCCCAAACTTCCTTTAAAAACGTGCTCTATGTAAACACGATTATTTCACGTGAGGTATACAAACCTTCTTGTGCAGTTTCAATGATTTGGGAAGAAGTATGCTTGAGTTTTCTTTAAAAAATGTGATATTGGCCTTGATCTTAACATCGTGCTTTTTCAAGACACATGTCTTTCGGAGGGAACTGCTCTGCGACCACCCCTGAGTGCAGAGACATGTTGCAACATACTGGTTTGGAGGAAATTCATGCGTGAATTAGAAACCTAGCAGCAGTGCCTTTCGACGGACCCTCATACAGTGCTGGAAGGGAAAGATGGCCCTGGGGTAGGTAGTTTCCTCCTGTTATACACAAGGCCACCATGAGTCAGAGCAGACACAGTGGCCACTGGAAATGATCATTTTAATAGATTCTTTGTCGCTTTGCTTTGGTCCACTCACCTACTGCTCCTTAGAAATGAGGATGGAGAGATTTCCTACGTACCTCGGTTATGTCGGCAGGAGGGACCAGTCCCTCGGGAGGCCATCATGCTCGCTCCGTTAAGCAGAGGGTCAGCAAAGAAGAGGAAGACCCTCAGGGAGCTGGATGGACACAGTAATGGCAGCAATGTGCTTCCCAGAGTAACGATTCTAAGGGGGCTACAGGAGTGGGCGGGGTTTCCTTCTGTTGTGCACCTGGTCACTACCAATTTGAAAGAGCACCTGACAGCCGCGCTGGGAACAGAGACCTTTCTGGCGACAGGAAACAGTCCCTCTTGGCTGATGCCCCCAAGTGCTCTATCTGCCTGGAGAAAAAAAAATGGTGTGGCTTAGAGTCCCTACCACCTGTCAACTGGCCATCTCCTTCTCTCTTTCATCACCTGCTAGGTCATTAGCATCTTCCTTCAGAAAATGGGTCCTAACTGATGAAGGCAATCTGCCTCCTACCAGGAAGAAAAATCCCCTTTCACTTGCCTTTTGTGCTCTGTAACCCAATCTGATTGGGGAGAAAGCTTTCAAACCTTGCAGGGAGTCCCCAGGTCTTACTGCAGTTTTACCTAACAAGCCTCCCGCAGTGAAAAGGTTCCCTCCGCCAAGCCTTGCTTTGATTCTCCATTAGGATCCTGGGCCGGGTGGTTTCTTAGCAAGGATGTGACTGGCGATGAGGAAAATAGATAAAAGAGGACGCAAAAAGATATGCAAGGCAGGAAATCGGCAGGAAGATGATGTCAGCTCAGAGAAGATGTTCTTTCTCCTTCTCGTGACCTGTTGGAAAAGACCTTCACAGCTCAGTAGAAGAGAAAATAGGAAAAAGAGCACTCAATCTTTCTTCGAGAAAGCTCGAGCGAGCAATCAAAATACCATTCTCATATTCTAGGGAGCTTTGCTTCTCCAGTGACATTGGCCAGGAAGCTGGACTGGGTGTGAAAACGGTGGTGGTGACAACAATAAGAGGGCTTACCCTTGACCGAGAACCCACTGTCAGTCAGCTCCCCCTCAGAGTGTCCCTGTGGATAATAGAACAAACCCCGCCTGGTCCCCCAGCCTTGCCCTGTTTGAGCCTATTGTTGCAGCCTCTGTGTCAGTCCACCTTGTTGAGAGCCTTCCTCTTTTTTTACTGGCCTCCTACTTGACCTTGGCTGATGTCCTTCTCCAGGGACTCTTTCCTGCTGATGGCTTGTCCAAAGTACACAAGGCTAAGGTTCACCCTTCTGATTCCCAGGCCTCCATCTAGGCCCATGTGATGTGGTTACAAACCACATTTAACTTTTTTGGCTGGGGGTGGGGGTAGTCGTGAGTAGAAGTTCAATTGTTTGCTAGGAGGACCTGAAGGTCTAGCGAGTCTCAAGCTTCTTGCGGCATGTGCTCTTAAGACCAGGCACGTCTCTCTATATTGTAATCGTGTTTCCGACCCTGACAGGCAATGCATGGGTGAGGAGGGCTTGGAAGCTAGATCACCTGAGATTAGAAGGCAGCCTTAGCTACTTTCTAGCTGAGTGACCTTGGACCAAGGAGTTAACCCATCTGGGCTTCCATTTCCTTGTGTGTAAAGTGGCAGCCATGACGCTTCCTAATACATATGATTGTGAGGATGAAATGATTTAATTCATGTGGAAGGGGGCCTACCCCATATCATCTGTTATTACTGAGTTTCTGTATCAGAGAAAATGTTCCTCCAGAGGTCCAGGAAGTAATAGGTGTACATGACAGAAGATAATAGCTCTAGGAGGTCTTTCAAGCTCTCCGGCTTCCTGAAGCCAAGAGGCTGTGTAGTTACAACCTTACACAAATGGCTAAAAATAAGCCACCTTTAGGAATCCATCAAGATGAGCATCTTGGGAGAAAAGCTTCTTGCTGTATAAATTCCAGCTTTGCTCCCAAGACTCTGCTCCATGCTTTAGCTCTTTCTCACCTGGACCATTGTTGGGACCTTGGAAAGCCCTTTCTGTTCATCCATCTTGCTTTTGCTGTCTACACAAAACACAGAAACACATTTATTTCCCCCCACCAGCTGCCATTCTCAAACCACCCTTTACTTAGGCAATTATACCAGTATTCTATTTCATCACAGAATTCAATCTAAATTTTTAGTGCCAGTGGTTAAAATACTTACTTCACATATCACTTCAAGTTTGTAGGGTTTTAATTTCACATTTATGTTTCTGTTCACACGTTGGATTCTTTAATTGATTTATTTGTTAGCTATGCCATCTGTAGATTTTCACTACTGAGCTTTCACAAACCTCCCAAAGCTGTTTTGAAAGCCATTTCCCTCACCTTAGTACACTTAAAGCTGTGTTAGTTACAGTCTCATCTTCCTGAGGTGAACATTTTTATGGTGTTGCCTTCTCCTATTTTTATCCCAAATGAGTTATAGGCTATAGGGTTAGAAAAATACCTTTTCAACCACAGGGATATCCTCTTTGCTTGGTAGCCATAAGATAAAGATCTCAACCTCAAGCTCCATGATCAGTTTTATGGGTGCCAGGCAAATCTAAGTATCAATAGGCTCTCGCTGTTGGCTGAGATCGAGCGTTAAGTATAATGGAATCAAAGGGAGTCACTAGTTATATGGGATCGTGGGTATACATCCAATTTATAAATAGGGAGACATCCGTAATTCACCTGCAGCTTGTGGACACGAACAACAATTCTAACTCATACTCTGGAACCTTTGTGTGAACGGTCTTCATGTCGGTCTACCCAATCCTAGCCTGGTGCTTGGAGTCTGCAGGTGATCGATAAACTGTTGTCAGATAAGTAAGTCATAAATCCTGGTTGGCTATTTGAGTTAGTTAATTGTGCCAGCCTGGCCGATAATCACATGTGGGTCTGGTTGAAAGGCGGAGGGATAAATGGTGGTGAAGCCTCGCCTTTCTAGTTCTCGGGTCTCTTGTTTTGTGATGGTTGCATCGGGTGCAGCTGCCTTAGCAGTTCCCTGCTTCAGCTTGCAAGACTGACTTCCTCCAAGACATCCCAAAGGAGAAGCTACATGGACCTATCCCGATGCAGCCCTGGGTGCTGGAGCAGCCGTGTGGAGACCCTTGCCAGTGCTGAGATGCTTACACGTTCACGGACTCAGCTTTCCTCCTACAGTCGGCATCATTGCCTCTGTTTTGTGAGGTGGAGGACTTTGTGGACTGGTGTTGGGTTAATGGGTATGTTGGACTTGTGGGCTTGGGTAGCATTGGGTTGGGATGTTTTCGTGATGCACATTTTCTTTACATAAAACTCTCTTATACGTGAGTCGCCGTGGATTTGTTTCTCCAAAGTACCCAGACTAATACTCCAAGCCTGGTGCTTGGAGTCTGCAGGTGATCGATAAACTGTTGTCAGATAAGTAAGTCATAAATCCTAGTTGGCTATTGTATCCGTGTACAGCAAGATGTGACCATGTTGAACAAGGTCAGGCAAAAATAAATTTATTTTTCCTTTCGATTTCATTCTTAACCTTAGTAACGTCTTAGAAGGTTTGTCATCTGTAGGAAGGGAAGGTCTTAAAGCAATGCCTTTCTTTCCCGTGGTCTGTGAACGTCACTGGCTCTGTGGGATTCTCTCTTCTATGTTTCCATTAGTGCTCTGGTTTCATGTGACCAGAGTAAGGGTACTTACCCATTGCCTATTAAAAGTGTAGGATTCATCAAGCATCCTTTAAAAGCATGTTTGTATATAGAAGAGTCCCAGATTGTTTGATTCTTGAAAAATTTCTTTGCTCCAAATCTTCAAATTCTATTGAGGGGGGAAAAATCACCACACTCTTTCAAGAGTCTTCTCATGTCTATAAATCTTTATAATTCAAGGCCTCTCTCCTTGGCTGCACATTAAGTCACCTGGGGAGTTTTAAAACATCTTGCTGCCTGGATCCCACCCCAGAATTCTGTCTGGGTGTGGCTTAGCTTGGGCATAGAGAATTTAAACATTTCCCCCGGAAGATTCTAATGTGCAGCCAAGGCTTAGAACTTCTGACACAGAGGGTGACTTTTAAAAACTCAATAAGGCATAATCTATTTTATGTCAATGTTGCTATCCCCTGAACAATTCTTCATGCGAAAAACACTTAACTTTACAAAAAGTGTCACTAAAAAGAAGCCCCGGTGGTGTAGCGAGCTATGAGTTGGGCGGCTAAATCACAAAGCCAACAGTTCAAAACCAACAGCCCCTCTGGGGGAGAAACACGAGGCTTTCTACTCCTGTAAAGATTTACAGACTCAGAAATCAAAGGGAGCATTCTACTCTGCTCTATTGGATCACGATGAGTCAGAATTGCCTTGATGGCAGTGAGGTTCTTTGTTTGTTTGTTTGTTGTACCGCTGAAACATTTAGAATAATATTTTTTAGAGCATTTGAGACAGAGCATCCAGGGAACTTGGTAAACATGGAGGTTCCCTGACTTCAAATTGGACATTCTGATTCCACAGATCTGTGGTAAATCCTGAAATCTGCATTCTGGAGCACACACCCAAGTAATTCTTGTGCATTCTGAAGTTTAAGAGTTACTGCTTCAAAAAATACATCTGAAAAAAAGTCAAAACCTGCTTAGGCCATTCTGATAAGATTACCTGGTCATTTTAGGATCCCCATGTCACAGAAGACTTCAAAGCACAGACATGATGAGACTTCACAGCACACTGGTTATATATTGGGCTGCTAACTTCAAGGTAAGCAGTTCAAAGCTACCAACTTCTCTTTGGGGGGAAAATGAGGCTTCGACTTCCATGAAGACTTACAGTCTCAGAAACCCACAGGGGCAGTTTTACTGTATCCTATAAGGTCACTGAGTTAGAATTGACTCAGTGGCAATGAGTTTGGTATTTTGGCTTCTGCTCACATTTTGGTCATAAATTTTCTAACAGTTTTTGGAATGCAAATTAGGTATGGGCTTCCGCTAGACTATTTTATTATTTTTGGTATGAATCTCTTGTATTAGTGCACAATGTCAATTCTTTGTAAAATTAGAAACTTTCACGAACTCAAATGAAGCCAATAATTCTAATCTTCCAAGCCAAAGAAAGAATTGAGAGAATTGAGTCTGGGTGGCAGAGTGGTTACATTTTGGGCTGCTAACCATAAGGTTAATAGTTTGAAACCACCAGCTGGTCTTTGGGAGAAAGTCTCATAAAGAGCCACCGTTTCAGAAACTCACAGGAGCCGTTCTAACCATTCCTATAGGGTCACCATGAGTTGGCATAGATTTGATGGCAGTGATAGTTTTTGAGTTTTGATCGTGTTAAAAAATAATATGCCTAAGTTATTTCTCAATTTAACTTTAAAAAAACCAGTCCTTGACCACTAGCAAAAATAAGATTTCCACTTTTGTTCAACAAATTTAAGAACACTCCAGATAACAAACTCTTTAAGCCTTAGGACAAGTATACATTTAGGTTAAGGTCCCCAAATCCCTCTATCTAGCTTAAGCTTCAGTGGGAATTTAGGGAAAGAAAATGAGTTACCCAAGCTGGAACTACATCAAAATGTCAGGTTAACATATTTTGGCTTGTAATGGTGCCCAGGGATCTAACGTCTGAGGGATCAGGGCCTTAGGTTCCCAAATCGTTTTAAAGATAATGTCATTACCAGGATGCTGGGGCCCTGGTTCAGGTTTCCCTCATTCTTTCTAATCTGCACTTTAACCCAGACGAGCCAAGGCCTGACACGATTGCTTTGCAATTAATTGAAACAGCTGCAAAAATGCAGCTACAAAGGACATGTCAACGTGAACACTCAGCGACATGGAAACTAAGACTAGCAGATGTTTTGATAGTCAGATGATGCGTATGGTTATCTGTAACCTTTCTATTCTGATCTTGAAAAGGCTGCGTATCTGTCAGAGGCTACAGATGACACCCAAGGAACACCAGGGGTTGTGGTGGCCATTTTTGCAGTCTCACCAATGTTCCCGCTCCCCTACTTTCAAGCAGTACTTGTTCTCTGCTCAATTGCGCTTTTCCATGACTCCCACCCTTACTGACCTCCTGGCCACCAGGTCAAGCTACTCGTAGGTACCATCCTTGCCCCAGCAATCCACAACCGGCCCAAAGTTTGCTTGTCTGATCCAAGCTGTGCTCATTTGAGTCTAGGCCAAGATTTCTCAACTTGGAGTTGGAAATGCATCAGTCTTTGAGGCTGGGATGCTGCAAAGGGGTGAGGGTAGGCCACCCAAAGGCTGTCTCTCCCATCACTTGAAGAAAACCTCTCTAAAACCCAGCAGAGAAAAGCAGAATTGGGCTTGGGCACACAGGATCCCGGCAACATGCAATCTTGGTTCTCAGCCCTGCAGTCTTGATTTCAACAGCTTTTGATTCTGTAAGTGCTTCTCTTGTGTCCTCTCCCCGCCCCTGCACCCATCCCCCAACGCTGCCAGGACGTCCTACCTTCCGTTTGACATAAGCCTTTTGAAATGGGGGTTCTATCACATGCCACTAAAATCTTAATGTAGAATATGAGATCAACTAATCCCACCTAGCATTTTGCAGAGGAGAACAGAGAGATTAATTTATCGAGGGCACGTGTTATGATTAAATTCCTCTTTGTTATTCTATGGGAGTTTTTGCTCGATAGACCTGAAACTTTGTCAGTGTGTTCTGTGCATTCCCTGACTGTGAGCACATTCAGAACTGACGCTCAAACGACTTGTGAGCAACCAGGCAAACTAGTATCTGAGAATTGAGGACCCACTGCTTGGTGACAGAGCTTTGCCAATTCATGTTGCTGGACTGATTATGGTTCCAGAGGAGAGAAATCCCTATAAGACCAGGGCCCAAAGGCTGCAACTTCCATCTACTCCAAGAATTTAGTGGTGCAGCACTTTGGATGGTCTGAGGGTTAAATGTGATCATTAAAACAACAAAAAATAAAGTTCAGAAGGCAAGAAGGAGCAGGGGAAATGGGAAAATGGATACAGGGAATCCAGGGGGCAAGTGAAACATGTTCACGCAGACACACACACGTGTGTGTGTGTATATATATTTGACTATATATATAATATTTGAATGGGGAACAATTTGTTCTATAAACTTTCACCCCAACCATAACAGAATGTTTAAGAACCCAGATTTTCTTTTATAACTTAGAAGTTGCCAATCCCAAAACACTAAATTTACAATAGTAACCAGCAAACCTCTGAGCAAATAACCACATGGAATGAGAGCACTGTGGGCTCTAATCTCACTCTCTGTGCCATGGTGTTGAGGCCGACTCAGTGAGCTTCTTAGGAGAGGGCAGAACTGCCCTGTGGGTTTCCCAGAAAGCAACTCTTTATGGGACTCAGAAACCCAATCTCCATCCAGAGGAGCGGCTGGTGGTTTGAAACGATGGAGCCTGCAGATCACAGACCAGTGCTTAACCACTACACCACCAGGGTTCCCTCTGCAGGTCCTAATAGGTGATGCGAACAAAACTCACGATCACCGAGTCAACTCTGGTGGAGAATTGCTCCTGTGGGCTTCCGAGGCTGTTTCTTTTTACTGGAGTGGCTACTGGTTTCGAACAGCTGACTTTGCGGCTAGGAGCTCAATCATACCACTACGTCAGCACCACCAGGGTATCTGATGACAGGTGATAGGCCAGACAAGAGTATACTTGGATGCTGGGGAGGACCTTATAGACTGGGTGATGGGCGCTGGGTTCTCTCCCGCCCTGCCATTGTCCTCGGTCTGATGACACTGTGGTGCTGCCTAGGACAGTGCCCCACCTCATTCAACTAATGCTCGCTTAGAAGGGTTTTGACCAATGAGCAGTTAGGGGCTGTAAAGATACCTGCCTGCCTGCCTGGATGGGCCTGGTTTCTGGTGCTTCTACTGCATGTCATAGGGAGGCACACCTGAAAGGGTGCGCCTGGGAGGGCAAGGTAAACCACTGCTGGAGCCACGGCTCCCCCTGTTGAGCCACAGACCTGAGAGCAGGCAAAGGTCTGTGAGCCTCAAGACTATGAAGATGCTATGCAGCCCAAGCTCCTGACCTATAAAAGGGAGCCAGGACTAGATGGCCACCTGCTCTGGTTGTTTGGGGAGTCTGCATGAAGCAGCCTTGGCACCACTGGCCTGGGAAACCTCTTGATTCTGTCTGAATGAACCTCTGAGCAGGTACTCCCTGGGACCACCTTCAGATGAGGTGTGTGTGTGTGTGTGTGTGTGTGTTAGTGGTCCCAGGAAAATCCAACGGTGTCACCAGTTTCCTTTCATGCTCGCAGACAGGGAACTGCCTGGGGTGAACCTGGTTCCTGGATTCCGCACATCCTAGGAGTACCGCTTATTCAACTCATTCTGAAACCATCCAGTGACAGGGCTGTATGTTTCTGCATCATTTAAATTTTACCTTTTAAACACGTGTAAGCAATAGTTATACAAACTATGAAATTTAATGGTACAAAAAATACAATGAAAAGAAGGCACCTCTGACCCACTTGCCACCCACATTCCCTCTCCAGGGGTAGGTGGCCAGTCTCCTGTCTCACCTTCTAGGTAAATTTGCTCCCAAATCAGTACCCCTAACAAATCGGGGAAAGCAACTGTTAAGGACACGGTGCCACTTTCTTTTCAATGATTACATATTTTATGGATGTACTGCTATTGACCAAATTATACCTACAAAAATGATATAGTTGCACTAACTGTAGATTCTAGATTCAAAAGCAACAATGAATCTGCTGCCCAAATAATTCCAACTGAACAGGGACCCTTATAGGCCAGATTTGAATTGTTCCTTAGTGTTTTCCCAAGACCACCCATCTTGGCAGGAGCAGAGTCTTCTTATCCCCTGTGGAACCACCATTGGGGTTTGCAGTTCAACACTGAACACGCAGCACTGGCTGGATCCCTGAGATTGCAGATTAAAACCATCAAAACAAACCCTGGTGTCCTTGAGTCAGTTCCAACCCATGGTGACTCTAAAGGGCAGAGTGGACTATCACAGGGTTTACAAGGTTGTAACCTTTAGGGAGATAGATGGCCACATTTTCTCTAGAGGACCGGCTGGTGGGTTTAAACTGCTTTCTGTTAGCAGATGAGTGTTAAATCCATGCCCCCACATGGATCCTTAATAGATATAATTAAGGCATTCAGGCAAAAACAAAGGAACCAGAGTGCTTATTCATGCCTCTTTCATTGCACGTATACCATTCGATTTTAAAAGTTCATGTGCATGTCTTCCCCTACTACAGCCGGAACCATGTCTTACTTCCTTTGGTCTTCTCAGCACACACTGTATAATCTGGTATACATAGCAGGAATTCCTCAAATGTTCCTTGAGCCAGGGTAATGTAAAATATAAAGGTTCAGAATCTTGGGACAAAGAGCAAAGTTCTCAATGATAACTAGATCTTTTATATACGCACATTTAGACTTCGCAGTTAAAAGAAATGAGGAGTAATTCTCTAACTAAACACACTTTTATAGATTTTTTTTTAACTGAAGAGTTTTGTTATCATTTAGTAGAGAAATCTTACAGCAGTATTTGTTAGAGGGCCAGAATTCACGTGGGACAGGAAGGGCTTCCCGGCCTAGCTGGAAAACTCTATGCTGAGAGGAAGACTCCAATCTCTCCTTTGAGGATCTATTATTTATAATCCGAGATACCAGTTCTTCTTGGTAGATCACCAAGGACTTACTGTAGACCAAGTAGTAGTCTACAAAAGCACTTTTCATAGAAAGGTTAACTCATTAAAAACTCCTAAATCGTAGCTGAAATCCATTACCAAAATGCACTTTTCAGGAAGTTGCGGTGCACCTAAACCTCGATGGCCATCAGAGAAAGGCTCACTGCTTGACCTACTACAGCAGGTAGCAGAGCAACACCTGGTTTCCATTTGTGTCATTCTTAAATCATTTCTTCTTCTCCTTTTAGAGGTAGAGCATCGCAATTAAAACCAAACATCTGATGGTAATTTCATCTATTTACAGTAAGGCTCAAATGGACTATTTTCTTCTTTTAAGTAGTTCAGAAGGTTTATTAAATCTTGAAAACTGAGCTGAATGGTAAATTATACCTTTAATTTTAATTAAATTGTGCCACAGATTGACAAAATTTTATATTTCCATCTAAAATAAAGATACTTACCTCTTAATTTTCTTTTAAGAGAGTAATGCAATAAACAAAACACTCAGTGATTGAATCTGAAAATTTATTTACAAAATTAAATTGTTTTCCTTTTTAAAAAATGATTATTCAGTTCATAAACGTTAAACAACACACAAATGCTATCAAACTTTGTTACATTAAGTTTAAAAAAAATCAATAGTATTAAGAAAAAACTATTAAGTAATGCAAAACCATAGTATGAAAATAGGAACTTAGATTGCTCTGAGTGACTAGAATCCAAGTACATACATACTCTTCTTCCCAGGAGTAAAGACAAACACATCTGGGACAGCAAAAGGTATAGTGTGTGTCAAGCCGGAAATTTGAATATCAGTTTAGTTCCTCATTGCCAACATGGCATTTATATCCCAGATGAGATTTCGTAATTGATCCATAATTTGCTTCAGCTGTTGGTTCTTCTGTTTGAGTTTCTGTGGAAAGAAAAGAATTTATAAAAAAAGCTTCATGAAGCTAGAAGATTAAAATGCCATAAGTTAAGACTCATAAGTTAACAGCCAGACAGAAATTAAGCTAAAAATTTACTTAAAACAAAGAGCCAAAACCCTTTCCTGGTCCAAACCCACCAAGTCTGGCTCATGGCAACTCTATATAAAGTTTCCAAGACGAAATCTTATTGAGAGCACACAGCCTCACCTTTCTCTCATGGAGCAGCTGGTAGCTTTGAACTGCTGACCTTGCTGTTAGCAGCTGAAAGCTCATGCCACAGTGCTACCAGGACTCCTCGAAGGGGATATTAAATTCTTATCCAACACTCACAAGACTATGGCGAAGGCCTGGTTAATCCACCTATTTCCACCAACACATCTAATATAATAAGCTAAGCATTTACTTGCTATAAAACCGATGTACAGGTTTTGTTTTGTTTAAGAGAGCATATAACAAGAGCACCATCTCTAGAGCCAGGTAATATCTAACTCTAACCACAGAGCTTTGGTTAAGTGATTCTATGACTCGCACCAAATTATGTCACCATTCTGTGCCTCAATTTTCAATCAGAAAAAAATGGGTATAAATGACTCCATCTCATGGCATCATGAGGATTACATGATTTGATACTGATAGTGTTAGAACAGTGTTGGACATATATAACACTTAGAAAATGTTTTTTGTAGATACAGAGCATATATAACAGAACCATTAAAAAAATAAAGGATCATAAAAATGCAATGCTTGTTGCAGCTGGTTGCTCAAAAATGTAGCATAGTTTTCCACAGCATGAAGTATGCCCTACTCCAGGTTCTGAAAAGGGGATGTATGACACTCAGCGTAATCACCTTCACAGCTGTAGCTGTGATTTGCTCAGCACCCTGAACACAGCCGGCACCTTCCTGTTAGCCTTTAGGGCAATCTGGGTTTCTATTAGCTCAGGATTAGAGACCTTTCACCTTTTTTTAAAAGCATCCTTCTTTCAAGTCCTATGTAGCCATAGCCTGCACAGGTAAAGCAACATCTAAATTAATAACATGAAGAACTGGTGGTAAACATTTTTACTAATTATTATAATCAACGTAATCATTATTAGGCAGCTTTTTAGAAATATTACACTTGGGGATAATATATTTAATTACACAGTTTTTAAGGTACTAGAGTAAAACACCCCAGATAAATGAGCATCCATTCCGTGCAAAGAAGCCTAACTTTTTGCATTTTAACTCTATGAAAAAGCTGACTAAGATTAGGAAGTTGCTAACACTATTATCCTCGCTGTTCCACAGACATTCTGAATGCCCCTCAAACAGTCTCTAGCTAGGGTTAGCAAGTCGCAGGAAGTAGGTAGCTAAAAGGAAAGACTGACAAATTTATCAAGAAATAGAAAAGCAATGTACAGAGACTAATAACCTTAATTCAATTTAGTTCTCGCCTGAAGAGAATAAGCACAACACAGCACAGTACCCGCCCCGGGGCTTGACCGAAGCCTGAAGTGTTTGGGAAAATGACATGGTTACTTGGATGTCCTTTTTAAGTTTGAAGATGGCCCATTTCTGAGTTCTGCCAGCTTAAGAATGTGTGGTGGTCAGTTACTGAGTCAGCTCTGCACATTATCTCATGACAGGGACCCAGAAGATAGGATGAGATCAGGAATGAGGAGACGTCCAGTATTCAGCCCACTGAAGTCTTTTTGAGTCTAAAGATGAAGACTTGACACTTCCCATCTACAATCATGATAGACGCACAAGCTACAAACAGTTAGGTGTTACAGTGGAAGGCTGGAATTCTGAGTTCCAGCTCCAACTATGTCTCTAACTCACTGGGTGATCATACACACGTTCCTTATCTTTGGCTTCCCGTTGATGAGAGATGATGATGTGATCTAGCAGTTCCACCCTCCTCACCCCCTGCCCCCCATTCTGCTTTGTCTATCTCCACACATCAGATGACCATGCAGACACATGTGACTGAGAACCAGGAGGTTTAGTGAACTCTTGGCTTCAGAAGTCAACTGTCTTTTAACATTACTTGTCTATTGATAGCTAATCAGAGATCACTACACTAGCTATGCAAGAACTAGCTGGCACCAATCCCCCCTCAATTCTATTTTTTCAGGCGGCTGTAGCGAAGAGCTATTGGGTAAGAATGAAACAAAAAGAATGCAAGTTGATTTGTTCCTTAAACACCTTATTTGAATATGTAAATTCTGATAGGAGTTGACCTCTTTGAATTTGATCAATCAAAGATTTCAGAACTTCTCTTTGAAACGGAATTCTGAGTCCCTAGCACATTCCATTCCACAAATATTTACTGAGGGCATCTGAAGTGTTAGCCAATGGGCCAGAAGTATTAGGGGAAGAAAAGAGAAGAAACAGCTCTGGCTTTGAAAAAATTCAAAATCAAGTAGGAGAGAGGCAGTGCCCACATGACTAGAATATGGACAACCTGCTCAGGCAGATGGCAATGGAAAACTACAAGACGCCGCGGGACTGCAAAAGATGGAGAGATTGTCACTGACTGGCAAGATCAGTAAACAAGGACAATATTTTCGGGTCCCGGAAAGTTGATGGTGAGCAAACCATCAGGCAGAAGGATAATTTGGGCTTAGTAGTGAGCCACAGGTTTCTTATAAATATTCTTGAGATATTCTTATAAATATTCTCATAAAATTCTTGAAGGGGAAGAAATATGGATTTAAACTTCAATGAAGAAGCAAGTGTATGAGATGCAGTCTCATGTCTCCATAAAAAGAGAAGAGAGATTTGGAAACAACTAAAAAAAAATCACGCAAAGAAAGATATGTTCAGTGGTCACAATTTCACTAAAAATTAAAGAATAACTCCAAGTAGTAAAATTATATTCTTAGACATTCCAGCATCTTAAAAAAATTAGCATTTGCAAATGGCTCCTACAATTCAGTGGGGAAAAATGTGAACTTTCGGAATAGGATTTTTTCCAAGATAATACTCAGCACCGTCTGATTGTTTCTGACTCACAGAGACTCCGGACGTGTGACGCGTTCTTTGCTCCGGTCTCTCTCCCCAAGAGCTGTTAGCCTCTGGTTAGCAGCTGAGAACTTCACCGATATGACAGAACTCCTGGTTTTAAAAGAACGAGTCTTGCTAATTTGTTTTCCCCCTAAACAACATGAGGTATTTCCACGGTACTGTTCAATTTTAAGGAGCCCTTGTGGTGCAGTGAGTTACAGGGTTACAGTCCAAACCCAGGGGAGGAGGTTTACAAGCTCAGAAACCCCAGGAGCAGTCCTACTTTGTCCTACAAGGTTGCTATGAGTTGGAACTGATTTAATGGCCATGAGTTTGTTTTGTTTATTCAATTCTAAAGAGCCTTGGGAGCAATCTGATGAGCAGGTTCAGAGTTGGTTATTCAACTGTAGACAGTGATAAAATCTTTTTAAAGAGTACTTGGCACATTTTTCATGGTTTTCTCAAAGTGTGATACTCATTTGAAATTGCACACATTTGATTAAAAATGCACAAAATTTTTAAAGAAACAAAAAAACCCAGCACACAAGCAAAATATCTAAAGCCCAAACATGTCATGAACCTATCAACGCACAGTTGACAGTCATGCTTATTACTGGTTAGACTGTAAATACATGTTCATGACACGATATAAGGCTTAATATATACAATCTTGGCACTGATCAATTCCAACAGAGGTTGACAGCTGCTATTTTCAAAATCCATCAGCTGTGCCCAATTTGCTACATTAACAGGTGAATGTGTAAGTAGATACTTAAAAATATGCTTATGTTAAGTCATACCACATAATTTAATAGTCATACAAATGCTGTGACACTTAATCAGTGGTTTAATTTCTAAATGCATGGACTCAATTGTAGGCCAGCTTTGTGAAGACTTGCCACATACTACTCTCAATTTCATCTTTACTGACAGCAGAATGGCTTCAGGCATAGTACAGCTCCTCCTGATGCCTCTACAGCACATGGGCTCATTTTTGAATGAGAATAAGACGGTGCCCCAACAAGTGCTCATTTTTGGAGTAATTGCGAGTTGAAGATCCTAAGGTACAGGAAGGAGCGATGGCGTATTTAAAGGGGGCCCCAATTTAGTAATTCCCATGAAGTACCGTCCACAAGTTCTGGGGACATACTTATGTGGACTACAGTTTCAGAGTACCGTGGCAGGCATCAGTGTTAGCCGTGAGAACCCGGAGTGACCACACACACTACACAGTATTGCTCGGTACAATTGCAAGTTCATAATGAGACGGTAATGCTGTGAAAATGCCTGAATGAGGGTCAGCAGGAAGGGGCATACAGCTTTTTACCCCATGCTCTTTATTTAGAATGACAAGAGAACGGGCAGGGTCCTAACTTTCTGGGTATTTTTCATTGCATGCCAATAATATCATTCTGTTCCTGAAAATGCACATCTGTGAAGCAACCTAAGCCCTTCACGGGGTGGGGGTGGGGGATTCAAAACATCTGTGGAAAAATGGAATGGAAAGATAGTGGGATTTTCCCACAAACTTCCTGAAGCCTCCTTGGACGGGCCAATGTTTATCTTTTTGCAACAGCACATGGAATGGCTGTGCGAAATGGCGCCACCTCACCGTCACTGTTGCTATTGGTGCCACCGAGTCAACTCGGACTCACAGCGACCCCCACAGGCGAGAGTGGGAAGGTGCCAGCAGATGCTCTTCATCAGGAATAATCTTATTCTGAAGCACAGCTGTCTGCTTCTCTGAACAGTATATGATAGCCAAGGACACACCAGCCTGGCTCACTGCAGACTCCACCACTTGGAACAACGCCTGGCACAGAGCAGACACCAAGACAGATAAATGCCCGAGGGAAAAACTGTACAAAGTCAAACCAAACAGCTTTCCCCCTGAACCTGGGGGGGCGGGGTGTGTGTGTGTGAGGGAGGGGAGCCAGATCACCAAATAAAAACCCTCGGCAATCATTTCAGTGCTGTTCTTTAACGTCTCTCTGGTTAAACAGAGCCTTTCCACACTAGAAAACACTAGACATGGGATTATTAAAAGCGATTCACTTTTGCATTTCATATATAGGAATTCTGAATGTATTACTGTTCCTAGGTAAGAGAACTGTGAACCTTAAAACTGTACAATTACCTACCAACTGCATGGGAGAAAGATGAGGCTTTCTACTCCCATAAAGATTTCATCTCCAAATCCACAGGGGCAGTTCTACCCTGTCATGTATGGTCACTAAGAATTGGAATCTATTTGATGGCAGTGAGTTATCTAACAACTGCCCAATTAAAGGAAAAATAGAAAACAAGCCACATCAATAGTTGCATATGGAAAAGTACATCTGTTAAAATCATAGACAAAAGACTAGTGTGTAAATATAAATAGGTGACAAATAAAAAAAATCCATCAACCCAAATCTTTTGTTTTCTTAATTACATTCATAAGCATTAACTGGGGCACCATCTTATTCTATAGGCAGCTGTTGACAATAAACATTTCTCACAGAAACTCTCTCAGGTTTGTGTGCCATTAAGAGAGAAAATAGCTATCACCAGTTTATCCAATTGAAGCATAATAACGCACACGCACACGCAGTTTGAGATGGCCATATTTGTCCCTAAATATTCCAAGTCCATTTCAGTTTGACTTTTCCTCCTCAGGCATATATTTTAATCTTGCAGTTTGAAGGGAAGTACAGAATTCAAAGAGGTTGGAGGGAAAGAATAATAAAATTAGCAGTTAATTATGCATATGATTACTTGGTTAACAATCAGAGAATACGTTACACTGAATTTATATTTATACAGTTTTATTTAAAATGTGAATTGAAACAATTTTGGTCAAAACTCCAGTGTTTGCTCTTTAGCTGTTAACTTTATTCTCTTTCCTCTTCTTTTGGTGAGCATTCATTTGAATAAACACAACCATAGCCCTCGCCCATCTTTGACCTCTGCTCACCATTCCTCTCAAAACACAGGAGGAGGAACGAAGTAAAGAAGGCCATGTGGCCATTCCATGCGTATGTCACCTGCCACATGAGAGAAGATACTTGCTCTCAAAATGCTCTTCTAAGATACGAGGGGTACCCCTGCCCCCCAAAACCCAGGTGTGAGATGAGGGAGAGAGTGCATTTGGAGTCCTTTCCACCAGGGCCGATTGCTAATCAAGCTTTCGATTTAGATGTTCTAAAAAGATGGCATAACTGTGTAACAAAAAAGGCCTGATTGGTGTTAGACAGTGGGCCTGGTTTTGCCACCATGACAATGCATCTGCTCACACAGCCATCTCAGGGTGCCAGTTTGGCGCAAAAAAACCAACCCAGCATGCCTCCCTTGCCCTCCATGCAACTTCTTTCTGTTTCCGAGAATGAAGAGGGACATGAAAGGATAGCAACTTGACATGGAAGAGGTGAAGAAAGAGACGAGGGAGGTGCTATCAGCCACCCAAACAGATGAGTTTGAAAACTGTTTCCAACAAAGGGAGCACACTAGAGCAGCAAAGTCCCTGAGGAATTCTGAAAACAGACTTCGGATCAGGGGCAGGGCTTAGCACGGCATCAGACCCGACCAGAAAACATTCATAAGTGTCAGCAGGCAGACCTGGAACTATTCATTAGCTACTTTTTGTTTTCTCTCCACCGCCCCCCTCCCCCATGTCTATCTATATAAAATAGGCAGGATAAATGATCCTGAGGAGAAAACAGGACAGATAGTTCCGGAGGAGGTGGGGGGGCAGGGGAGAAGAGGAGGTGGGAGAAAGAGAGGGAGGAGCCAAAAAACCCCCAGGGACAAGGGAGCAACAAGAGATCTAAAATCCGTGGCAAGGAGGACACAGAATGCCTGGTGGGGATTGATCAAGTACAATGTAGCCAAGAGGAAATACAGCAGGCCGAATGAAGGTCGAACATGACAGTGACACAGGAAGAAAGTAAAAGGAAACAGAGGAAAGAACTTGAAGGCAAAAGACATTTATAGAGGTTTAAACATAGGCATGTACATATGTAAATATATTCATACATAATAAGGATATATGTCTGTGCACATGTATTTATAGGGTAAGTAGGACCTTCTTTACTTAAGTCCTCCCTCAATGCAAGAACACTTTGTTCTAATAAAGTTGATGCTCAACTTCAGCTGACGGGGTCCATCTATAGGGTAGTTGCATAATCTGTTGTCAGTTGAGACTATTAAGAGTGAAGGGATGGAGTTTAATCCGTCAATCAGGTCACAGATTGATGACTTCATTTGGAGGAGATAAATTGCTTACTGGAGGCAGGTCACAGGCTCATTCCCTGGGAGGCATACTTGCTGACAAGACACATGGAACTACACTTGAACCCTGGAGCTGAAGAAGCCATGTGGAGACCCCTGCCCTCGCTGAGATGCCTCTACCACCACTGGATCCACAAGACTTTCCACCCACTGGCTTGTGATCTTCCTGCATTTAGTGTCATTGCATGTGCTGCATGAGTATGAAGAGGATTTTATAGACTGGTATCAGACATATGGGCTAATATTGGACTTAGAGATTTGATCTGGACTGGGCTCGGATGTTTTCTCAATATTCAATTGTTCGATATTCAAAAGTTCTTTCTATACATGAGTGTCTATGAATTTGTTTCTCTAGTCTACCCAGACTAACACAGGCTATTAGAAGATATAGCGTCTGGGGTCTTAAAGGCTTGAAGTTAAACAAGTGGCCATCTAGCAGGCAAGAAATAAAGCCCACATGGAAGAAGCACACCAACCTGTGTGATCAAGAGGTATGGTGTTGATAAGATCAGACATTAGGCATCAGAAGACACAAAATAAAAAACCATTTTGATGCAAGCGAGGGGGGTCAGAGTGGACATCCTCTCACAGAAGGGTCACAAGGAAGGGACAAACCAGCCAGAGTGTAGTATAGCACTGCTGAAACACACAACATTCCTCTAGTTCTTTAATGCGTCTCTCCCCGAACCCTCCACCTATCATGACCCCAGTTCTAATCTGGGTAGGCTAGAGAATGTACAATGGTACAGATAAGAGCTCTCGACACACGGAATCCAATGGTACAGATAAGAGCTCTCAACACACGGAAACCCCTCAGGACCAATAATGAGAGTAGCGGTATCATGAGAGTAGGGGGCAGGTGGGAGGAGAAAGGGGGAACCAATTGAAATGATCGATGTAAACCACCACCACACCCCCTCACCAGGGGGGATGAACAACCGATATGTGGGTGATGGGAGACAGCAGATGGTGTAAAATACGAAAAGAAAAATAATTTCTAAATTATCAGGGGTTCACGTGGATGGGAGGGGAAAAGAGAAGTGCTGGTACCGAGGGCTCAAGTAGAAAGAAAATGCTTGGAAATGGTGATGGCAACATATGAACAAATGTGCTTAATAAAATTGATGGATGGACTTTTATAAAGGTTGCAAGAGCCCCCAATAAAATGGTTTATTATATATATTTTTAAAGAGCTGTAAGAGGTTCCAATAAATGATATATTAAAATAAGAAAATATAAAAAGAAAAAAGTTTCCAAGAATGGAGTCACAAATTTGACAAATGTATTAAGTCTAATGGAGAGTACTTTGAAGGTGATAAGGTGGTTTTGTGAAAACATTTAAATACATATTTTTTGGGGGGGATTCCATTGTTGCTGGCTGTTTTTTTGGTGGGGATACCCCCTCATAAATTCCAAGAGAAATATAAGGCTTAGCATTGAATCTTTTTTTTTTTTTTTTTAACATTTAGGCCAATTTACTCCTCTTTTTTTTCAATTATTTTATTAGGGGTTCATACAATTCTTATCACAATCCATACATACATCCATTGTGTCAAGCACATATGTACATTTGTGTTGCTCTCATCATTCTCAAAACATTTGCCTTCTACTTTAGCGCTTAATATCAGTTGCTCATTTCGCTCCTCTTTTTAATAACTTTCGGGTATATATTATTAACAAAAGCATGGCTTACCCCAAAGCTAAAAGTATCTAGAAGAACAAATTCAATAGATCAAGCTAGTTTAATCAGAGGGCCACTTCCCAAATGTCTGAAGAATAAATGGGAAAACAAAATTTGAAATACTATCTTTAAGTCAATCACGAGGTATTTTCAGAAACACTGTCTATTTTGTATATTAAAGTAACCTTGTTCCCAATCAACATCTGGTTGAAATACATGTGTGAATGTCTTCCTTTGCTCAGAGCCCTAATAAAGAGGCAGAAGCAGACTAGAAAAGCTATGGAAAAGCCCATGTGACAGGAGCAGGTGCCAGGTGGTGGACATCATCCACAGGAAGGGCAGCACAGGGTGGGAAAAGGCTCAGCTAAGGGGAAGAAGTGACAACCCTGGTGACAGCGCAGGAGGGATAAGCCTCAGGCTGCTTCACCAGGGAAAAACAGAGACAGGGCCAGCAGTACTATTCTCCGGGCTTGGAATAAAGGGAACAGATGAAAGTCAAGTTGGGCCCTAGGCCAGCCCTCACCTACAGGTGACTGAGAACCTTCCCCCTCAGCCTGGCCCTCCTGCCCAGGGAACAGCTCAGGCTGGATGGCATCAGCACAGCAAAAGACAGGAATGAGGCCCACGGACTCAACAAAAGGGCTCCTGGGACTGTGGGAGCCCAGGACACCACTGACACTAAGCTGCCAGAAAGACAAGACTGCATCTCCCCAAGGAGAGCTCTGGAAGATTCTTTCTTGAAGATACCAAAAAACTCTACAGAAACAAACAAACAAAACCCCAAACGGACAGTTTCCTGATGACCCTAAGGCAAAGCTCCCCCAGCTGGTTTCTAGTGTTACATATACTGAGGCTTCAAAAAGTGTATGGAACAATGGAATGAAGAGAATGAAAATGTTCCATAAACTCTTTAAAACTGCTGCATCTAAGTCCTTCAAGGTTAAGTAGCAAATGCGTCACAGAAACGTAAAGGCCTTCACCAGTACCACAGAGAACTAAATGCACAGGGGGGGAAAGAAACACAGATAAAGTAAATAATAAAACTAACAAAAACAAAAAAGAAAACAATTAAAACAATGGAAAAATTAATATTGATACCAGAAATGTTAGCTACAAAAAGGGACACCTAACTCTTGTAAAAAACAAAAAAATTCTTAGAGATTAGAAGGAATTGTAAAACTTTATATGAAAGAATCCATGAATTTCTATAAGGTAAATCTGAGCGGTCCAAATACAAATTATAGGGCACTCTAGGAAGAGGAAAGCGCACAAAAAGAAAAAGAGATTGAAAAAAAAATCAGTTCATGACAACTCACCACCGTGCGGCCTGCCGTTTCTAGTTGGCCGAACGGTCAGCTATTTTAAGTGGGGAAAATGACTAACGGGAGACTGTGAGCTAGCACATCAAAATGAACGGCCAGTTGTGTCAGGTACAAAATCTTTCTGAACAAATAAGTCCATCTTGCTAAAAGAAAAAATAAAAGTTCTAAATTCAATTTTCTAGTTTGAATGGATCCCTCTACATTGAAAAACAAAGGAACAGCACCCCCACCCCACCCCCACGAGGGTGAAAGAGACCCTGAAAGCTTTCAGAAGAGGCTACCGTCACCTATAGAGCTCTACAGACCTGGAAACCCCATACACGGTCTCCGAGTTGGAATTGACTTGATGGCGATGGGTTTTAGTATAAATTATCAACAGAAATACATTCTAATGGGAAGCCCCCACATATGACAGGTTCTGTTCTGACGACTGTGTTGTAAATTAATTCTGACATGTCAAAATATCGGCAGTCCCTGGATAATGGAAAAGCTCTATTGCTAACCTGTAAGCTGCATTTGTAAATAAATTGGAACGGTTAAGATAAGGTTCATAGCTAATGTGTTAGTCAAATGCTGGTCATTGTATAGAGAATCTAGTATGCTTTTCTATACATGAAAAATATTTCCAGGCAAAGTAAAGCATCTTTAGCTTTACTAATACATAATACAACAACGTTTTGATGCGTACCAGAGTAGTATCTGTTTGTTAATTATGAAACACTGTATGTGGCTCGCAGTTTACATATACTAGGCTTTAGGGGAGTTGGTTGTACATAAACTGATAATTCGTAACCTAGGAACATGGAACGTACTTTTTTTAAAAATTATTCATTATTATTGTCTTCTATTATCTGTATCTATAAATTCTACAATCTGTAAGGATGGCACAGCATGCAGTTTTTCCTTCTGCTGTGCATAAGGTCACTTTCGGTTGTAACCAACCCGATGGCACCTAACCACATCTACAGATTCGATCTGGAAGCACAACACATAACATCTGATAGTGAAAACCTGACTCATCTCACCAAGTGTGCCCTACCACCACACTGTATCAAGAACACATTACAAGCAATACAGACACACTCCACAACACCGTCACTCGCGTGGTGTTTTGTATCTTGAGTTAGTCTTAAGTCAGAGACTTGGTCCTTTCTAATAAATCAATGCTTCCTATCTCTGGACAGCTGAACATGATTTACTCTGCCAAATCTAAATTGAAAGTCCCCAACACCCTCCTCAGACCCTATTAACGTCCTATAGACATCAGTCATGTGACAGCCATCCATGAGCATCACATGTGCTGCAAGTATTCTTCTCATCGGTGCACTTTCCTTTAAAAGCAAAAACATTACAATGCTTTCTCTATTTGTCACTTATCCATTTTTTTACTTTCTCCTGAGTTTTGAGATGTGTTTTCCTTAAAATTTCAATACTGTGCTCCGCAGGTTTTTTCCCAACTCTGAAATGCATTGTGACATCTGGTGTGACGTAAAGGCAGGCTAATTTCCCCCCAAAGGTTCTATTTCAAAGACGAGTTTTCCACACAGTCCCTTCTCTGTCGTATTACTCACATATACAACTGGAAGGCAGTCTGGGTGGCTAGTCTTCAATAAGCTGTCTATTCCTGTGCCAGCATTACACACTTGATTGCTGACAGTATAATATGCCACATGATATCCTTACATTTTTGTAGAGAGTTCCACTTTATTACTCTTATTAGTTTTCTTTGATATTCTTTTAGATTTTCAGGGAAAAAAATCTAGATGTGCACTGACATTATACAAAACGCCTATGTATTACTTTTATCACTAAGTATTATTACTTTGTGTATTTTTAAGAAAATCCCTGTGTGTTTGGGGTTGTTACTGCATTATGACGAGGAGATAACTGAGACGATTATTTTCTTTTCGGCATACCTTGTTCTGCGGCGCACCAGATAGTGTGTCTTTTACACAGAGAAGGTTGATGGCAAGGCTGCGGCAGGAAAGCCAACAGCAGGTGCTCCCTTGGTGTCTCTGGCACCTTTGGCACCGCTCACAGAATTTCCCACTTTCCCACAATGCTATCACATCTTAATAGACGATCTCAAAGCTCACTGCCATCAAGTTGACTCCTACTCCCTGTGGCCTTCCTAGTTTCTCAAAAACCCTTACGGGAACACAGCCTCCCTCGTCTCCTGCGTGGCAGATTGCAGTGCAGTGTAAATATAAATTTTACTGGCACTGGAAAACCCCCACATTCACGGGACTGGCTTGCATATGATTCTCGCTTTATTGCGGGGGTCTGGAACCGCCTATGCGGTGTCTCCCGGGTCTGCCTACAGCAAACAGTGCCCCACACAGGAGCTTCTGTCGCCTTCACGAGTCAAATGGCTAACCTCTATTCAGATGGCACAGAGGCTCTACCAACCTGCTTAATGCTTGTTGTTGGAATTTTGCGTAAGATTTGGAATAGGCAAAATGGTTTGGAGCATTATAAGACAGTATTATCCATCGTGTATTAATTTTGTTACCAGAACTCTGAAGTGAGCAAGGAAAGATGGAGGAGGAGGGAGTCCTGCCCATCCCCCTACCACCACCACCCCCGGCCTGTCCCCCCATGGTGAGACTACATGTTTAAAGAATCAGGAAGAAAACAGTGAAGAGGAGGGCTGGGGCTAACAATGAGAAGGCCCGGGCATGGACAGAGTTGCAGAAGAATCACCTTCAGGGGGCGTGGCATCTCGACAGAGGGAAACAGAGTAACAGGAACTCTAGAGAATGTCTTCCAGGTATTCTGAGGGGAGTCACCGCCTTTGCTCCAGTGGCAAACTATGTAAGTAAATGAAGTGATCTTTATATACAACAGGTAAATGCTCTTGGTTTGGGTGGATACACTGAAGAATTTATGAATTGGAATTGAGAATTTCAGGAGGGTGTGTGAGAGAGAGACAAAGAGAGGGAGAGGAAGAGAGAGACAGGTAGATAGGTAGGTTTTGGTACGCAGAGGTTTTGGTAGGCCCGCCTTCTCTGTTTCATGAAAAGTATCTGAGCATTACCTTCTGATCTTTGGGAGTACTGTATTCGGCAATACATGCATTCAAGCCTGGGAATTTTGGGGGGGAGAGGGGGTTAGGGGGTGATGGTATTGGCTAAGGCAATGCTTTGATAACTCTATTTTCAGGTGTTCAGACCTCCATGCCTCTTATTGTACATTTTGGTCATTTGCTGCTCCAACTGTGCTGGGTGCTAGGAAGCTAGGATTCTGCTTAGAAGAGAAAAAGCAAATGGATTGCGACCGAGTGCTGACGGAGCTTTTCTAAGAGCGTCAATCGCAAGCATTTTGTGGTGTCTCCTCTGACCGTTCAGACAGTATTTCTGCTTACCTTTCAGTTTGGGGATAGGCTCTTAATAGGTTCAGCGCATCAGACACCACAACTCTAATTCAAATGGCGTTTGTGAGCCACATTAGATTCCCTTGACGTTTTCATTGGTTAATTTCAAAATATAAAATGTACAGATGAATCACTCACTTTATTTACTTCGGCAATTTCTCTCCTCTCTTCACTGGCAAATCGAGGCGGGCCGGCCCAGGCATCATTCTTCGAGCCATCTTCTTCCACATATGGGATAAGCTGCTGCGAGGGACAAACAGGAGAAGTCAGCATTATGACACACGTGTACGGGCAATGCGCACGGACAGCGGTGAACTGCCAAGCTTCCCCAGTTTAAATAGCAGTACGGTTCCGCCCAGGAGACAACCTGAAATCACGGTTGTCGAAGGCTCTCATTTCCATGTCGGGTGTCTCTTGCTAAAGAGCGTTCACAACATGGCGGTCACACATGATACAGCACCCACATACACTCATTCACGCAACAGATATTTAACTGCCAGACACTCGGTGACACCCTGGAAAAACAATGACGCTTGGGATCGTGGCCCCTACAAAATGTAGTTTTTCTTCTCTTACACTAGAGGAAAAGGAACTTCGTGGATGGGCACTAGATGAAGGAGCTTCAAAAGGCACGGAGAAATATTCCACTATCTTTTCATTCGTTTTTTTCCACGTTCTGATGCGCCCTGATAGCAATGGCAGCAACATGTCAGCTAGACCCGCTCCGTCTGACACACCTCTAGGTGTTGTCCCCTTCTGATTGCCAGGTGGTTTTTAGGAGGAAAACATCAGGTAGAAATTGAACTTCTAATGGACGTAAAGTGAAGTATGTACAGTAAAATTTACTAGGGAAAAAGCCCTAGGTATCCGAAGGACAGCAGTATAACCTCTTAGATATGACCCAGAGGAGCCCTGGTGGCACAGAGGGCTAAGCAAAAAGCCAGCCATTCAAACCCACCAGTCACTCCAAGGGAGCACTTTAGCCCTGCCTTTGTGGGCCACCACGAGTGGGTTTGGGGGCAGATGTGACAGAGCCATCAAGGACCATCTAGTCTGCCGCCTATTATCACTGATGTGGGAGCAGGGATAAATAACCACACAGATTCTCCTGGCAGCGCACAACTCTGTGGGAGAACGGAAAGCCATCTGGCTTGACTTCATCAAATTCTTGGAACAGCTCCCCATGCACCCACATCCACCCTTCTTCCCTTCCTCTCTGGATGCCCAGCTCTCCTTCCTTGGAAGGCAATTCGTCTCCCTTCTGGGCTGCCCGCCCTCAGTGTCGTCACTGTTCATGCCCCCCCTCTCCTTCTGGGCCTGTTCTTGTCTTCCTTCATCATTGGAAAACATGTCCTGGTCGCCCCATTTGGAGGAGAAGACTAAGAACCCTGGGTCCCAACCTTTCTCCCAGCCACTGCTTCCCTCTCTTGTTCCACTCTAAACCTCCTGGTAGACTGATAGTCACTTGCTGGCTCTAGTTCCCTAGTTCTTGTTTAATCTGCAACCCACTGCAATCTGGTTTCTGGCTGCCACAATTCACTGAACGCTCTACTGAACAGACAAGAGGCTCCCTGCAGAAAAGCTATGGACAGTGTCTGCTCTTCATTTCCCTTGACTTGCCTGCAGCATCGGAGAATGGCCATTTTCCTGATCCCTTATTGCCGGGCTCTCACAGTGTGCCCTTCCCTTGTCCTTCTGAGTTAGTTAGTTTATTGTGCCAGCCTGGCCAATAAATACATCTGGGGTTAATTGAAGGGCAGAGGGATAAATGGCTCGGTGAGCCTCGCCTTTCTAGTTCTCGGGTCTCTTGTTTTGTGATGGTCGCACCAGGGTGCAGCTGCCTTAGCAGTTCCCTGCTTCAGCTGGCAAGGCTTTCTTCCTGCAAAACATCCCCAAGGAGAAGCCACATGGACCTACCCCGATGCAGCCCTGGGTGCTGGAGCAGCCGTGTGGAGACCCCTGCCAGCGCTGAGATGACACATTCACTGACTCAGCTTTCCTCCTGCAGTCGGCATCATTGTGTCTGTTTTGTGAGATGGAGGAGGACTTTGTGGACTGGTGTTGGACATATGGGTTACTGGGTTAATGTTGGAATTGTGGGCTTGGGTAGCACTGGATTGGGATATTTTCTTGATGTGTACTTACCCTTTATATAAAACTCTCTCTTATACATGTGAGTTTCTGTGGATTTGTTTCTCTGAAGTACCCAGACTAACACAGCTTCCTTCACATGCCAACAGCGCCAAAGGGATGCACTGATGACATGAAACCCTCACTGCCCGTAAGAGCCAGCAGCCTTCAGCTGCCACTGCTCCCAGAGGTCACCAGTCAACAGGGAGGGCTGTGTCCATCAGAACACCCTCTACCTCATTAACATAACCCACAATCCGGTCTCAATCTGGAGAATGGGTTTTCATATGGAGGGGCTCCATAGGACTAAGCCTCAAATCTGAATTAATAACAATGAAAAAACCATTTATGTGTATAACGTTCTTCTGGGAAAAGTATTCTTAAAGTATTTCATAAACCTAAAATCCATGCAATATTAACTCAAAGGAGACATTAACAACATCGATAAAACCCAACAGGCACTCCCCTCCCCTGTCTCTCAATCACCACCAACATCAACACCAGCAGCCTGGAGATCAGAAAGCTATTAAGTTTTTAAAGGGGAAAAATACAAACAGTATTCACGCTACGTGTATTACCTATATCACAATTTCAGCTGCACTGACCAAAGAATAAGCTAATATCATTCAAAAGCTAGAAATATTGCTACGGAGAAGGAAAAACAGAGGGACAGCGTTCCTGAACTGATCCCCCATCAGAGGAGCCACTGGTGCACTGGAAGTGAGACTTGCCTCCACTGGGATGGGGTCCATCCCGCCGCAGTTTTCGCTGCACTTGTCGTAGACCAGCCTCAGCTTCCGGAAGAGGACAGAGAGCTGGCGGAGGTGGTCTTGGAGCTTTGCCAACCGGTCTTGGTATGTCCCCGTGTGGTACGTGACACCATTGGGCAGCTGACAGGCAAGGGAGAACAAGGAAGACAGTAAGCAGCAAAAAAAAATAATGATGATAAGTTAATCAAGATTACCTGTTGAGAATAAGTAAAGCCAAGGAAGCAGAAACTATCTCCACGCACTGCATAAAGGCAAAGCGTCCCTCATACTTAACCAAGTGTCATTTTAAAAACTTTCCCCAGGAGAGAACCCATAGTCTTCATGAGATTTTCAAGTGGCTACAGGATACATGGTTAATACAGAAACACTTCTCTAAAATGCTTAGAAATACCTTCAGCAGTATTTGTATGATTAGCAGTATTTCTAAGGTTAATCTGTCTAGATCTATAATTCAGAGGGTGATTTCTTAAAAATGGAATACTTTAAAAGATGCATTACTAAGTAACCAGGCGCTATGAAGTCCAGCGTTGCAAATTATTATCGCCTCTTCTTTTCGCATGTGGAAATGTAGAACGGGGCACACTGTGCCTATTTTCCAGCCAATCCTGGTGTCCCTCGGTAGGGGATGTCACACTCGCTCACATGTGTTGGTGAGGGTGTGGAGGAATCCGGCTGCTGAAACCCAGCTAGTAGCAACGTAAAATGGTGCATCCATTTGGCAGCAAACAGTTTCTTAAAATGTTAAGCAAGAGAAAGCCACACAAATTTAGAAGCAAATAGTCCCAGGCCCATTACTCAAAGCCGGCAAAGAGTAGAAGAAACGCTAATGTTCACCAACAAATAAGTAAGTACACAAATCACGGCACAGGAATCTGCCGTCAAGTAGATTCCAACTCATAGCGACCCTATAGGACAGGGTAGAACTGCCTCTGTTTTGAGTTTCTGAGACGGCAGTTCATTATGGAAGCAGAAAGTCTTGTCTTTCTCCCGCAGAGTGGCTGGTGGTTTCAAACTGCTGACCTGTGGTCAGCAGTCAGCTGCATTGTAACCACTACGCAACCAGGGCTCCATGAGGGACTTTGAAAGTTCGTGGAGAGATGTAGTTAAAAGGCAATGGAACTTCCCCATGAACTTGTAACACTATTGCTGTCAGTTACTGCCTGGTGTCAGCATGCTAATTCCAAGGCACAGACACACAGGGCAGAGTGAACCCAGAGGGCTTTCTAAGCTGTCTTCTCTAGGGAAGCAGATCGCCAGGCCTTCTGCTTTCTAGCTACTTAATTTGTGACTGACGCTTATGCACTTAATGATGTGTGCCACCAGGGTTGTTATATCGCCCCACTCAGTAGTGAAGGGGAATGAACTACTGACAC
Organism: Echinops telfairi; assembly: GCF_000313985.2. Lineage (NCBI taxonomy): Eukaryota > Metazoa > Chordata > Mammalia > Afrosoricida > Tenrecidae > Echinops > Echinops telfairi. Next base: position 22,058,688 of record NW_022103896.1, read on the forward strand.
AGGCTGAGAGAAAGGAGCCACACAAAAAGACTAGTGCAGTCAACAGACCACCAAGAGTCAAACCTGCCAAAGCTGGAAACTCTGCGAGCCGAAAATCTGCCAAAGAATAACGCAAATATGTTCTCACCCTTCCTAATGCTGCCACTCCTTAATACAGTTCCTCATGTGGTGGTGACCCCCCAACCACAAAATAATTTTCGTTGCTACTTCATCACTGTAATTTTGCTGCTGTGATGAATTGGGCGATCCCTGTAAAAGGGTCCTTCGACCCCCAAAGGGATTGCAACCCACAGGTTGAGAACCGCTGCACTAATAGAAGCACCCTGTCATAGGCAGAAAATGTGTTGTTGATGGTGGTGTTTGGTGCTATCATGTGGGTTCCGACTCATAGCGACCCTCGTACAAAAGAATAAAACACTACTGTGGCAGTTACATAACCTCCTGTCAACTTGGGAAGGGATGGAGTCTGGCTTGTCAATCAGGTCGCAGCTTGATGACCACAATTGGAGGCACAAAGGAGAGAAATAGCTCACTGGAGGCCAGATACACTCTCTGCTTTGTCTTCCTGCTGACAAGACACATGAAGCTACGCTAGAGCCCTCAAGCTGGAGGAGACACGTGGAGACCCACGCCAGCACTGAGATGCTTCCACCACCACTGAATCCACAAGACTTTCCACCCACTGGCCTGTGATCTTCCTGCATTCAGAATCATTGCATGTGTTGCTGAGTCTGAAGAGGAATTTATAGACTGGTATCAAACATATAGGCTAATAACAGACTTATGGACTTGATCTAGACTGGGCTGGGATGTTTCCTTAATATACAAGTACCCTTTATATAAAGTTCTTTCTTATACACGAGTGTCTATGAATTTGTTTCTCTAGTCAACCCAGACTAACACAACGAACCAGCTCTGTACCACCCTCACAATTATTCCTATTTTGCAGCCATCGTGTCGGTCCATCACATGCAGGGCCTTCCTCTTTATCTCTGTCCCTCCACTCTACCAAGCTCAATGTCCCTCTCCAGGGACTGTCTCTCCTAACATGTCTACAGTACGTGAGATGAAGTTTTGCCCTCCTTGCCTCTGAGGAGCATTCTGGTTGTACTTCTTCAAGGCAGATCTGTTTGTTCTTCTGGCAGTCCATGCTACTTTCAATATTCTTTGCCAGCACCGTAGTGCAAATGCATGGATTTTTTTTTTTGACTTCTAAATAAGTGACCCAAAAATCAAGGCCATTCTATTGAGTCCAACTCTCATGGATCTCACTGTAGAATACAGTTTCTTGTACCGATAAACCTAAACAATGCAAAGATGCCCGTGCACTGAAAGCAAATCAATGGGTGTTTGGAGATGGTCAATAGGTAAAGATTTCAAAGGCGTATTAGTAATCTTCTGAGGTGATGAACACAGTCGCTATCTTGTGGTTTCATAAGTATGTACTTATACATGTTATGGATTTTTATGTCCTCCCAAAATATGCTACAAAACTCAACAGCTAATTCGAGAAAGATCCGGTTTTCACATTCTATGGAGTCATGGTTGCACAGTGGTTATGCATTGGGCTGCTAACTGGAAGGTCAGGAGTTCAAAGCCACCAACCATTCTGCAGGAAAAAGAGAAAGAAGCCTTGTCTTGGAAACCCACAGGAGCAGTTCTACTCTGTCATACAGTAGCTATGTCTCTGAATTGACGCAAAAGCAGTGAGTTTGGTTTGGCTTTATTGGCTCCTCTACAGATTTACAGCTTCAGAAACCCACAGGGGCAGGTCTACTGTCCTATGTGGTTACTGTGCGCAGAAATCAACTAGACAGCAGTGAGTTTGATGAGTTTAGTACGCCTGTATTTATCATCTCATTTGAGAATGGGTTCTTTGTTGTTCATGATCCAGTATTTGTATAAAACAAAATAAAAAACCACCCTGCTATCCAGTCAATGCCGATTCATAGCAACCCAACAGGGCAGTGTACAACTGATTCTGTGGGTTTCTGAGTCTGTAAATCTTAATGGAAGCACACTGCCTCATTTTCTTCCACTAAGTGGCTGGGGGTTTTGAACTGCTGACCTTGCACTTAGCGGCCCAATGTGTAAGATGGGTCTTAAGTCTCCTTTGAGATATGAAGAGATTAAACAAGCAAGGTACAGAAGCAGAAACAGGGAACATGGATGCCGAGCCACAGGGAGATTTCCAAAGAACCATGAAACAAACAGAGATGAGCATTCCCCAGAACCTATACAGGGAAAGCCTTCCCCCTGGAATTGGAGCCCTGAGTTTGGACTTCCAGCACCCTGTTGGGAAATAAATTTGTGAGAACCATCCGCCTGTGCTAGTGTTGTTACAGCAGCACTAGAGAAGTAAGAAAATGCACGATGTCAAATACAGCCAACTGAAGGGCTCAGGCATCACAGCCATTGTGAAGATGGTGCAGGTCGGGGCGGTGTTTCCTTCTGTTGTAGAGGATCACTATGAGTCGGATCCCACTCAACAGCACCTAACAACCACAAAGCTGTCACCCCCCCACCCCCCCAAAAAAGTTAGCAGAGTCTGCATTCCTTAACTCCTGGACTCCTCAGAAGGGATTTGCTGGACAGTTAAAGTAACGTAAGAAGAGTGGCGATCCTGCTGGCATTTGAAATACCTGTGACAGAACTTCCAGCTCCAGGGCAACACACAAGCCCTACCCCAGTAGGACAAGATAACAGCCGAGCAGTACATTTGCTGCACAATGCCTCTGCTGGGAGGGTTCTTTGAGGAGTAAGGAGCTCCTGACCCAAGCCAAGGTGTGTGCAATGCCCTCATATGCGTGTGAAAGTCGGACACTGACTAAGGAAGACTGAAGAATAATCGATGCATTTGAATTGTGGTGCTGGGGAAGAATATGCAAAGTACCATGGACTGCCAAAAGAACAAGCAAGTCTGTCCTGGAAGAAGTAAAGCCAGTCTGCTTCTTGGAGGCAAGAATGGCAAGGTTTGTCTCCTCTATT
>NW_022103896.1:22061775-22076774 GCF_000313985.2 Echinops telfairi
TACCCCCTCTAAGGAGTCCTGCTGACGTGGGGAACACGCCCTCAGTTAGATGGAATGGCATGGTGGCTGCACCCGTGGGCTCGGGCACAGGAACACTTGTGAGCACGGCGCCGGGCTGGGGCAGTGCTTCGTCCTGTTGCACACAGGGTCGCTATGGGTGGGAGCCGCCTCGATGGCCCCTAACAGCAAAGAGACCCCCGACCACGGTTAGCAGAGTTTAACTCCTGGTGTCTTCAGACGGGATTTGCTGGAGAGTCATGTAATGTAATGAGGGCGGTGGAGTGTGACTCGTCTGTACCTTGAAAGGAAGGGGATCAACAGGTCCCCGAGGGGTTGCTGACCTACAGAGGAAGTGCCCGGCCGAATCGGCCTCAGCCCCGCAGAAATCGGCCTGGGGAAACCCGCCGCCAAGCCTCGGGGGCTGAGCGCTGAGTGGGAGCGCCCCGGACGGCGCCCCGGCAGCTCCTCACCTGCATGTTCCTCAGCAGCTGGAAGATCTCCATGGTGCGGTACACGATGTCCTGCACCGTCTCCTGGCCGATGCGGCACAGCGACGCCGTGTTGACCTCCCGGGCGCCCTGCTGAGCCTGGGGTCCGCCGAAGGGCCCGGGCGCCATCCCAGACGCCATCCCGGGCGTCGCCAACGGAGGCGTGGACATGGCGCGGCCTCGGGGGGTGGAGAGCACGCCTCAGACCGGCTCCCGGGGCGTCTTCCGTCCTGGGCTCCGCCGGCCCAGACCGAGTGATGCAGGGCTTCTGCAGGGACGCCAGGGAGCCACCCTCCGACGGCGGCACGATTTCAAAACAGCGGCAACGACTTCCGCCAGCCGTGACGTAGCACGTCACCGTGTCGTCACATGCGCCGCCCACTCGGCGTACCTCTCAGAACCCAACGCAACACAAGCGCAGACGCGATTGGTCCTAATGCCTAGGGAGGGCGGGACGGAAGCATTGTGAAACCAATCATCGGCTTTTGCCGCCAAAGAGGGCGGTAGGAGAGATGGGACGCTTCCTAGCGTCAGAGTCCACATTAGCACTCTTGATTGAATTTCTTTTTTTGTGTAAGAAGCGTTTCGTTTTCTCCCTTAGATCGCCTAACACTCACTGTAGCTTGTGAGGCTTGTCATTTTACAGATAGGAAGCAAGCTCAGAGGGGCTAAAGTAACCTGTCCATGCGCATGAAACTTTTTTTTTTTTAAGAGGAAAAACAATTTATTCTTAGACCTCTATCCAGGCGCCTGTACTACTAGTATGTACATTTGTTCAGCCGGGAGTACTCCCTGAGCCAGGGCCCCGAAGGCCAGGCGGTAGACACCTGGCAGGGTGAACTCTGGCTCCTTCCCGCCCTCCACCACCTAGAAGTCCCTGAGGAGGGCAGGGGGGTGTCATCACTGGGTCCCCCTTGTCAGACCCACTCCTAAGAGACTCCTACTCCGCCCCCTAAAAGGGCTGATGGCAGCGGAGTTCCCTCAGGTCAGGTCTGCAAACAGCCCTGAGTTTGAAACCTGAGTTTCAAACCTAGAAAATCGCCTTTCTGTGACGTAGTACCAACTCCCCAGTTTTATTTTTTTGGGTCCTTGCTAAATGTCATGTTAATCAAGCAGCTTTCTGATCACCCTGTGTAAAAAATGTAACACCACACACACAACTTGACCTGGCACCTAATAGATATATTAGGTTTGTTTTCATTTTAGACTTTCCATGGATCCAGAGTGCAAGCTTCGTGCGAGAAGAGACACAGCTATTTCATTACCTTACTGTCTTCTCAACACTGAGAAATCAGCATAAAGAAGAATGTGCTCAATAAACTCGAGTTGAATGATTGCCGTAGGTCATTACACATACAAGATAAAAAAGGCCCTCTTGCACCTACTTCTTACTCCTTACTTCCAAAGATGTGTATTTCAAATGGTGGAAACTGTTGACAGCTACAAAATGATTTCATTTTTAAAAATCTTAGAACACACCTTAGTCTGAACTTTCTAGAAAATGGTTATTAAAAATGGAGACCCATTGTAGAGATAGATCTCTATAACAAAGTTTTGGAGTTATTGTTTGCCAAATATTTGCTTGGCACCTAATATGTGCTGGGTGTTAGGAGTGAATTAGTGAAGAAGTCTTGTTTTGTGGAGACAGAAATCTATTCATTGGGATGAGTATTTTGAAGCAAAAGTTGAAATCATCACCATCAGGGAGGGAACAGAGTAGTATACCAGGGACGACCTGCAGGGAACAAACTGGGGCTGGAAGAGGGCTGAGGGGATGGGGGTGGGGATGGCAACCATTGCTGAACAGCAGGTCCTCTCTGGTGGTCAGGGCACGAGTGAGGCCCCCGCCAAAGCCAGCAGCTAAGAGGGAGCCCGAGGCTTTCCAGAACCTAAATAAAAGTTTACTGTGAAGATAATGCCAGGAAATACAGCCAAAGACAAAGGCAAACCTCAGGGAAACACTGAAGCCATGTCAAGTGTCTTGGACTTTATTCTAAATAGAAACATTGAATGTTTCAAGGAGAGAGGGATCATTATCTGAAATATTAATTTTAGAACACTTATCCTGGCTGCTGAATGGGGATGGGGCTGTGGTGTGTACTGCTTCCTCTTCCCTTCCAGAGAGATGGTCGACCTATCCTTAGGGTCAGAAGTTCAAAACTATCAGTCGCTCTGCTGGAGAAAGGTGAGGTCAATTCCTCTAAAGAGTTACAGCCTTGGAAACCCATAGGGGGTAATTCTGCCTTGTCTTGTAGGGTCGCTTTGAGTCAGCATCAGTTCAATGGCAGCAAATTTGAGGTTTTTGTTTTTGAAATAAAATCTAGGAGTCCTGGGCGAGGAGTGGTTACGCATCGGACTGCTAGTGGCTGCTCAGAAGCTTCAACTCACCTGCTGATTTGCACAGGAGAAAGATGAGGTTTTCATTTACTTTAAAGGTTACAGGCTTAGTATCAGAAAGAATGGGGTCTGGGGTCTTAAAGGTTGGTCTTAACACAAGCAGCCATTTAAGTGAGGTGCCAATTAAGCCCACATAGAAGTATGCCGGCCGGTGTGATCCATGTATTATAAACAATAAAATTCAAGTTTGAAGGAGGGAATAGATTCAGAGCTGTCCCAAGAGCAACTGAGTACATACTGGGGTGCTTTGGATTATTCTTGGAAGGGAATAGTGTGGGGTGATATAGTGCTAAGCTTAACAACTGTTAAGACATCGTGGACGAAAAGTCAAACTTGGCACCTTCTGACTGTGGACAGATCACATTAATGTCAATGGGCCTGTCAACAGGATCCATTCCCTGAGGTTTCTGACAGCATAGAGCATAAAGAATTCAATACATGTGTGATAAGTATACCCCCTCTAAGGAGTCCTGCTGACACAGTGAGTTAAATGTTAGACTCCTAACCGAAATGTTAGCAGACATCAAAGTCATCAACCTCTCCTCAGGGGAAAGATGGGACTATTTGTTCCCACAAAGATTGACATCCTCAGAAAGCCCATAAAGCAATTCTGCTTTGTCCTTAAGGGTCACTATGAGTCAGAGTCAATGTGATAACACCCTCTCCTCACGTAGTGCCATGATTAGATTCCAACGACTAGGTTATGATGCAGAAATCATGTTATGTCAAAACGTCATAAATGCCCAATGACATCAATGCCTAGCTGCCAACCCACTCAGAATCATGTCCCAGCCAAGTTACACATAACTTTAACCATCTCAGCTTATGACTGACAGCCTAGCCTCTTGGTGCTCATTGCTACCAGGCATCTGTCCTTAATATGCCATCGTTACGAGAGTCATCAATGTGAAAAGTCAGATACAAAGTAAAAAGATAATGGAACACCACCCCCCACCACCACCACACACACGGACTTTGGGGAGCCCCATGTATTTACAGGAGAAGTGAGACGTAGGTGTACTTCCTCTGAGGTAGTGTTGGTTTTGTGGTGGAATTTCACTCCTGAGACCCAGATTTGATTTTCTGTCTTTCAGCCTCAAACCCAGGACTACTCACCGGGTAGGGGCGCCATGTGTGTTGCAATGAGGCTGCAGGTGTTGCGTGGAGCTTCTAAACTAGGGCAGACTGTGGAGGAAGACTTAGCGACCTGCTTCCTCAGCCAGCCAATAGAAATCCTACGGATCACAAGGACATGATTCTGTTGTGCATACGTTCACGACAGATTGGGAGCTGATTCAAGGGCAGTCGACGGTAACAATAACAACATAATTCCTTTTACCACCTTTGACAGTGAGGTGAATGTTTAAAGGGAGAAACAAGTCCTGAAGGTGTCCCATGTTAGAGCCCCAAAGAGTAATAGGGCAGAGAAAGAGGCGGAGAAGGAGCAATAACAACAGCAAAAGGTGGGAAGACTGGACGGCGAGGTCGGAGGAGAACCAGGATGCCGTCATGCTACAGACATCGCGGGCCAGATGTCTTGTTTCAAGAAGGAGCAAAGGACGGCCAGTTTTAAACCCTGACCAGTTAAGCAAACGAATCTGCTTGAAAGAGATAGATCTCAGTTAACAGAAAAGGAATTTTCAGTGGAGAATCCTCCCCATCGTGTCCTAGGTTGTGAGGGAATGGGGAAGAGGGTTTTACTCTGTATTCAATCTGTCTTCTTTCCTAGCAACAGAACATCTGATGTTTAGCAGGGCATCCGGGAGAAAGACTATATACCCAAGCCTGTCTTCTGTGTAGCGTGGTAAGGGCATTTCACTAAGCTCTGACCAATGGTCTAGAAGGATGAGTGAGACTGCTGGTTACTGGTGATATACTAAACCATGGGACCACATTCAGTTTCTTCTTCCTGCTAGCTAACTGGGCTGCAGACATCAGAGCTGCAGTTCAAATAAGTTCTTATTTAAGGATTTTCTGTCACATGGAGCTGAATCTCACCCTAACTGCCGAAGTGACACATTTGGAATTTGCTCTAAGCACCACATGGTTCTGACTGATACCAAACTGGCCTCTCCTAATGCAACGATTCACTGCCGCTGCTTCAAATGAACACACAGGCACATCAAAATCCCCCTTGACCCACTCCATTACCCGAGGTTGCCCCCTGGCCCTTGTGCCAGCAGGATTGGAGCCCGCTGTGCATATGTTGTCATGGAAAATGCTGGGGATTGCATTTTCTAGCGCTGGGGAGATGCACAAGCAATTCTGGGCTGGTTTTGTGGAGTCAGGTCTTGTGGTAGCTGAATCGAAGGCACACAGTTGCTAGTCTGGAAAGGAAGAATCAATACTCGAGCCGACACTGGGTGGAAAACAGTGGGGAGGAGAAGCAGAAATACAGACTGAAGAAAGATGCAATGGATCACCAGGAAATGAAGACTCCTTACAAGCGAACGCAGGGGCCTCCAGGTTCGCGTTCCTGTTGCATCCTTTCGAGACCGTGGGTTTTCTTATAACCTGGGTCTTTAATGGGAAGACTCTGGCACTTTTAATTCTGTTACCCATGCTGCGTGTAACTGCAAAATAATCAAAGCAAATTTGGAAACACCACGACGTATGTGGAGCCAAAGAGAGCAAAGGGATGGGACTGAGTGGTCACTGCCACAATGCTGGCCTTCCCGTGGTGGTGGGGAAATGCGCTGGTGGATGCCCCAATTTATTCATGACTGATAGCTTATATTTCTCACTGCAGCCACTCATCGTCAGGACTATTCCCTCTGGACAGAGAATTACTGAATTTAAACAAACACTTATTGGGCACCTATAATTGGTCAAACTAACAAGCATTTAGGTTGATTTAGACTATTGCTTCCCCCTAATTAGCATTCCGATTGAACAAACGGTACTAAGTGGTCTCTGAAGGTTCATTAGTCAAGGTTTCCTTTGTTCCACAAATGCTCACAATCCCACACGGCAGCCCCTTGCTGCGGTTAGAAGTGCCTGATGTATATAGATAATGTCACGGGCTCCTTAATTTGACGTCAACTTGCCCTCACATTGAAATAATGGAACCCACCCCTCCCGGCAACAGATTCTTCACCACAAGCTCCTTCCCCTGCTGTTGCGCAGGGAGCGTTTACATCACGGAATTAATCTTCCCGTGAAGCACAGGGCTAACCCCAAAACCCCCCTACAGGATAGAGCCGGGCCGCCGCCTTGGATCAGTCCTCGCTAGCCCATTTCCGGCATCAGAATCCAGTTCTCTCCACACCGAGTGTCAGCTTCCCCGACGACGTTCAAGAGCTCCCTGCATTTACTTCTCCACTCGAGCCCCCTTCTTTCTCACTGTCGTGAGCAGGTGCTTGTCTTTCTCCCAGCTCTTCCTGAAGGAAAAACCACCTTCTTGCTTAGCTGGCAGCTTTCGGGAGCCAGTTTCTGTTCTGTGTGCCACCTGGTCACTTCTGAATGGACGAGGCATGGGCATGTCCCTCCCAAACACCTAACCTGTGTAGGCTGGCCAGCCACATATACTGTGGCCTGGCACACAAGCTCAACAAACATCGAGGTCGGTGAAGAAACGGGCCAGCGAGATGGCTTTCTCAGGACTTGAACGCTATGCGAAAGGAGGAGCTGTGCACAAGGCAAAGAGAAACGGCGAGCTGGAAAGAGACCGGAAGGAAGGAGACCCGAACAACAATGACAAGCTCTCGGAGAGAAGCAGTGTCCCGAGATGCAGATGACGCCCACGGAGGGAGGGTGAGGTGGTTGGGAGCTAAGGGAGGAGCCACTATGGACCCAGTGAGCAGCAGAGACTGGATGAGAGACTGGGCATTAGGAGGGATGATGGGGGCACGTGCTTTGGATGCACATGCAGCCTAGCAAACTGCCCGGAAGGAGACCCTGGCTAGTGGGAATGGTTCGTGGGCTTGGTTGGCCACTGAAATATTGGAGGTGTGAGTCCACCCAGAGATGCCGTGGGAGAAAGGCCTGGCCATCTGTTTCTTAAGAAGCAGCCACCGAAAACCCTAATGCAGCTCATTAAGGGGTCGCGGGATTGGAGTCAACGCAACAGCAATTGGCGTGCTGTCTGAAAATCACCTCCAGGCTGTAAGCTGTTCCAGCTCAGAGGACGTGTTTTCTCCACCAATTGGTCGGACCAGTACACTTAAAACCTTGCCTCCTGAACAAGTCCTGAGAGGCCCTGAACGTCCCACTTGTTCAGCCCCTGCCCTTGCCCCTCTGCCACCTGGGCAGGGTACATTGCCACCGTCTTTGCAGCTTTGCAAATGTGCTAAGCTCTTTCCTGTGTAAATAGCAGATTCTAGCCGGCCTTTCTCTCTGTATTGATTGTTTCACGATGTGCCACCTTGCCCCCAACCTTGCTGTTTTCATGACTGACTCCCTTTCATGTAAGTCTCAGATGTTACTTCCCTGAACCTTCCCAGCTGACATTGAATCCCTTTCTTACTCTTAGCACTCCATGTCCCATTGCTTTACAGCAGAGATGGGGCACCTTTTCTCCGCCAAGGCCCCATTGGTTAAACATTTTGTGAACTCACCCCGCAAAGAGTTAGCTAAAGGAGCCCTGGTGGTAGGGGTTATGAGCTGGGCTGCTAAGCAGAAGGTCAGCAGTTTGAAACCACCAGATGCTCCTCAGGAGAAAGATGAGGCTTTCTACTTCCGTACAGTTACAGTCTTGGAATCCTGACAGAGGCTCTTCTACCCTGGCCTATAGGGTCGCTGTGAGTCAGAAACAACTTGATGGCAGTGAGTTTGCAAGGTTTGTGGTGGAAAGAGTTACAGTCTCATAAACTCATAGGGTTTGAGTGAGTTTGAGGTTTTTGTTTGTTTGTTTAATGTGCTGGCTGAAATAATTTTCTTTGGTGAGGCCTGTGACCTTAGCTGGTATTGATGATTTCTTGGGCCTATACTGCACAAGGGCCAGATGTTCCCCAACCCTGCTGTATAGCACTAAAGACACTTGACTCTTACAAGTGAATTTACGTATTTATGTGTCTGATAACTACTGCTTCCATCAGACTTGGAACCAAATGTGTTCTTGGCATTTAGCTCAGTGCCTTGATTTTATTGATTTTGTGTGCTGCCGAGATGATTCTAGTTCATAGCAACCTATGGGACAGAGTATGGTAGCTTCTTACTACTCATTAAATGAACAAATTATACTGTATTGCTCTCCGCTTTCTCTCATTTCCTCTTCTCAAGGGCTGACACAAAACCATTCATTGCCTTTCAATCACAGTGCTTCCTTCTCTGATCTTTTGTCAGAGTCTAGAAATCCAGGACTCGGTATGAACAAAATCATAAATGGCCAATAAGAATTGCATATTCACTTGAAGCCAAACAAGCAGCCATCTAGCAGGGAATCAACAAAGCCTGTGTGGAAGAAGCATACCAGCCTGTTTGATCATGAGGTGTCAACAGGAGCAGGCATCAGAAGTTCAAAAATAAACAAGCTCATCCGAGGGAGAGAGGTAAGAGTGAAAAAGCACAGCCCATCCAGGAATAATTGGACATTCCTGGGCAGAGGGGCTCCTCGGAAGAGAAGATACATCCAAGGGGGCAGTGTAGGGCCGACGAAACACCCAACGCTCCTCTAGTTCTTTAATCCTTCTTCTGCCCCACTACTATGATCTCAGTCCTACCTTGCAAATCCTGCTAGACCATTGTACATATGCCAGTACAGATGAGAGCTTGCAATATATGGAATTCAGGAAAGACAACCCCCCTTAGAAACTGTAATAGGAGTAATGATTCCAAGAAGGTAGATGAAGGGAAAGGTGGGGGAGGGGAAATGGATAGCAATGATGGCTGAATAGCCCCCCTTGAGGGGGAGAATCCCAGGATAGTAGGTGAATGGATAGAATGGGCAGTGTAAGATATGTATAATATATACATAAGCATAATATATAGTGTTGGAGGGATGCTGGTGGGGGAGGAATAAAGAGGAGCTGATATCAACGGGCTCAAGAAGAAAGATAATAGTTTGAAATTATTGATGCCAACATTTGTCCATGTCCGCTTGATATAATGGATGTATGGATTTTCATAATATATGTAAGAGTCCCCAATAAAATGATTTATTTTAAAAATTGCTTATTCACTTCATTTTCAATCTTTCTCAGTAACTAAACCCGTAAGATGAGCCATTGGTGACTCAGCAGTAGACCCACCAACTTTTGCCTTTTATGAGAGAGATCAGGTTCTGCATGTGGAAATTTGCTCGTTGCTATGATGTTGGGGAAGAAAGATCTGGTGACCGACTTTAAAAAAAACAGCCAATGAAAGCCTTAGGGGCCACACTGGTCCAATCATAGCAGTCCCTGGGACCGCCACAGGCCCAGGAAGTGTTTTGTCCATTTGTGCACATGGTTGTCACAAGTTGCAGGCTGACTTGACAACAGCTAAACAACAAAAATAACAACAACAACAACAACCAGGTAGTATGCAAGCAGTAACGTCTTTATTGATTTCTGTTGTCAATGGTCCGCATTTTAGTTCAGTTTCTTAGGCTTTTGCCTCCCTGATTTCATGCTCTCCCCCCACATAGAGCTAAGTGACCAGCCTTTTCTCAGTGGCACGACTCCTCTTTCTCTCAGACTTCAGGATATCCTCCTCCTCCTTCAGTTTTGGCTGTTGCAGTGGCTCCTTTCCTGGTTTTCTCTGGCCAGAAGGATCCTGTTAGGGGCATGGAGGGAGCCTGCTATAGTTTTTGATTCCTGTGAGCCATTCTGAAACTGCAGCCCACCCACCACTGGGGCAAAATCCTAGACAAGCACAACATTTACAAGCTTACTCCATGCTTGTTGCTGCTTCTATTTCCCTTTCCCTCCACAATCGACTTGCTTTTGCTCATATTTCAAATAGTTCAAGTCTGCTACTTCACAGTTGTTATCAGAGCTTTGTGGCATAGAGGGTTTCATGTTGAACTGCTAGCCATAAGAGGGGTTAGCAGACACTCTGGGGGCAAAAGATGAGGCTCTTGACTTCTGTAAAGATTTACGCCGTTGGAAACCCTGTACAGTCACCATGAGTCATAATTATCTCAAAGGGAATGGAGTGGCTTTTAATAGTCATTATGAGTTAGGGGGGTTGGTCTGTCAGGGAGTTAAGCCACCACATCAAAGGTGAATTCTACCAATAAGCAGCAACTTCTCTTGATTCCATTTTTCTTCATTGCTTACCTATTTGCAATGCAGCCAGAGCAGACGTTCCAACGTCAAGTCAACCTTCTTTCTGCTTCTCCGCGTGTAGATGTAGCCAAGACAGAATGAAGGATGAACTGATAAAAAAATGGGTAGTTTATGAATATAATTGAGGGGAGATGAAAAAAGTCAAAGAACAGATATTTAGGGGTTTCAGTGGTTTCCTATAAAATAAAGGCATTATATCTATTTGCATTGAAAATGAAACAATGCCCAGCAACCATAGGTGCTGTCAGGCCAAGTCCGGCTCCCAGTAACCATGAGTCAGGGGAGAACTGTGCTCCACAGGGTTCCCATGGAGGCAGACTGCCAGGTCACAGTCTGCTATAGAATTTACCCCCAAAGCCAAACCCATTGCCATCAAGTTGATTCTAACCCATAATGGCCCTCTATGTGATTATCAAGGTAGCCAATCTTTACTGGAGTAGATAACCTCACCTTTCTCCCAAGGATCATCCACTGGGTTTGAACTGCAAGCTCATGGTTAGCAGGCTGATACCTACCCGACAGCACTCCTGGGGGTCCAATGACATATTTTAGGGAGAGGTAAAAGGATTTCTAATGTGGAATATGACAGCAAAAGAGAAGTCCCTGATGATTCCAAAAAGCTCAACGGAGCAAAATGTGGGTGGCAACTCTGGTAGTTTTGAACTGCCAACCTTTTGGCTGTGAGTAGAGCACTTAACTATTTATACCACCTGTGGAAAAGACACTCAGAGAAGTGGAGGAGCCAGGTAGAGAGCCTGCACCAGCATTGAGATGGTTTCACTTAGTGGATTCATGACATTGAATCCACAAGACCTTTTTACCCACTGGCCTGTGATCGTCCTGCATTGAGCATCATTGCAAATGGTTATGCGAGTCTGTCTGAATAGGCATGTATGGACTAGTATGAGACATGTGGGCTAATATCAAAATTATGGACTTGATCTGGACTCGGCCAGGATGGTTTCTCAATACGCAATTGCTCTTTGATATAAAGCTCTCTTACATACATATGAGTATCTCTGGATTTGTTTCTCTAGTCAACCTGGCCTAGCACATTATGGTATCTACCACTATTGAACATCTACTGTTGTCCAGGAATTCTACTGATATTGTTTTATGTACATTAACCATGAGCTGCTAACCAAAAGGCTGGAAGTTTGAGTTCACCTGGGAATCTGCTTTTGAAAAAAATCAGTACCTTGAATTAGGAGCCTGCTTCTATTCTGATACACACCGGTCATCGTGAATCAGAGTTAAGTCGATGGGAGTTTGTTTGTTTGTTTGTTTTAAAAATATGTCAACAAGGGCTGGATTTTTTTCATCTTTATTTCATATGTTAGGAAATGGATCTTGGGAAGGTTCAACAGGTTGCCCAAGTTCAAGTCGTTTATAAGTAGCGGAGCTACGGCACAACTGCATTCCATTTTGACACTAAAGTCCTGTTTCGAACCCTTCGCCAGCTTCTCCACATTTCAGTTCAGCACGAGTGTCTCTCTGTGTTATTCTAACATAGGTAAAGCTACTTTTGTTGACTGAGGGGTTGTTGATTCTTCCCAAAGGGGTTGCCATCTATGTGATATATTTCCAGATCTGTACAAAAATTGGAGACTGGAGAAGCATTTTATTTGCATTACAGAAGAAACCCAATCTCATTTCCCCGGCAGTTCTCCTCTTTTATCAAAGAGTACACTGTGGGTATTTGCTCGCAGAAACCTTCAATAAATGCCTGCTGAAACAAATGGCTCCTTGGGAAAGTGTTTAGTGAGTCAAATGAATCATTGAAATAACCATGACAGTTCAGAATCATACAGAGCCTAAGAGATCTATTAACACCCTCAATTGTACCTTAGCACCTACATTGTAACAACCTGAAGCTCATTAACAGCTTGTTCTCTGTCTCTTATGATCAATAGTTTGCTTTCACTTGCAAGAATTTTTTTCCCCTTGCTCTGTTTCTGAAAAGAAGAGATGAGAACTAATGGATAAACATACAAAAACTCAGAGAAGTATTACACATTCTCAAAAAGACTGCTCTTTCAAAGTTAAAAACCTGGGGATTTCATCCACAAGTCTGACTTTTCTATCCATACAATTAGAGTTCTGTTCTCACTGAAAAGGAACCCTCTCATTTTCAGTAATTCATTGAATGATAATTATACATTTATTTGGCCGCTAGAATGTGCCAGGTAGGGATCCCTGGTAGTGCAGTCTCCACTGGTTGGGCTGCCAACTGCAACGTTAAAGGTTCAAACCCACCAGACACTCCATGGGAGAAAAATGAAGCTGTCTGCACTTGTAAAGACTTATTGTCATAGAAGCCCTTGAGGAGTAGTTCTATTCTGTCCTACAGTGTCACTATGAGTCAACATTGATTCACTGGCTTTCTCTTGGATGACCAGGTACCAAGGGTAGAGCAAAGAAGAAACCTGACAAAAATTGCTGTCCAGTATTGACCAAGTTCCGAGGGTTGGGTAAGAAGGAGGAACGGAAATGACCAAGTTTACAGGGTCAGGGGAGGAGGGATAAGTGGTGCGACATCGAAGGGATCACAGTGAATGAGATGAAACAGAATGGTTCTGAATTGCTGAGTGTGCAACAAATGATCTCTCTGCTCTGTAAACCTTCACCTCATTCACAGCTAATGTTTAAAGGGGGGGAAAATGCTGCCCACAGGAGGATTAATGAGTGTTACCTTCCAGGGCAGAAATAAACAGTAAACACTAAAGTAAATGAAAATAAAACACAGAAAGTAAAATAAATGCACATTATGTCATTGGTGATCAGGACGGTGGGGCCACAGGAACCAGAAAATGAGGAAGGCCAGGATGTCAGGAAAACCACCCACCTATGTAGTAGCCACTCGGAGGGTTTTCAGCAATGCCCTCCAGGAACGGAGGCAACTGGCTCTGGGTATCTGAGTAAAAATCACTCCAGATAGCTCGAAACTCAATAATGCTTTCTGTCTTACACAGTGAAACCGGTGAGGGCCAGACCTTGAAGGGACTGCCTATTATTATTATTTATTATTTTTTAACAAGGTCTTGTAAGGTTTCTGACTTTGAGAGGGGGCAGTCTTACCAATTTCTCTTCTAGCGTTTGTTGCAGTGGAAACTGGGTTATTTCCCCTTCTTTGTCAGGGAGCCCTGTAGCATGTGGTCACAGGTGGGGCTGCTCAGTGGAAGGTCAGCAATTTGAAGCCACCAGCTGCCCTCTGGGAGAGGATGAAGAAGATGTCTATTGGGGTCTGTGCATCGGAATGCCCTTGATGGCAGTGAATGAGTAAGTTTCCACCTTACACACCTCCTTCCTTTCGCAGGTTCTACTGTCTAGTTCAGTGATGTGAGGGAACGGCAAGAACAAAGGCCTTGAGTGGAGGAAGTGCTGAGTAGGGAGAGGGCCTGGCATGTCCCAGGAGGAACAAGACGGTCTGGGTGGCTAGCACACACCAAGGAATGGGGCAGGGGTGGGTAAGGTAAGGTGACTACAGCCTGTGGAGGAAGACATGGTGGTGGAGATTGCTTTGCGGGGAGCGGTCTGAACTTTGTCTTAGCATGCTTGCTCTGAGAACAACACACCAAGAGCATGAGCAAAAGATGTATGGACGTTACTGAGACAATTCAGGCAGGCGACCAGGTAGGTTTGGACCAGAGGGGTGACAGAGGGACAGAAGGAAAGTGGTCAAACTCTGGTTCTACATGGAAGGGCGAGTCAGAAAGATCTGAAATGTGAGAGAAAAAAGCGAAGTCAATGATGATTACAAAAATTTGGCCTGCACAGTAGGAAAAAGCAGCTGCCATGAACCAACATGGTAACAGCCATGGGAGGCACATAGAGTGGGTGGAGAATAAGAATGTAATTCTAAGTGTAAAGCGTGAAATGGGTCTCAGAGCCCCAATTAGAGGTGCCCCATAGGCAGTTGAATGTAAGGATTTTGAATTTAGGGGAAAGGTTCCAGTTAGGGGCGGTATTTAAAATCAGGAGGGTGGTTAAGATGACCCATGACCCCTGGAGTGCTACAAAAACCTCGAGAGTTTTAGGCGATTTGGGATAAGGGAAACAACAAGCACAACCCACTGAGATGGCATGGCCAGTGAAGTAGGTGACAAACAAGTAGCTTATGGTGTCTCGGTGCCCAAATTTTAAAAAAAAGTATATTTAAAGGAAGAAAGAGATCAATGTGTTGACTCAGGAACAGCAATGCAGAGGTTATCGATCAAGCTCACGCTCAGCCAGTTTGTTGGAGCGGTGGGGCCAAAGGACCAGTAGCAGAACATTTTGGTGATATTTAGAAGAGAGGCACTTCAGGCAATGGGCAGAGAAATAGGGGGTAAGAATGGGAGGATAACAGAGGTAGATGTAGGGTCAATAGAGCCATTTTTTTGTTTTTTAAATTTAACTGAATACAATGGGAGACACATAACAGGTTTGTATGTTGCTGGACATGATCCAATAAAGGCAATAAGTGACTCAGGAGAGAGAAAGGAGAGTTCATGAAAAAAAAAAAAAAAGGAATGAGGAAGGATGAAGGTCGTGTAGGTCTAGTGCACAAGGTCAAGGGTGGGACTTCGAGAGAGCATCAGCAGTTCATTCATAGTAACAGGAGAACTAAGTACACTAACACAGCTGTAAGTGCATGTGGAACATTTCCCCAAATTGCCAACTTCTTCTCTGGGTCAAATGAATATTACAAACATCATTTGGGCATCTAATGTAAGTATATAATAAATATTATTGATTTTAGTGGGGGGGAAAATTACCACTGGAATTGGATAAGCTTGCTCAAGGTTTTCATTTTTCAAGGTGAGCAAATAGAGGCCAAGGAGCTAAGAGGCAAGTGTTGGTAGAATTGATGCCAGGACTCTATCTGCCATCTCCTAATTTGGTGTTTAGCTCACTGCATTGTGAT
>NW_022103896.1:22077004-22078744 GCF_000313985.2 Echinops telfairi
AGAAAACTAATGTCTTGAAGTAATTAAGTAAGTTGTCCAAGGAAACACAACCATATGTGGCAGAACTAGATATGAAATTCCGGTTTTCTGACTCAGATTCTAATATATTCTCCAACACTTGTACACCTTGTTACTTCTACTAATGAAATCTCAAATAGCGCTCCTGAATTATTTTTAAAAAGCTAAATTGTCTCCAATATTTTCTACTAAGATGAGGAAAGACATAAGTCAGAAGCAGTGAAGAGAAATGTTTGAACATTTGACGGGGTAAATTTCAGTTGTTCAAGAATGCCATTCGTTCAAAACCCCTCGCTTCTCCGTAATAAAGAAAATGTCCAAACACAAAAGCCAGCTGACGATTAGAAGATGACTGATGGGAAAAACATTTTGGAGGGGAGATGAGTCCCGGTCGGGACTCAGTTAAGCTGGCTGAAGGGTCACTCATCTCTGAGTATAGAAGTGTTTCCCTTTTCTTGGACCTTGAGATCATGAGTGAGATACGAAGCTGATAGTTGAGAGGCAGGTTATAAGAAAAGATCTTGACTCATGTAATTTGCAACTCAGGAGTAAAAAAAATCCAAACATTTTAGAATCAATTTTGGGGTGGTGGTCTTTATTTTTGTGCCTGACACCCACGAACTCAAAGAAACCGAGGCTATATTTAAACTAGTTTGCTCAAGCCTGCAGCGGTAGAGGTTTGATGGATTCTTACTGCCTTACTTCCTTCATTTTGAGGAATCCTGGTGGTGTCATGGGGAACATGGTGTGCTGCTAACTACAAGGTTGGTAGTTCATGCCCACATCTGCTCTATGGGAGAAAGATGAGGCTTTCTGCTTCCGTAAGATGAATAGCCTTGGGAACCCCCAAAGGACAGTTCCGTTCCACCAAGGTAGTCAGGATTGACTCTGTATTTCTATCTTAGGACCCTTATTATAATCTCTGGATGGTTTTATGTGAATTTGGGTGCTAGATCGCTCCTTTGGGAATCTAGGTAGAATCTTTATTCTTCTGAGTCAATCATTGATCTTTCTGACTGGACTGAGGATTTTACTATCTCGTTTGCTGGCATGAATCTCTGATCTACTTTTTTCATGGGTTTCTAGAAACTTCTCATGATGGTGAAAATAAAATGTAAAACAATAATAAAACATGTTTTGGAGTGTTAATCAAATGATGACCATTCTGGAAAACATTTAAAAAAGTGTTTGGACTCTTTTTCCTGTTTCCAAAACCTTTATATAGGTACAATAATTATCCTACTCATTATTCGGATTAATAAAGTGAAGTTTGGAGAAATGTAAGTAACTTGGTCAGTCATACAATTAATAAGCATTTCTTATGTACCATTGAGGATTCTTTAATGATTGAAAGAAGGGAAGGCTGGAAGGGTGGCCGGAAGGGAAGCCTGAGGAAGAAGGAAGAATCCTGGTGGGACCATGGATTACAGTGCTAACTGCAAGGTCAGCCATTCCAACTCATCAACTTCACCAGACAAGGATTGAGGCTTTCTGCTGCTGTACAGCCTTTAGGCCTTGGAAACCCAAGGAGGCAGTTCTACTCTGCCCTATAGGATTGTTATAAGAAGCTGACAATAGAGATTTTTTAGAAGTTGAGGGATTCTTTTTTTCCCCCCTCCAAATTCCTGGTTTAATAAGGTCTTGGTTATTTTGAGAAAAATAAAAAGGTTCCAAGCATCAGGCTGTTCACAAAAATAACCCACAGTTTCAACCTTAGAAAAC
>NW_022103896.1:22080054-22082050 GCF_000313985.2 Echinops telfairi
TTTTTTGAATTGGACTATCTATGTGGGGATTAAGTAGTATCTCATAGTTGTTTTGATTTGCATTTCCCAGATGGCTCATGATTGGGAACATTTTCACATAACTTTATTGGCCTTTTGGGTTTCTTCCTTTGTGAATCTTCTGTTCAAGTCTTTTGCCCACCTCCTCAGTGGGCTATTTGTCTTTTTCTTATTGTAAATTTACAGGGTTCTAGTAATAGATTTTAGTAATAGGACCTGTGTCTGATATGTCATTACTAAATATCTTTTCCAAGTCTGTGGACTCTCTTGGTGAAGTCTTTTGATGTACACAAGTGCTTTATCTTTAGTATATGTCTCACACATCTATTTTATCTTCCTCTGGGTGTGTATCCTTCATTGTTACTGATAGCCCATATATTTCCTGCATTAAGGTTCTTAGCTTTGTCCCAATTTGTTCACTGATGATCCTGATAGGTTTGGGTTTTATCTCAAGGTCTGTGATCCACCTTGAGTTTGTCTTTGTGCATGGGTAAGATAAGGGTCTTGCAGGTAGATATCTTGAGATAAGGATCTTGAGCTTGATAAGGTTGAGTTAAGGGTTGCAGGTTGATAAGGGTCTTGCAGTTTTTCCAGCACTATTTGTTAAAAAGGAAATCTGGTTCCCATATGATATTTTTGGGGCCCTTATCAAAGATCAGTTGACTCTATTCTGCTGTTTTTATTTCTGAACTTTCTATTCTTTTTGTTAAATTTATTAGTATTATTATTAGTATTATTTGATTTTCTGGTCTTATCCATTGGTCTGAGTATCTATCATTATACCAGCACCACGCTGTTTTGACAACTGTGTCTGTATAATTAGTTTTAGTCAGATAATGCAAGCTTGTCCATTTTATTCTTCTTCTTGAGGAGTTCTTTGCCAATTCTGGGCGTCTTCCCTTACTATATGAAGTTGGAAGTCAGTTTTTCCATTTCTTTGAAAAATGATGCTGGTATTTGTATTGTGATTGCATTGAACCTATATAGTGCCTTAGGTAGGATTGACATCTTCACAATACCGAGTCTACTGATCCACAAGCATGATGGACTCCATTTGTAAAGGTCCCTTTTGTTGTCTTGTAATCATGTTCTATAGTTTTCCTCATACAGATCTTTTGGTTTATTTCCTTTTATGCTTGGCTATTATGAAGGGTACTACCTTCTTGAGCTCATTTTCAGTAATCCCATCAGCTACATATAGCAATCCAATTGACTTCTGTTTGTTGATCTTGTATATTGCCAGTCTTCCATCGTCCTCTATCGCTTCCAACACTCCTAGTGTGGAGCCTTTGGGGTTCTCAATATATAAAATCATATTATCTGCAAATAATGATAATTTTTTCTTTCCTCGGATTTATACCTTTGATATCCTTCTGTTGACTTATGTTATTAGCCAGGACTCCCAGGACGATGCTGAATAACAGTGGAGACAAGGGGAATCCTTGTCAGCTTTCATTTTCAATGGGAATGTTTTAGTCTTCTCCATTGAATGCAATGCCGGCTGTTGGATTTGCATATATAGCTTTAATTATATTGAGGTAATTTCCTTCCAGTCCGATCTTCTTGAGTGTCTTAATTAGGAATAGGTGTTTAATGTTGTCACATGCTTTTTCTGTGTCTTCTGATGTTATCATGTCCTTTTTATTCTCAATATGGTAGATAATTTTGAGGAATTTTCAGATGTTGAACCATCCCTGCATCCCTGGTATGAATCCCACTTGGTCATGATGAATTACTCTTTTTATATAGTTTAGTATTCTATAGGGCAAGATTTTGTTAAGGATTTTTGCATCTATGTTTATTAGAGATATTGGTCTGTAGTTTCTATTTTTGTTGGATCCTTGCCCGGTTTGGGTATCAGTGTTATTATAGCTTCATAGAATGTGTTTAGGAGTTTACTGTTCTATCCTATGTTCTGGAAGAGCTTGTGTAGCATTGGTGTCAGCTCTCCCCTAAACGCATCCTAGAATTCTTCTGT
>NW_022103896.1:22083103-22125931 GCF_000313985.2 Echinops telfairi
TGGTCAACTGATCCCTTAAGTATTATATAATGCCCATACTTAGCTCTTGTTATGGCCTGCACCCAGGGTGTTACTTTTCACGTGACTGAAAACATACCTGTATTTGCTTTTTGGTCATTCCCTGGGAAAAGAAATTCTATGTATACGGAGGACAATCAAAGAAAAAAATCAATTTCTTTTCCCCCAATTATTATTGTCAGAATAGGTAGGTTGTGACAAAAGCTGCCTGTTCACAGAAATCATGAGAGAGCATTCATAGGTTAGGGGCTTTTTACTAACTGAATATCTTAGGTTCAAACTGTATACACTGATGGCATTAAAAATGTGACATATGCCTAAGTTTCTGTAAACTGATGCTTTCGGATTTGATAAGGGAATCAGTAGCATCCTAGTAGTGTTTCTAAAGAGTATGAGAAAAGGCAAATTGGGTCATTTGGTGACTGAATACGCAAACCTGCCATCAGAACTAAGTAACCACGGCATACTTTGTGCTTCCAATAACAGAGTTAGGAGAGAACAAGGCATTGATATTAGGTTTTAAAGCATGCATGGGCATGTATGCCCACACATTAAAAACTTAGCACCACTTGGGTAAATAATAATTTTATTTTTAAAAGACCCAAGTCATAGCACTGTGCAATTACAGTTTTAACAAGTAACCACCAACTTTAATTAACTAAGCTGTGAAAGGCAAACTGTTCTGGGCTACATAAACCTTATGTGTTGAGTATGACTTCAGAATGCAACGTGCAGCTTAATTCTAGTAATCAAGTTAATGCATAAGCGATCCATTGAGTATTGTCTTTCTCGACATTTTAGTAATGGTTTGTTTGCCATCGAATCCTTTAAAATATAGAATTGCTTTGAGACTACAGGCTGCCCTCCTAATTGAATCAAGGGAAAATAAATATGAATAAAAGGCAAGAAGAAAACAACATATAAGATTAAATTTTTTTATTAGGTGTTTTGACTATATATATAAATTCTTCATGTTCATCTTGAATTTCATGGATATTTTTGAAGTCCAGACATCATACTGAGGAACAAATAACTGAACGGTGGACTAAATTTGAATGATTACATACTTCAGAAAGTCTTTCTTATGTCGATTTAGAATGGAACAACTTGTTAAGGAACCACACCATATAGTATAAGGCAAAAATATATAGGATATTAGCATTCAGTAAATATTTGTGAAACTAGATTCAATCATATTTGTCTTTATCCGAGGGATAATTGTTTTATATTCCTTCTCCATTTCCCTGTCTACAAAGTAAAACTTATATTGCATTTAGAAACGTCATGTTGTTGCTATGTTGAGATGCCAGTGAGTTGATTCTGACTTATATTTACTTTCTGTACAACAGAATACAATGCTGCTTGGTTTGGCATCATCCTCACAATCATAACTGTGTTTGATTTCATTGCTGAAGCCGCTCAATCATTGAGGATCTTCTTCCCTCATAACGCTCCACTTTACCAGGTATGATATCCTTTTCCAGAGACTGAGTTATCTTCAGAAAAATTTTACTTGCATGTGATATTAATGATATTGTTCAAAAGTGTGTTAGACTGGCTTGTCTAGAGAAATAAATTCAGTGACACTCATCTATATATAAGAAAGAGCTTTATATCAAGAGTTAATTATGTATCAAGAGAGTATCCCAGCCCAGTCCAACTCACGTCCATAAATCCTTTACTATTCCATAAGTTCCTGTTCAGATTGATGCAGAAAAGTGAAAAAGAAAGATCCCAGGCTGGTAGGTGCAAACTCTCATGGATCCAAAGTGAGTGGGAACATGGGAGGGCATTGGCAGCTCTCATTGCTCAGGCAGCCCATATGGGGCCCTGGAGACTGGCAGAGTTTCAGCAGGCAGGAAAGCAGAATGGCTGCGCAAGAGAAAGTAGTTCCCAGAGACCCTCACTCTGATCCAAAGGGCCATATCCCCAAGGAGGTGTCATCAAGCTACCACTTGATTGACAAGTTTGACTCCACCCCTAGCTTAGAGTATCACCTTGACATAAAATCATCCAACTACTACAGATAGTCTCTGTATTCTGTTGGCTCACTTTTCTTTATATATCTCTTTCAGTTGGTTGTCTGGGTCCAAATCAAAACCCACTGTTATTCGGTAGATTCCAATTCATCGCAATCCTATGTACGGAAGCAGACAGCCACTTCTTTCTTCTGGTGGATTTTTTTTTTTTTTCCTTCACATTCATTCACTTTTATTTATTTATTTATTTTTTAAAATTAATCAATTTATTGGGGCTCATACAATTCATCACAATACATAGATCAATTGTGTAAAGCACATCTATACATTTGTTGCCCTCATCATTCCCAAAATTCTCTTGCCTCTTGGGTTCCCGGAATCCGCTCATTTTCCTCCCCCCCCCTTCCCTTCCTCCTCCCCTTTCCCCCATGCACCCTTAATAATTTATAAATTATTTTTGTATCTTACATTACACTGTCCGGCGCCTCCCCTCACCCACCCCCGCTGCGCCCGTCCCCCAGAGAGGAGGCCATACGCGGCTCCCTGTGATCCATTCCCCCTTGCTACCTCCCCCTTCCCTCCTGGTATTGCCACCGTCGCCCCCGGTCCCGAGAGGCTCCTCCGTCCTAGATTCCCTGCGCTTCCAACTCCCATCCGCACCGCTGTGCATCATCTGGTCTAACCAGGTCTGCAAGGCGAAACTGAACGCTTCCTCCCCCCAACTACCAGGACCCCAGTTTCGTCTTCTGGTGGATTTAAGGCAAAGACCTTGAGCTGAGAAACCCAACTGTTATCTGAGAGTGTCACCAGGCCAGGTCACTCACTGCCATCGAATCAATGCTGACTCATAGTGAACCCCTGTGGGTTTCCTAGACTGTAATTGTTTCCAGCACTAGGAAGCCCAGTCTTTCTTCCGATAAGGCCCGGTAGCTAGACCGGATTTCGTGGTAGATGAGTGAATGCGTCTGGTGTTGCATCCATTGGTTGAAACATCTCAATCAGTGTTCTGTCAATTCCTGGAGGCCAGTACTCAAAACGCAACATATCCCAAATGAAATTCATTCTCTTTCATCCATCCATCTTATCATCAACACCTTACTCAGAAGCCTTGCTCACACAAACTCACTGCCATTGAGCTGATGCTGACTCATAGCAACCCTAGACAACAGGGTAGAACTGCCCCTGTCAGTTTCTGAGACTGTAACTCTTTATGGGAATAGAAAACCTCACCTTTCTCCCACAGAGTGGATGGTGGTTTCAAACTGCTGACCTTGGGGTTAGCAGCACAACGTGTAACCGCTACATCACCAGAGATCACTGAGATCTCCTTTATTTCTTTGCTCTTTACATCCCTGTCCTCATATCTCAGCTTTGTACCCACTTCTCTATACCCCTGGCCCCTGCCTTAGTTTAGTTCACTAAGTTTACCATTATTTGTATCTAGGCTGGTGAAAACGAGCTACGACACTTCTTATTTTTTCTTTTTTCTGATGCCGCGTTTCAGAATTAAATTTTTGAACACATTTTCCCTATTGAAAAACCGTTAGTAGCTTCTTCTCAATTGGAAATATGTCTAAACCCTTCAGTATAGCAGATGAGAACGCCATCGTTTGACCTTACTCTCTTTTTCAATCTCCTCTTTAGTCATTTTCTCCAACATTCAATCCTTGAAGCTCATCCACATTCTTGAAATTTCAGAAATATGCAACATACATCTGTGCATCTGTTGTGCTCATTGTGTTCTCTCTGTCTAGCAAATCGTTATTATTTATTTTTCAAGTCTTAGTTCACATTTCGCTTCTGAGGATTTTCTTCCCTGCTCCAGATACAAATAATACTTCTAAATGACCTGATTATACTCTGTTTTCAGTATTCTTTAACATATTATTATATATGATATTATTAAAATACTCCTCACTTTATATTGTTATTCATTTACATGTCTGACTCTCCTAATAGCTATTGGATATTGTAGGCAACCCCAAAGATTGCTCCCCGTGTTCTCCACTTCTGGATATGCAGGTCTTTGGGACCCTTCTCCTTAAATGTAGGCTGGACTTATTTACTTGCTTCTGGTGAACAGAGAAATGGTGGTGCTGTAGGTTAGGTGTTGGGTTCGAGAAGGATCCCTGGGGTGAGATGATTCAATGTATGGCTGCTAACTGAAATGTCAGTGAATCAACTTATTGGCTGTTCTATGGAAGAAGAGACCTGACAATCTAGTCCAGTAAAGATTGAAGCCTAGGAAGCCCCATGGGGCAGAGGGTCACTGTAAGGTCACTTGACTCTAGCACATAACACCACCACCACCAGTGAGTAGAGAATGCCTGAAGTCAGGATAGTCATTCCCAAAATTTGGTTATAAATGGGCTGGAGTTTTTCCATGTTGATTACTCACCCTCTCTTGCTCTCTTGCTTGCTCTAGGACAAGGCAGCTGCTAAGTTTGAGTTGCCCTATGACGATCCCCACATGGGAAGGGGCTGAGAGTGGTCTCGGGCAAACAGCCAATGAGGAACCAAGGTTTTGGTACAACAATATGAGGAACTGAATCCTGCCAACAGCTATGGGAGGGCACGAAGACAATTCTCCATCAAGAGAAAACCACAACAGCTATGGGAGGGCACTAAGACAATTCTCCATCAAGAGAAAACCACAACAGCTATGGGAGGGCACGAAGACAATTCTCCATCAAGAGAAAACCAATACATTCTTTGTCATCACAGCATCTGTCCTTTACGAAAGATTTATTTGCAGTCTCTCACTCTGTGCTGCCTAGCCACTGACTTAAGCAATAGTTTAATAATCAATAACGTACAGCCCCTTAGATCCCTTCCAGGTGAGGTTTCTCCTTAAGGCACCATTCTGTCTGTCTGTGTGATCTCAAGTCTTTTCTATTCTATAAAGGTAAGACAATACTCTAAAAACTTTCTTCCCTAGGCCCCAATACTTTTCAAGCTACCATTCTCTCTCTTTTTAGCACATGATGTATCCGTTATAAATAAACAAAACGAAAACACTGTATGACTTGGAAACAATCAAAGAAAGAGTGCATGACAAGGACGGAAGGAGAAGGCAGAGACACATTGGAGAGAGACTAAGGTATAAGATTTGATTTGCACTATTAAGTACAACGAAAAGAGCTAATATAGTTCTTTAATTAATGATAACTGAACATTAGGTACTATTGGCTCAGTGTCTAAGCCAGTCGACAAATTTATTGAGGACTTTTTTAAGATCTGGAAACAATGAATTTACTTTAAAATAAGAAAAAAAACCCAAGTATTAAAAGTCAATAAACTGTAATTAAATGACTATAGAATGTAATATGTCAACTAAACACATTTCAAATTAAATATACCTAAATATAAACATAGTAAACAAATCACAGGAACAAAATGAATAATTTATTTTTAAGAAAATTCAAATTTATAAAAATTGTTTTTTTTGTGTGAAATTCCAAAATTTTGCTTAGGTTATATTTATCATGCAGAGTGAGTGTATTTTTGCATATTTGAAGTTATGTACAGTGGGGCCTCTGAATTTTAAAGTAAAGTGCAGGGAGAATAAGACCATCTTTTTTGTAAAAACAAAAAAAGTCTTTTATTATAAATTAGGTGGCAATTTACATACATACTGGATCATTTTGCAACATGAAACCTTTCCATGGCTTGTTCTGTGTCCATCTCTTGTTTTTTGTTTTGTTTTGGCCCATCGTTGACCTTTCACCTAAGTTAGCAACTGTGTACCTACTAACCTATTACTTTCCGCCTTTCCCTTTCCCTCCCATACCTGGTAACTATCAAAGTCTGTTTCTTTTTACATGAAAATCTTTATCCTGATTTTTTTATAACGTACAATATTTGTCCTTTTGTGATTGACTAACTGTTCAACATAATGTCCCCCAGATCCATCCATGTCAAGAGATGCTTAACAATGTCATCATCATTCTTTAACGCTGCAAAATAATCCACTGTGCTTATTTATCCATTCTTATTTTATGTTCCAAAGTTTATTTATCCATTTTTCCATGGGCTTTTAGGTTCCTTCCATCTTCCCTCTGTTGGGAATCGTGCTGCAGTGAACATGAGTATGCACATTTCTTCTGTGTTCTATGCTGTGTTCTCTACATCTTTAGGGTATATACTAGGTGGAGGGATCGCTGAGTCATACGATGTTTCCAGTTTCAATTGTTTGAAGAAGCACCATACCATTTTCCATAGTAGTTGTACTGTTTTACAGTTTCACCAGTAGTATATGAGGGTTCCAATCTTTCTACACCCTCTTCAGAATTTGTTATTTTCTGTTTTTTTTTATAAACATTACCAAGATCAAACATTGCCTCAATATGGATCACAACTTAATGTAAAGAAAGCAAAAATCCTCACTACTGGACCAATAGTTAACATCATGATAAATGGGGGTGGGGTGGGGATCTTGTTTAGATCTATAATCAACTCTTATGGAAGCAGCAATCAAGAAATCAAACAACACATTGAAGTGGATAAATCAGCTGCACAAGACTTCTTTGAAGTGTTGAAAAGCATGGGTGATATATTGAGGACTAAGGTGTGCCTTTCAATCACCCCATATGCATATGTAATTTGGACATTGAATAAGGAAGACCAAAAAAGAATGGGTGCATTTGAATTATGGTTCTGGTGAAGAATAGTGAAAGTACTGTAGATACCAAAAGAAACAAATCTGTGTTGGAAGAAGTACAGCCAAAATGCTCCTTAGAAGCAAGAAGCATTTTTTGTTGTTGAGGTGTTGCAATTCTCTATACATATTAGAGATTAACACATTCTCCTACATATCATTGCCATTCCCCCCACGTCTTTGGGTTCTCTTTCTACTCTTTTAGTGAATTCTTTTGATGCATAAAAGTGTCTTATTTTTAGGAAGTACCAATCATTTATTTTGCTTTCTGCTGTGTTTTTTTCTCCCATTTGTCTGAGAATGTGTTTACGTCGGGTATTAGGGTCTTTATGTTTGTTCATTGATAATTTTTTCATTGAAGCCAGAAACATCGTATGACCCAGCAATCAGTTCTGGGATTTACACTTTAGTTTTTAATCCATCTTGAGTTTGTTTTTGTATAGGGAGAGAGGTATCGATCCTGTTTCATCTACAAATGGAAATCCTATTTAAAAAAATTTCTTATGAAATCCTATTTTGCTAGCACCATTTGTTGAAGGGACTATATATCTCTTCTCCATTTAATATATTTTGGACCCTTGTCAAAAATCAGCTGTCTGTAGGTGAATGGATTTATCTGGGTTCTTTATTCTGTTCCATTTGTCTAAGTATCTATCACTGCATCAGCACCAGGCTCTTTTGACTTCTGTAGCTTTGTAGTAGGTTTTGAGGTTAGGAAGTCAGAGTTCTCCTACTTTCTTCTTCTTTAGCAGTGCTTTGCATATCCTGGATCGCTTTCTTTTCCATAGAACCTTGGTGATGAGTTTGTCCATCTCTATAAAGAATGAACCTCGGACCTGTATCACAGTAGCATTATATTTATAGATTACTTTCAGTAGTATTGACATTTTGGCAATGTTAAGCCTTCCTTTCCATGAACATGGTATAGTCTTCCATTTATAGAGATCTCTTTTGATTTCTTGTAGTAGTGTTTTGTCCTCTTCTTTGTATAAGTCTTTTGTGGGTCTGATTCTGCTTATTCCGAAGTATTCACTCTCTTGGGAGGCAATTGTAATATTGTTTTCTCGATTTCCTTTTCAGAACACTCTTCATCAGTATACAGAAATCTGTTGGATTTTTTTATGTTCATTTTATACCTGCCACGCTGCTGAGTCTCATTTATCTCCAACAAATTTCTTGCTGACTCTTTGGAGATTCTATGTATAAAATTGCATCATCTATAAATAGGGTTTTACTTTTTCTTTGCCAATTCTTATGCCTTTGCTTTGTTGTTGTTGTCCAACAGCTCTGGCTAAGACTTCCAGCAAAATATTGATAAAGGGCCTCCTTGTCTGATTCTCATTTGCAAAGGGAATGCCTTTAAGTTTCTCCTCATAAGTAAGATTTTGGCTATTTTTAAAAATATATGATCTTTGTTATGTTGAGTAACTTCCTTCCTATTCCTATTTTATTGAGTGCTTTCATTAGGAATGGATTTAGAAGTAAGGTAACTTAAAATAGTCATACTTTTTCTCACTAATTACTAAAATGAGTGTCTCAGGGGCAAGAAAAATGAAACGTGAATGATTACTATGTCTATAACCATCTTTTCATTCTCTAGAACAGTTAAAAACATTATATACAAGGAGGCTTCAAAAAGTTGTGGAAATGTTCCTTTATCTTTTAATCCATTTTCCCATAAACGTTTTAATGTCCCACATATATATCACACCAAAACTAAACCCAAAAAGAACACACACACAAAACCAAAAACAACTGCCATTGAGTCAATTTGAAGTCATTTGAAATCATAAAAATTGGATCAAGTGATCCAATAGGACACAGTAGAACTGCCCTTTGGGTTTTGGAGGCTATAAATATCCACAGAATCAGAAATACTCATATTTCTTCCATGGAGCCATTGGTGAATTTAAATTGCTGATCTTGTCACCAGCAACTCAACATGCAAACCATTGTGCTATCAGGACATCAATGTACATGTATGTGTGTGTGTGTGTATATATATATATATATATATTTTAAAATAAGTAGGTATACTTGAATACACATATCAGAAAGATGCATTTCTTTTTTCTATTTATACCACAGGAAAAAAAAGAAAAAGAAATGCAGACTCAGAACTTCATCTGGAATACAATATGTCATTAGTGTATAATCCTGTCCCTGGAGTAAGGATCAAGTTTATTTTAAATGTCATAACAAGATGTATCTGGCAGTTCTTAAAACTAAATGCAATAAATATTTACTTCATATTTCCCTTGACAAGTGTATGAAAATTTATTTCTTTGTAGATAGTGACTGGGTTACTCTTTGTTAATTTTTGGATTGTATTGACTAGATGCATGTGCAAACATGCAGACACATGCACAAACTCACACAAACATACAAATAAACACACAATTATAAAAATCAGAACTCTCAAATCCCCAAACAAAAATGAAGCAAGATTTTTGGTTTTTCTTATGTGTCCAATATAACCTGGAACCTTGCCAGCCACACCAGAATTGGATACCATCTGTGAAATCAATTTAAAATTCACTAAGTTTAATTTGCTTGCCTCTAAGTCAGCCATGGCATCCCTCCAAATTTATTTTC
The DNA here is from genome assembly GCF_000313985.2 of Echinops telfairi. NCBI lineage: Eukaryota > Metazoa > Chordata > Mammalia > Afrosoricida > Tenrecidae > Echinops > Echinops telfairi. The sequence goes on from NW_022103896.1 coordinate 22,092,353, forward strand.
CTAAGTTTAGACTGTAATTTTATTCTGAGATGCTTCTCCTGAGTATATTTTGGGTTGTTTCCACTAGAGAACGGTCCGTTTTAGCCATTTTCTTTCTTCCCAGTTTTTGAGTTAGTAGATTGTGTCTCAAACTAAGTCTGAATCTAGTTACGAAGGAATAATATTTGTTAGAGCAGCAAAGAACCAACCAAGAAAATCATTTCTAAGTCATTCAAAAATCTTTCATCTTCTTTAGCAGTGCTTTGCATATCCTGGATCGCTTTCTTTGCCATAGAACCTTGGTGATGAGTTTGTCCATCTCTATAAAGAATGAACCTTGGACCTGTATCACAGTAGCATTATATGGCTGGTGTTTAGATTTGTCCACCCTGATTTCTTAGTTGTATAGGACATGGAAGGAGGAGGGAGCAGGAGAGAGAACTTGGAGAAACGTTCCTCAATCTTTGCATCTTAAAGGGACCCTGGCAATAATGTTCAGGCCCCGAGGAATTCTTGCATAAAATTAATGTCAGTGGCTCACTGTACATTAGTATGATCAATAAGTTGTATGCATAATAATAAAAAAATAAAGTGTCATTGTGTTCTATAATATAAAATGCTATATTTATGTAGATATATTTATTACAGCCTATTTGTAAGCTTTTTTTTTTTTTAACTATGGTTTCTTGTCCTCACAGACTAATACTGGGCAGTAATATAGGTAGAATAAGTATCATTTATTTATTTCCCCTACATTATTTATTTACTCATTCGTTCATCTATCTATCCAAGTAGGCTTGGAAGGTCTTATCTTTGATTTCTATATGGTATTCCATAGCTAATGTGATATATGATATGTGCATGAGTAATTTAATTCCCAATTTAAATCCAAGAAAGACCATCTAGTCAACCTTTTTTTCCCGAAAAGAGAAAAATTAACTAATTAAGTTTGTTACTATTCAATGTCACTGAGTCAGTTCCCACGCATAGTAACCCTGGGTACAACGGAAGGAAACACTGCCTGGTCCTTCCCCATCCTTACAGTTCTCCTTGTATGGGAGCCTATTGTGGAAGCCACTGTCTCAGTCCACCTTGCCAAGGGCCTTCCTCGGTTTCCTGCCCCTCTCCTTGACCACACCCGAAGTCCTTCTCTGGGGACTGCTGTTATGCTTAGTCCTTTAGGCTCCAAGTCATAGCAACCTTCTGTAGAAGAGAATGAAATGTTGACTAACCCTGCACCTTTCAGTTCACTAATACTTAGAATAAGGAAATGCATTTCTTTTTTTTCTTTCATGTCACACGGGCAATGTGCCGGTGTCATAACAGGGATTATGGGGGGGCACATGTCTCACAAATGTGTGAAAACCCAATCACCATGTGGATCCTCTGTTTCATTTTTCACAGCTTCCAATTTTTCTAGTTTGTTTTTTTAAATCATTTTATTGGGGGCTCTTATGGCTCTTATAACTATCCATATATCAATTTTATCAATCACATTTGTGCATATGTTGGCATTATCATTTTCAAAGCATTTTCTTTCTACTCAAGTCCTTGGTATTGGCTCCTCTTTTTCCCTCCCCTTCCTACCCTCCCTCCCTTGTGACCCCTTGATAAATTATAGATTATTGATATTTTCATATCTTACACCATCTGCTGCCTCCCTTCACTCACATTTCTGTTGTTTGTCCCCCTCAAGGGGTTATACACTATCATTGCAGTTGGTTCACCCTTTCTCTCCCTTCCCCCTACCTACATGGTATCACTATTCCCTTAACTGTTCCTGAGGGTTTTATCTGTCCTGGATTCCTTGTATTGAGAGCTCTTATCTGTACCAATGTACATGCTCTGGTTTAGTCAGATTTGTAAGGTAGAAACGGCTCATGATAGTGAGGGTGGGGTGGGGCCTGGGGAGGAAGCATTTAAGAACTCGAGGAATGTTGTATGCTTCCTTGGTGCTATACTGCACCCTGGCTGATTTGTTCCTTCTTGTGACCCATCTGTGAGGAATGTCCAATTGCCTACAGATGGGCTTTGGGTCTCTACTCCCACTGTCCTCTTCACATCAATATGATTTTTTGTTTTGGATCTTCTGATGCCTGATAGCTTATCCCGTCAACACCTTGTGATCACACAGGCTGGTGTGCTTCTTCCATGTGGGCTTTGTTGCTTCCCTGCTAGAAGACCTCTTGTTTAACTTCAAGCCTTTTAAACCCCAGACACTATATCTTGCTATAGCCAGGCACCAGCAGCTTTCTTCACCATATTTGCGTATGCACCCATTTTGTCTTCAGTAATTGTGTTGAGAAGGTGACAGAATACCAGGTTATCAGAACAAAGAGTTCTTGTGCTGAGGGAGGCCTTGAGTAGAGGTCCAAGATCTGTCTGCTATCTTAATACTTAACATATAAATATGTGTACATAGACCTATATACCTATCATCATATATTAATATATTTACATATATACATGCTTTATTTATACCTCTATAAATATCTTTACCTCTTAATTCTTTCCTCTATTTCCTTTTACTTTTCTCCAGTCCCACTATCACATTTGACCTTCATTCGGCTCTCCGTACTTCTTCTCATCTACATTGTACTTGATTGATCAAACCCCACCAGGCATTCTACACACTTCTCACCATTGATTTTAGATATGTCAAGTTCCACTTATTAATAGATGTTTGCAGTTGTGGCTTTTCATTTGGAGTCATGCTCGTTTGGCAAGTAGAGTTCCTGTAGGTTTTACTTCTGCAGACTTTGTCCATATCATTATGATGGCCAACTCTACTTTGAGAAGGCATCCCTTCCTCAGTCATATTTCAAGTGCCTTAAGACCTGAGGGCCTCCTCTTCTGGAACTATCTCTAACAATGTTCCTCTCTGAGTAGGAATCCACTCAGTGACAGTGAGTTTAAGCTTTTGACTTGAGACATCCTCTGGTATTCTCTACTTTCAGTAAGATCCATGTGATATCTGTAATGGTAGCTCTCATTTCACTTCTGAATCTGGCCTGAATTTCTGGAAGTTCCCTGTTGATGGACTGCTGCAACCACTTGAAAATTATCTTCAGCAAAATTTTACTTGTGTGTGATACTAATGGTCTTGATAGGTCATTTCCTCATTCTATTGAATCATGTTCTGTTGGAATGAGCACAAATATCGATCTCTTCCAGTCAATTGACCAGGTAACTGTCTTCCACATTTTTTGGCACAGATCAACAGAGTGTTTCAGCATTACATCAGTTTGTTGAAGCCTCTCTGTTGATATTCCATCAATTTCTGGAGTCTATCACTTCTTTTTGGTTCAGTGATTCTGCGAGTTCTTCTATCTTCTTTTAATACTTCCTGGGCCCATGAAAATTTTCAATATTGCAATTTGAGGCTTGATGTTTGTTCTTCAGTTCTTTCCATTTGAGAAATGCTGAGAGCTTTAACTTTTGGTTTTCAAACTATAGGTCTTTGTACATTTCATTGTAATACTATATTTTATCTTCTCAAGTTGTCCTTCAGAATTTTCTGTTCAGCTCTTCTATATCATCATCTTTTTCTATCCACTTTTTCTAATCTATGTTCTGTAACATATTTAAGAGTCTCATCTGACATTCATTTTTATATTTATTTCCTTTCTCTTTAATGAAATTTTGCATTATGTCATCCTACATTTTGTTTGTGCTTAGAACATTAGTATTCAATGTTTCAAATCCATTCTTGTGATGATCTTTCAGTTCAGATGGGACATACTCAAGGGAATACTTGGCTCTTGTGGACTTGTTTTGATTTTCTTCAGTCTCAACTTGAACTTCAATATGGGTTGAATTGATGGACTTATTCCACAGATGGCCCCTGGCCTTGTTCTGATGGATGATATTTAGTTTCTCCATTATCTCTTTCTACAGATGTAGTTGATTTGATTCCTGTGAATTTCATTTAGTGAGGTCCCATGTATATTTACTATGTATGTTGTTAAAGAAAAGGCATTTGCAATAAGTAATTCCTGCAAAATTCTATCATGTGATCTCCAGCATCGATTCTATCACCAAGCTCAAATTGTCCAACTACTGATCTTTCCTTTTTGTTCCCTACTTTAATTTTCCAACCACCAGCAATTGTTAATGCATCTTGATGCTTGTTTGATCAATATCAGACTGAAGAAGTTTGTAAAAATCTTCAATTTCTTTATCTCTATCATTAGTTGTTGGTGCATAAATTTGAATAATAATTATACTAACTGGTCTTCCTTGTAGGCATATTAATATTAACCTATACTACAGTTTTGTACTTAAGGATAGATCTTAAAATGTTCTTTCTGACAATGAATATGACACCATTTCTCTTTAATATGTCAACCCCAGTGCAGTAGACCACATGATTGTCAGATTCAAAATGGCCAACACAAGTTGATTTCAGCGTAGGCTATCCACTTCATTTCTACCTTCCATGTTACAGTTATTAATGGATGTAGCAGCTCTTCTCATCTTGAGTAGTGGCCTATTAGTACGCGAAGGTCCTGAAAGCTTTACTCCATCCATGTGCTTAAGAAGGATATAATCGAGGAAGTAGTCCTTTCCCAATTGTATTTTGAGTATCTTTTCATTTAAGAGACTCATCTTCTGGTGATTTCATTGATATACTACTATTAATAAGCTATTCATTGGCCTTCTTTTTTAGAAGTAGGTCATCTGTCTTCCTTCCCCATTAATCTCTCATAGTCTGCAAGCTCCGCGGAAATGTGCACACCATAGGTGACACCACTGACTTTGGAAATATTGTCGTCAGGTGTCATGACAACTTCGAAGCTATCCCAGCACAACACATTGACAAACAAGTGGCCGTGTCTTACATTAATGCAGTGAAATGACTCAGAAGATGGTAATTCTTTATCCACAAATTTGCTAGATTTGTTTTAGGCATAGTGTTAGAATCTTATTCCTTATGTCTTAAAAATTGCCACATTCAACCATCCACATATGTGTAGAACATAAAACTAATAATATAAGAGCATGTGTTAGTCTGGGTTGACTATAGAAACAAATTTAAAGACACTCGTATGTGTGTAATAGAAAATTTTGTATTAAAGAGTAATTGTATATTTAAAAAACATCCCAGTCAAGTCCATAAGTCCAATATTAGCCCATATGTCAGATACCAGTCTATAAATTCTTCTTCAGATCCATTCAACACATGCAATGATGTCGAATGCAGGAAGATCACAGGCCAGTGGGTGGAAAGTCTTGTGTATGTCGTGGCTATGGAAGCATCTCAGTGCTGGTGTGGGTCTCCATGTGGCTCCTCCAGCCCCAGAGCTTTGGTTCCATCAGGGGTCTCCATGTGGCCTGTCAGCGGGAAGACAAGCAGTGTATCTGTGTGTATCTGGCCTCCAGCCAGTTATTTATCTCCGTTGCACCTCCAAATGAGGTCATCAAGTTGCGACCTGATTGACAAGCTAGACTCCACCCCTTCACAAGTTGACAGGAGATTATGTAACTGCCACAGAGCATTAAAAAAACTAAATAGGAGAAAAGAAACAAAAAACCAACTCACTGCCACTGAGTTAGTGCTCACTCAGAGCAACCACCTGTGGGTGTCTGAAACTGTAACTGTTTACCTGAGTAAAAATCCAGTCTTTCTCCCGCAGAGCTAAAAGCAGTTTCCAATCCCCAGCCATGCTGATCTCAGCCCAATACATGCACCACTAGGGCTCCTAACCAAATAGGAACCAAATCCAAAATATAAAGAGCTTATGGATAAAGTTAAGTTCACATTTACACAATTCACATCAAAGTTACAGGCGACAGCATATAAAAATTTCTTCTTAAGGATAAGCATCTCCTAAGTCAGTCGGTGGTTTATGATGAGAGGTGGAGGAGTTTGGCTGACATTATTAACCTCTTGTTCTCCCTTTGGTGCAACAGAGCACTCACCATTAACAGTGACCTCCCTTAGCTCACATAAAAGCTGAAAATGAACACAGTTCTACTGAGGACTGTTCGACAGGACTAAAAGACCTTTATTAAAACAGCTGAAGGGCTGCTCAGTCATTGTTTACCTCTGTAAGCACTAACATTATGTGGTATATGAAGTTCAGAAACCATGTTCATTTATTTCAGTCACAATCTCTCATGGAAAGCTCAGTTACAAAGCTCAGCACCCCAAGATTCCATGGAACTAGAGTTAAGAAGCACTATCTCAACAAGTAAATAATCAAACATCCCATTTTTTCTCCTTAGAAACAAACAGGACATGACATCCTCCAGACGAATAAGAGGTCAAAGAAAAGGTTTTTGTTCATCTACTGAAAACACAATATCGCAATCGTTTTGTGCTTTGGAGCTTGGCCTCTCCATTCACTGAGTTATTTTCAGGGGAGAAGCCAGGTGAGACAAACATAGAGATGTGCTAGTCAAGAATGGACGCATTATTGCAAGAGGTGTAGTTAGCCTATCATGTCCAACTTAATGCAAATTTGGAGGTGTGCCTGTAGAACTGGATGCTGAGTTTGGAAGCTATGCAGGGGGTTATTTACTTGGTACCCTCTCTTGAAGTCTAGGGTTTGACCCTCTGTATGGACCTAGAAGGATGATGCAAGCTTGCAGCTAGAGGCTGGACAAAGCAATACCTTATGCCGAGTTTTACATGACTGGATAATACACTAGAGAAAGAAATAAAAATAGACTACCCACCCAAGAACTATGTTTCATAGGACAGTCTTCAAGTCACACTGGCTCTTAGGCGCTGGTAAGCTCAACACCAACAGCATTGGTGTTTACTGGTGGCTCCTTCTATAGACTGGGGATGAAACTAGAAGAGACTATGGTTAAACTTGACTCACTAATTGTCATAGGAGTGATAGGTCCCTAGAGCAACAGAAACCAAGAAATAGTTTTTAAGGTAAAAATCCAGGGCTCATTATTTTCATAACTATAGACAAGATCAGAGTGGTAGCCACTGGGGGCTTGAGTGGCCGAGAGCTATGGAGATGGTTATTAGGGCATGGTGCCCCTTGGGGAAAAAGAGATGGCCTGCCAAGGTAATCAGAAGAAAATAAGAATGGGTAAGCAGGAGGCTGGTGCCAGTTGCCCAAAGAAAATGACATTCCCTTACTCAGTTTCTAGAGCTGAGCCAGGTTTTATACTGGGAATCCCTGACTCAAGAGATGGGAAGTCCCCAAGGGAAAACTGTTATAACCTCAGCAGCTAGTCACTGTAATAATTCCACTAGTTTCCCCGACAGAGCAAACAGCTTGCTTGAATGGCTGTATGCTGAGAAGAGAGTAATACTCAAACCAATAGAGGACAGTTGGACAGAAGATCTGAGTTGAAACTGATACATGGTGAGCTGAAACTTCATCACATCTTCCCTAATAGAGTTAGACATATGGGAGGCGGGCAATGAAAGGAATCTTGACCAAATTCTGACTTAGGATGGGCCCAGTGGATCTCCATACACCTGCTCCCAGTGGTCATCTCTCTACTACCTGAATGTATAATTGGGATTGACATATTTTACTTGTTTGCAATAATTCCCACCTTGCATCCTTGCCCCATGGGGAAAGGAGCTGTCATACTGGGGAAGCTTCAGTGGAAATTTCTGAAGTTGTCCCTTTATGCCTCGGCAGGAGTCCTGGATGACACAAAACAGTAAACACAGGACTACTAACCAATGGGTTAGTGGTTTCAATCTACGCAGTGCCACCTGGGAAAAAAGGTCCTGCTGATCTGTGGAAGCAAACTCCCACAGAACACTTAGTGGGTTTGAACCACAGACCTTTTGACTAGTAGCCACATGCTGAATGATTGTGCCAACAAGGATCCTTTGGCCAAGGTAATAAATCAAGGGAGTATCACAAAAAAGTGGGCACATGTTGGAGATCAGTGCTACTCTTAAAATCTAAAGGATTAAGCAGAGGTGATTGTGATCGCATTAAATTTCAAGCCTGTTTTACTCTGTAGAAGTCAGATGCATACTAGAATGATTATAAACAACCACAAGGTCAACCAGGTTGTAGACCAGATTGCCGCTGCTGTGCATGATGGGGTGTTATGGCTTTAGTAGGTGAATAAGGAGTTGCATACCTGATACGGAGCCAATTGCTTCGCAGGTGTGTGTGCTTTCTTAAGGATAACTGGTAGCAAAGCTGGTTAAGTACTGGGGTGCTGACAGTTCAAACCCACCAGTTGCTCCTCATAACAATGATGAGATTATCTGTTCACCTAAAGAGTTATAGTCTCAGAAACCCCAACGAGCAGCTCCACTCTGTTCTACAACGTCGTTATGAGTCCACAGGAGCTTGATGGGAGGGGATGGAATATTCCTTCCTAGCACAATCAAGAAAAAGAATGGAAAGCACTCTTCACATGGAAAAAGCAACACTGTTTCATTTGCTATTTGATCCCAAAGCTGTATGAACTCTAGCACCCCACGTAAGGATATGCTCAGAGGAACTCTGGACCACAAGAACATCCTGCAGAACATCACATTGACCCATTACACTGATCGCACCATGTTGATCAGGCAAAACATGCAAGAGGGGCCTAGCATGTTGGACACCTTGGAAGGACACATTCTCCAGAGGCTGGAGACAGAGCCTTAAAAGATTTAGAGACCTGCCACTTTTTTCTGATAGTGAATGTTCTAGAAGTCCAATTGTTAAGGACATGCCAGATCATCTCCTTCCATGAAAAAGACACATTGCTGTATTGTGCATTCATCCCCTCCCATAAATCAGAAGCCCAATGTCTGGTCTGCCATTTCAGGGTCTGTGGGTAACACATTCTGCACCTAGGAATATTGATCTGACATTGATAGCGGGTGATACTAAAGGCCACTCCATAGCAGGCCCAGGCTGCAGCCTTTTGGGTAGCATGTGATTCACAGACCTATTGGAATTCCAGCTGGTTGGTGCAGAGAGCAAATTAGACAAAGATAGGAGACAAGGTAGGAAAAGGAGGCAAGTGAATTGGCCACTGTCATGGTGGAGGGCCTGAACCACGCACACATCACACCAGTTGCTTTTGGGTCAACTCTGATGTAATGGTCAACCCAGATGAGTCAAAAGTAAAACTGATCACCAGGCAGTTAGCAGTACAATGCTTAACCAGCTGTGCTACCAGGGATTGGAAGAAAAATGGGTGCACTTGAATTATCGTGTCGATGAAGAATATTGAAAGCACCATGGAGTGCCAAAAGAACGATCAGATTTGTCTTGGAAGGAGTACAAACAGAAGGCTCCCAGGATGGCAAGACTTCTCACATACTTTAGCCATACTCACCGGAGAGGCCAGTTCCTGTAAAAGGACGTTGTGCTTGGTAAAGTGGAGGAGCATAGAAAAAGAGTGAAGGCCCTTGAAAAGTTGATTGACATGGGGGCTGCAACTGTGGGCTCAAACAGAAAGCACATTGTGGCCATGGCACAGGAACAAGGAGCGTTCCATTCTGTTGCACACAGGGTCACCATGAGCCAGAACCAACTTGGTGGCTAACGACCTAACAACAACATAGGGTTTTCCTGGCTGTGACCTCGCAGAAGCTGGTTACCAGGTCTTTTTTCTGATATATCTTTGGATGGGTTAGAATCATCAATCTTTAGGTTAGTAGCCCAGAGAGGACCTTCAGCACTCCTTCAAATAATCTGCTCATCTCGCTGTAGACAATACCAGTTGCTGTCATGGGGCCCTCAGATGAACGCCTAGCTCTTGGTTAGCAACTGAGAGAGTAAACCATTTGCACCACCCAGGGATGTTCTTTTTCGGCACAAGTAGTGTGCACCTCCCAGTTGATTCAGACTCCTATGAACACTATACATGTGACAGAGGAGACGTGCCCTATAGGCTGCCCAGGCTATAACGCGTTACAGGAGCAGATCATGAGGCCTGTCTCCCACTGAGTGGCTGGTGGGTTTAAACTGCCAACCTCCTGCTTTGCAGTCTAGCAACTGTGTACTTAATCCAGGCTCCTTCTTACAGGCAATATCCATTAGAGTTCTTATGATTTTTAAACCTATTAAGTCTTTTATAAAACCTATTAAGACTCGGTGTACAGTGCAGGCTGACTTAGAGGCGGTTGGATGGTATAATGCTCTCATCCGTTCCTATTGCTGCTCAAACGTTATCATCAGAAGGAGTTCCCTGAACTAGATCTTGCAAGAAGAATCCCTGATGGTGCAATGGGATACTGGCTGGGCTGCTAACCGAAAGGTCAACAGTTCAAAGACAAAAGCCACTCCCTGGGAGAAAGATGAGGCTTTCTGCTTCTGTAAAGATTTATAGTCTTATAAACCCATAGGCACAGTTCTACTCTGTCCTATAGGGGCACTCTGAGTCAGAATCAATTTGATGGCAGGGAGTTTGAGCTTTTGAGGCTTTGTGATGAGAAGATGAATGGTTGTAGGGCTGTTTGCCTGACACATTCCTTTTTTTTTTGTTGCCCTGCTTGATTCAGAGATGGTTTTCTCTCCCATTTGTTAGTTTGCTTCAAAGAGACTGTTTCATTCCCTACTCCAGAAGGGCGGGGAAGTCATTTCCATCAACAAGTTCATTACTATACAGATCCACTGCCGCCAGATTGCACGTCTTGGGAAATTCATTACAACGAGCTTTTACCTCTGTAGTTTGTAAGTACTACATTGCCAGTAAAGGACTTTTGAGTTCCTTGGAGAATAGCATTATTTATTCTTTGCAGGTCTGTTAGAGCCTCTAAAAAGTGTTTGCCTTCCAACAGACTAAAAATATTTTCTAACAGGAAAAGTCAGGGAGCTATTTCTAGACATGCCTTGAACTTTTCATGTAAGCAATTAGGACATGTTCATGTGGCATTATCAAGAAAATCAGGGTGAAGGAGGTCTTTTAAGGAAAAAAGAACCCTACTTTTGTGATCAGGATTATTGAGTCAATTGCTTGTATTCATGAGTCAAAGTCAATATTTTGGGGATTATGATAGTAGTCACATAATTCATGGTAGGTAACAGTAAGCTACCTAGTGGCACTGACTCACAGTCGAACTGCCCTGTGGGTTTCTGAGGCTGAGTCTTTCTGAGGGCAGACTGCCTCATCTTTCTACTGTGGAGCAGCTGCTGGGTTTTCATGATGCATTTTTCAGCTCGCAGTTGAGCACTTTAACCTCTGTACCCCTAAGGCTTCTTGAAAACAACGAGTTGACCAAATATGCCCTGAGAAAAAATAAAGTCCCAAAGAGAAATTGTACATTCGCTTGGAATGTACAAAGTAAAAAATCTAGGAAAACCCTAAGTCATTAACAATGAAACATAATGATAAAGATCAATGTTCTAGGTATTAGTGAGTTGAAATGAATGGGGTACTGGCCAATTCGAATAGAAAGTCAAATGGTTTGCTATTTGGGGGATGACCGATTCAAAAGCAATGATGCTGCCTCCATCATCAAAAGGACATTTCAAGAACGACCTTGAAGTGGTGCTCATTAAATTGGTTCTGACCCTTAGAGACCTGATGCTTAGCACAAGGAAACACTGCATGGTCCTATGTGAACCTCACAATTGTTCTTATGCCTGAGCCCATGGTTGCAGCCACGGTGGGAGTCCATATCATTGAAGACCTTCCTCTTTTTCTTTTCCTGCCCTCTTTTCCAAGCATGACATCCTTCTCCGGGGACTGGTCTCTCCTGACAATATGTTCTAAGTCTGTAAGCCTTGCCATCCTTGCTTCTAAGGAGCACTCTGGCCATAATTCTTGCAAGACATATTTGTGTGTGCTTTTAGCAGTCCCTGGTGCTTTCAGTGTTCTTCACACCACAATTTAAATGCACTGATACTCCTTTGGTCTTCCTTATTCAATGTCCAACTATCACATGCATATGAGACTGTGGAAAATACCATGGTTTGAGTCAGGCGTATCTCAGTCCATAAAGTAACATATTTGTTTTCAACACTTTGAGAAGCCATTGGGCATCAGATCTGCCAAATGTATATCAAATTTGTCATTTGACCTCATGCCTGCTGCTTCCAAGAGCATCGATGTGGATCCGAGCAAGACAAAATCCTCGACATCTTCAACTTTTTATATGTATTATGATGCTATGATGGTCCAGTTGTGAGGATTTGGGTCTTCTTTACATTGAGTATTAATCCATACTGAAGGCTAGATTTCTTGATCTTCACCAGCAAGGGCTTCAAGTCCTCCTCACTTTCAGCAAGCAAGCAAAGTTGTGTATGTCAGGTTGTTAATAAGCCTTCCTCCAGTCCTGATGCTACATTCTTCTTCATATAATCCAGGTTCTCTGATGATTTGCTCAGCATACAGATTGAAAATGCACGACACACACTTTTCCTGATTTTAAATCCTGCAGTATTCCCTTGTTCTGTTCTCACAACTGCCTCTCAAGTTTTACAAGTTCTGCATGAGACAATCAAGTGTTCTAGAATTGCCATTTTCTCCAGGTTATCCATAGTTTAATATGGTCCACACAGTCAAATGCCTTGGTATGGTCAATAAAACACAAGTAAACAGCTTCCTGGGATTCTTTCTTCTTAACCAAAATCCATCTGGTATTAGCAATGATATCACTTATTCATGTCCTCTTCTGAATCCAACCTCAACCTCTGGCAATTCCCTGTTAATGTACTGTCGTAACCATTGTTGGATGGTCTTCAGAAACATTTTGCTTGAAAGTTTTATCAATGAGATAATTCTATAGTTTGAATATTATGTTGGATCACCTTTCTTTGGAATGGGCACAGATATGGATCTCTTCCGGGCAGTTGTCCAAGTAACTGTCATCAAAATTTCTGGGCATCGAAGAGTGAGTACTTCCAGTGCTTCACCAGCTTGTTGAAATATTTCTATTGGAATTCCATCAATTCCTGGAGCCTCGTGTTTGGCTACTGCAGCTTAAACTTCTTCCTTCAGCACCATTGGTTCTTACTCACATGCTAGCTCCTGAAATGTAGAATGTAGACTAGTTCTTTTTGGTACAGTGACTGTGTATTCTTTCCATCTTCTCTTGATTCTTCCTGCACCGCTCGATATTTTACCCATAGAATCTCTAAATATTTCTACTCAAGGCTTGAATTTTTTCTTGAGTTCTTTGAGGTTCAGATATACTGAGCCTGTTCTTCCCTTTTAGTTTTCTAATTCCAGGTCTTTGTATTTCATTATAGTATTTGGCCTTATCTTCCTGAGCTGCCTTTTGAAATTTGCTATTCAGCTCTTTGACTTGATCCTTTTTAAAATTTTCTTTAGCTACTCTACACTTCAGAGCAAGTTTCAGGGTCTTTCCTGACATCTACTTTGATAGTTTCTTCCTTTCTTCTCTTTCCAATGACCTTTGGCTTTCTTCACGAATCTTGATGTCCTCCCCTAGCTCCTAAGGTCTCCTGTCATTACTGTTCAATGTGTCAAACACGTTCTTGAGATGTTCTCACAATTCAGGTGGAAGAGACCCAATGTCATAGTTGATGAAGATCAAGGACCACAGCCTCCAGTAAGGATTACAACTCAAGGTAAGGAACACCCAAATCCTCATAACTGGACCAAGAGGTAGCATCATGATCAGAGGAGAAAAAGTTGAAGTTGTCAAGGACTTTGTCTTGCAGGATCCACAGCCAATGCTCATGGAAGCAGCGGTCAAGAGATCAAATGGTGTGTTGCACTGGGCAAATCTGATGCTCAAGACCTTGTTTAATTGTTGAAAAGTAAAGATGTGAGTTTGAGGACTAAGGTGCACCTGACCCAAGCCATGGTATTTTCCTTTTCCGCATATGCAGATGACAGCGGACACTGAAGAAAAATGGATACTTTTGAACTACGGTGTGGCTGAAGAATGTTGAAAGTACCATGGACTGCCAAAAGAACAAACATTTGTCTTGGAAGACCAGCCAGAATACACTGTAGAGGCAAGGATGGTGAGAATTTGGGCATGTTGTCCAGGGAGACCAGTCCTGGGAGAAGGACTTCTTGCTTGCTTACGGGAAGGGGAGGGGGTGGGCGGGAAGAGGAAGGCACATGATATAATGGATTGATATAGTGGCTACAACAATGGGCTCAAACATGAGAATAGTTGTGAGGATTTTACAGGACCAGTCAATGTCTAGTTCTGTGGTACTAGGGTTGTTCTGTGTTGGAACTGATATTATGACACCTGTCAACAACAACAACAACCTACGTTCCTTTAAGAAGATTCCCATGGCAGCCCTCATCTTGTTCTGGAAGAGCAGACCAATAAAACATTGAAGGGCATTTCCTTCAGAAAAGCTGCAAAAGGCTGAGCTCCTAGATCAGTCCCTAGAGGCTGCACAGGAGAGAGGAGGAACAACTGGCACATCTCCGGTCATCTCTCTCGAATCAAATCAGCATCAGGGAAGCTGGTCCTGGAAGGTTTGAGCGTAAAGGGAGTGCTTTCAAGTTCTCAACTCCGTTTTCCATCAAATGCACCTCTCCATAAAGGACTGCTTTCAAAGGGAAGTTGGAGCTCATGTCCCAGGGTCATTGCGCGCTCTCTCTTTTTTTAAAAGAAGTTTACAAATTTGAGCAGTATTTCTAAAAAATGAAAACTTTAGATATGTAACGTGATTGTAGGCTATTTGGTTTAATAAGATGTTCTGCTTAAACCTCGGTGACCCTTTTTATCATACTTGCATGGCATATTCTCGACGAATTGGATTAAAATGAGACTGTATAATTAACACAAATGATATAGGTCGTGCTCAACCATTCTTGCAAGGTCTAGGGCTCGATATTATGAATATTCATTATTAGCTACATGACCTTTATAAAGTAACATAAGCATTTTTGAAAATGTTTCCCCCTCTAAAAGCGTGCCTTTTAATACTTTGCCTCAAAGGGTTGTTGCAGTGATGAAGCAAAGTACTGAAGATGAAAGTGTTTTGCAAACCATGATCACATATCATAGAAGCCGTGGCTATAAAGCAATGAGTTGGGAGTTTTTAATGCTGAGAAGACTGACAGGTTAAGCTCTTAAAAAACAAGAAGAAGATCTATGCATGAATGCCACTGTGGAATTATATATAATCAATATAGAGGTATTGATGCCAAAGATCAATCAAATACTGGCTAATTTTGTGTTATTAGCTGTAGTTGAGACAGCTCCAGACTCATGATGACCTTGATTCAGTGTCATTCTTATAATTGGACCATTGTGATATTTGGAAGTAGATCATTGGGTTTTTCTCCTAGTCTTTCTTAGTCTGGCAGTGCCACTAAAATTTGTTCAACATCATAGGAACATGCAAGCCTCCACTAAGATGAGCGGTGGCTATGTATGAGGTGCCTTGGATAGGTCATGAGCCTGCGTCTCTGGCATAGCAGGCAAGAATTCTACCATTGAAGCACTGTGGTAGTTATGTAATCTGTTGTCAATTTCAGAGGATTACAAGTGAAGGGGTGGAGTCTAGCCTATCAATCATTGTATAGCCAATGAGGCCTCTGTATGAATGAGCACGGCCTTCGCTGAGGATTCTGAGAATTCCTGTATTTCCTCCATGAAAGTGGGCTACTCTCTCTGTTCACTCCCTGAGAGATGCTCTACTGACAAGACACATGGCACTACACTGATAGACCCTGTGCCCTGGGAACTAGAGAAGCCACGTGGAGACCCCTGCCAGTGCTGAGATGCTTTACAACACCACTGGGTCCACAAGACTTCCCACCCACTGGCCTGTGATCTTCCTGCATTCAGTGTCATTGCATGTGTTTCGTGAGTCTGAAGAGGACTTTATAGATTGGCATCAGACATATGGCTAATATTGGACTTACGGACTTGGTCTGGACTGGGCTGGGATGTTTTTTTAATGTATACTTACTCTTCATATAAATCTCTGTCTTATACACATATGAGTGTGTCTATGAAATTGTTTCTCTAGTCTACCCAGACTAACACAAGCACCACTAGGTAATACCCAAAAAACAAACACACTGCCATGGAGTTGATTCCAACACATAGCGACCCTACAGGGCAAAACTGCCTGTGTGACTTTGTGAGACTGAAAATCTTCACAGGAGTAGAAAACTTCATCTTTCTCCCCCAGAGTGGGATAAAGTGCTAACTTGCAGTTAGCAGCCCAAAGTGTAATCACTAAGCCACTAGATAATAGAGTCAAATACCATTTGGCCCCAATAGAAAGCATTCTCTTTTCGCATAGCAGACAATATATTAAGACTCCCTTTTTTAGCTGATTATGTTTCTAAGCAAGTGAATGGAATTTCATCTTAGGCAGTTTATTGATTTGGATGTATTTCTTGAGTGAACATATATTTCTAAATTGTCATTGTTAAATAGGATCAATGAAATTTGAATATTTGGGTATAAATTTTACCATCAAAATCAACACAAACCAATGCATGTATTCAGTTCTTCAAAAACCCATTAGATTTGTGTGATCAAGCTCACCATTAGCTACTTCCTACCACATTTTCCTGTGCCCACATCACAATCCAATCACATCAGTAGGGACTGAAACAATTCTAGTTGCTGGTCCTCATTATACTTATGTGTGGTTGACACATCAAGACTCCTGGAAAGGAGATAGAGATCAAATGACTGTCAAACACTGAACAAATTAGAGATACTTTGCCTGTGCTCTACCAAACTCTTTAACTGGAAATTATGACATAGCTAACTCAATACATGTGGTTATGCTAAGGATTCCATATTGGATTGTTTAGAACTCATTTTTGTGTTTTCTATGACCAAAGAAGATAAGAAACATGCAATCTATTCTTAGAGAGCCGACTCTTATTATAGTTATATTTTTATGACAGTTGCATCTCATTACCTTCTTTTACTACTCTCACCTTCCTTTGCTTCCCTCGTCCTCATAGGTGTTTCTTTTTAGTATTCAAGGCTTTTTTTTTTTCTTCTTTAGTATATTCTACAACACATTGCATCCATTTTTCTTCTTCTTTTTTTTTTTTAACCTCTTGTCAAGGAGACCATAAACTTCTTGAGGGTGATTTTTAGATTGTCAGAAACCGGTACAGTGCCCAATGTCACCCCCATAAAGAGGCCTAATACACAGTTGTTTTATAATGAGAGAGTGACAAAAGAAAATATTTCCATTCGCTCTGCCTTCTTAAGATCCTTCAGATATGACAAGGCTGCATCCTCGGGAAAATCTTCGGAAGCATAGGGGCACCTGCTTGATTTAACAATTTGTCTATAAAATCTGCTAAAAATTCTGAACTTCCCAGGGGATAAAAGTAAGTGATAATATTTTGTTGTTGTTTAGGGCTAAAACATTTGAAGTGAGCAGCTGAGACTATATCCTCCTTCCACTTTGTTCATACATAAAAAGAAATGAAAATTCTGAAAAGACATCTGTATTATAAATCAAAATACATTGCTGAAATCAATGTCGAGTTGGCATTCTGCTTGCAGATATTCTTCTGAGATTGGTTCTTGTAAATCTTGTTCCCATCTGGTTTTTATGTCTGCTTTGGGATTTGTACACGCAGCGTTGTCTGGGATCTGCTCAGAATGTGGAAATAAAGTGCGTGATTTTTAATAAAAGGTTAGCCGGGAAGGGAAGATTCTGTCTTGGTCAGATCTGAACTTCTTATATAACTTGTAGCTCAGCTCTACTTTCAGGAACTTTGGGAAGCATTTTATTTATTTATTTTTCCAGAATAAGAAGACTTATTTGGAACCATGAAATAATATTGTCCAGCAACTTTATGTTTCTGTAAAGAGCATTTGCTGGATGGATAATCTTTACTTTCAAACAGAGGAAAGGGAGCAGCAAATTTCCTCTCTTGCCATAATTGCACTATTTCCATTAAATTAATGAGAGAGAGAAACAATTGTTTACATGAAGGCTCCTTTCCTTATTGAAAATTAGTGAATATGGGGATGTTTATCTCTTCTTAAATGACAAATTCCATGAACACAAAGGAGAGATAAAAAAGAGGAAAACTAATTTCAATCTGAGCTGTACCATGATAAATAAGCCCATGATTATAATTGAACATCTGGAATTGATATCCCTCCTTGAGTTTTATGAGGGAATGGTGTTCTGAATGGACCCTTCCAATTGAGACCATAATTACCACCATCATCAATTAACATTTTCCAACTCTAGTTTCTGTTTGCAGGGCAGAGATTAATCTCTGCAGCAACCAATCATACAAGAGACACCATCTTGCCCCTACAGGTAGAAAGCTGGACTTTGTTCCCACCTTCTTTGGTGTGTGCCAGGGAATCTCAGAAGCAGATTAGAAAGAGAGAGAGAGAGAAAGTAAAAAAAGTTTTCTCCATTGAAGAAATTGTGACCGAGAGATCTGACTTTATGTGCCTTCTCTCTAGAGTAAGATGGGCTAGTGACTTCAGTATGGCAATTTTTGTCTCTTCTTAGTAACAATAGATTAAAATATCATGGAAAAATTAAGAGAACTGAAATTTATTCTCTTATTTATTTCTTTTTCGGAATCTCTACTACGTCCCTTGGACATATCAGGGAGAAGCTAAACCAACCTTCGCTTTGTCCTTCTCCCCAGGGAGTTCCACCATCCTTGCCTTCACTATGCGAACCCTCCTCCAGTTGACAATAGAATCTCTTAGAACTAGCTACGGATTCCTCCATTTTCCACAATGGGGGTGGCAGTGAACTGAAACACACAGCGATCTTCATGCTTTGAAAGTTGAGTTTAGTCTTCTTTATTTAAAGAGCGTGGTGGTGGCATCGTTAAAGAAAGGAAAGAAGATTCTAAACACCACATCCTTTTCATTAAGTTATAAAATTGTCATCCATGATTTAGACTTGATAAAGCATCCATGTAACTTTACATGGATGTAAAGCATCCATGTACATGCATACAATTAGGAGTATGAGATTACAAATGACCCTTGCCTTTAGTGTCTGTGTTAGGTTAGGTTCCTTAGAGAGGCAACACCAGTTATACTCGCAAGCGGATGTATATCGAAAGAAATGTATATCAAGACACAGTTTACACAGTTTTAGACATAGGGAATCCCAGTCTTGTTCAAGTCTATAAGTCAGATACAAGCTGGAGGCTTTCCCTGATTCAGGAAACTGTGGAAGCTGATCAATAGAAAGCAAGAAGACAAATCAGGGGGGCCCCAGGCTGATGGATTTGAATGAATCAGAGGTCAAGAATGTAGCCCTGCACAGGGAGTCTGCTGATGGATCTTGGAATCAGCAGATGATACGACAGGAGACAGATGAAGCAGATACGGGATCCAGATCCAGCAGAAGGCAAAGAAGCAAGAGAGAGCTACGTCTGCTCAAAGTCTTTCTTTCACCTGGGATGCCCCCCCAAGGAGGTATCATTAGCCTATGACCCAATTCACATGCTAAGCTCTTCCCCTAGCTTTACCCAGATATGTCCAGTTGACATAACATCTAAGCATCACATTGTCATCAAAGTCAGCTCCAAATCCCAGTGATATGTATGACAGAAGTAAATACTGCCCAGACCTTCACCTTCTTCATGAACATTGTTATGTTAGAGTCTGTGCTGTGGCTATTGTGTAGTGTTTTTCAACGAGGGAACTCCTTGTCAAGTCCTATCTAGGACAATAGTCTGTTGTGGTCCATGAGATGGTCATGCACTAATATTCAGAATTAAATTGCCAGGCCTTATTACCTACTCTACAATCCATAATCTAGCCACTCCACAGAACTCCATGACTCCATGGCCTTGCTCGTATTTGAAATGCACATGCCATCGCTTCCAGCAGCATAGCAACACACAAGCCACCTTTGTCTATTAAACTGAAAGACAGATGATAAACAAATACTTAGGACTAATATTCATTGTTCGCTACTTAGGGTAAAAGCTTAGGACCTCTCATGATATACCATTATTACAAACCACATGCACAGTGTGGGGGTTTCCTTGCCAGTTTTAACCACTTCATCCAGATATCTTGTTAAGTGAATGTGAGGGGATTCAAAAAGCAGGTGGGAAAATATGATTATCTTTTAATTTCATTTCCCATGAATATTTTCAAGCTCCCTCATGACACCTGTGACCATAGCCACATTGAAATTATTCCTTATTAGTTGGTCAGTTTGTTTTTAGGTGTGGACATCGGTCCACCCAAAGACGTAATTGTCATTCATATGTCATTATTTCTGAAAAACAAAAGAGAAAATCCATTGCTGTTGAATCCATTCTAAATCACATTGAGCCCATAGGGCAGAAGGGCATGGCCTCATACAGGCTGTAAATCTTTACAGAAACAGACTGCCCCAGCTTTCTCCTGTGAGCAGCCGGTGGGTTCAAACCATCAACCTTTCAATTTTAAGCCGAGCACTTCATTACTTCTCCACTAGTGATCCTTTCCTTCAAATCAGCTTATAAAACTGTCAGTGCCTATTTACACCCCAGAAAACATACCTGTCATATTACAAATGCTTACAATTAGGACCGTGAGATTGCAGAGTTCTGAGTCACCATAGAGTTAGCATGTGACCCTTGGCAATCCCGTGTTTCCATCTGCTTGAAGGAAACACTCATTTTCTCTTGCCCATCACTGGGACATCATCTGCTCCTTCCCAGCTGTCTAACTCACCCGGGTAATACAGAGTAGGAAATAAAACACTTTCTTAAGAAGAATCAATGCATTTGAATTATGGTGCTGGAGAAGAATATTGCAAAAACCATGCTGCCCAAAGAACAAACATCTGTTTGGAAGAAGAACAACCAGAGTGCTCCCCAGAGGCAAGGATGTCAAGACTTCACCTCACATGCTTTGGACATGTTACCAGGAGCGACCGTCCCTGAAGAAGGACAGCATGCTTGGTGAAGTGGAGGAGCAGCAAAAAAGAGGAAGAACTTCGACAAGACGAATGGATACAGTGGCTGCATTGATGGGATCACATATGTGAGCAATTTTGAGGATGGCACAGGCCCGGCCATAGTTTGTTCGTATGCACTTATGAGTCAGAACTAACTGGACAGTGCCTAACTACAACAACCTCTATATGAGCCTTGGTGGTGCTGCGGGTTAATCATTTGTCTGCTAATCCCAATGTCAGTACTTCAAACCCACCAGCTACTCTTCAGTAAAAGGAGACTATCTACTCCTATAAAGATGTACAGTCTCAGAAATTTTATCTAGCGTTCTATGAGTCAAAATTGACTTGAATTCCGTGGGTTTGTTTTATAACCTTTATCAGAACTAGTCAGGGCAGTCATGAATTGGTGCTGAAATGGGTAAGTATTTGAGTGTGTGTGTGTGTGTGTGTGTATGTTGCATATGTAAAAATGCCTATTAGTTAATCTAATCAATGGTGCTTTGGGACAGAGTCTGCGCATATCGGTTACTGGAGTTTGGGGTGGCATTTGCATGAATGAGTCATTTCAATGTCAGCTATTTTCTCTTTCTTTTACACTGCCACATGGCCTCATTAAGATGCTATAAAGACAATGATGGCTAGCTTAATACAGATCATGTCACTTCGAAGTGGTCCCCATTCAAGATAATTGAAGCCTCTATAGTCCATTGGGAAGAACCATCATGAGATAAAATGTGGTGTCTGTGGTTTACCACTCTTTAGAAACGGATTTATTGAAATGCATTTTATACAGGGGGAACATAACCTCCAGCAAGGTGGTATAAAGACTAGTTTAAGTGCTGTGCCTTTCTCTGTGTAAACAGAGAAATATCTTACCCAGTTGAACCTCAAATGTCTGGGCACACATGCAAGGTAGGGAAAGGCAGTGTAGGGTGGACAAGAGAGAGGCTTTTCTATTCAATTGTCCCTTTCAAAAGACAGAGATTGGAACCCAGCTCACCTACCACGACATTGATTTTGAGAAAATTAGAATAACAGGGTAGAAAGGGCAAAAAAGAGAGAGAATTTCTAGGTGTCTCAGATACATAAACAAACACCAGATCAAATAACATACATGCAAGGTAACTTGTTACATTCACTGTAATAGAGGTAGCTGCCCTTATAAGATTCTATTTGTTAATACATATTTTTTTTCCCCTTAGATTGATCTGTATATCAAGGAAAAGCAGAGCTTAGACTGTTTCTGTAATAACTTCTGGAGAGACCTGTCTCATGTTTCTGTGAGAGAAATAGAGGAGCGCGGAAGAGAAGGAAGAGGAATCCCTCAGGAAACTCTAGCATGATGGTCCATTCAAGCACCTAGAGCTTTTCTCTTCATCCCCATCTTCTTCACTTTACCCTTGACCTTTGTTTTCTGGTGAGGTTCTTAAGCTCCAATTCAAGCTCAGGTTAAAAACTAAAGTGAAAACAGACACTTGAAACATAAAAGTATACATTCTAAGAGACCTTGATTCAGGCTGTGAGATACATATGCTCATACATGTGTATGTGAATAATCATGTGTGCGTGCACGGTTACTTTGAAGTCCTTAAGGTGAAGGGGAGACAATTTTTCACCCACCTGCTTTATTAGAAGAAAATCCACCCTGCATGTGTTCATACATTTTTACAGGTTGAGAATTAGAAAAGTTTTATGTGTTTGAGTTCTTGACCGTAGAACAGGGTCTTATCTGCGGCACATCCTTTCTGTGCATGTTCATAAGAAATCCACCCATTTCCAACAGAGCATATACTTCAATTCTATGTTGTTGCAGATCACCAGTGTTCAATAGGTGAATAAAAGCCAGCTGCTCTCAAACTGACTTCTGCTCCTGGTGACCCCCAAATAGTACTGGGCTCCATTGGGGTTTTCAATGACTGTTTTGTGGGCAGTAGATTGCCAGGTGCCTCTAGGTAGACTCAAACCTCCAACCTTTTGGTTAGCTGCAAATTGTGCTTACCATTTGTACCACTTGGAGTAACTCCTAAGGAAATATCAGCTAGTTTATTTCCATGAAAATATGTGAGTGTGAGGGTGGGATAGGGATGGATCCTTTGCAAATTGAAGTCTTCACATTTACTCATTGAATGATTCCTTCAATAACAGACACTGAACTAAGAACGAAGGCTACAGAGATGAACAAAACAAGGATGTCTCTCATCTCCCTTAAGCTCCTCATGTAGCTGGGCAGACAGATGTTAAACGAATTACACAAATCCATGTTTTAAATCACTAGTGTGATGAGAATAACTAAGGAAAAGTTGCAGGTTGAGGAGGACCGGGTAAAATCGCATTCCAGATGCAGGGAACTGTATCAGGAAGGGCTCCATGAACTAGGAAATGTAGCAAAAGGTTTGCATAAGTTGAACCACCCAGGAGGTTGTGACTGTCCAGAGACAAAGCTGGAGATGTAGAGAGGATCGTCTTAGAGTCTTATGGGCAGACCCCACACTCCTAGATATTCTTCTTCTTCTTCTTTTTAATCATTTTATTGCGGGCTTGTGCAACTCTTATCACAATCCATACATATATCCAACGTGTCAAACACATTTGTACATTTGTTGCCATCATCATTCTGAAAACATTTGCTTTCTACTTGAGCCCTTGAAACCAGTTCATCATTCCCTGGCCCCCTCCTCATCCCCCCTCCCTCATGAACCCTTGATAATTTATAAATTATTTTTTGGTCATATCTTACACTGTATGATATCTCCCTTTACCCACTTTTCTGTTATCTGTCCCCCAGGGAGGGGGTTATATGTAGATTCTTGTAATCGGTTCCCCCTTTCTACCCCTCCTTCCCTCCACCCTCCCAGTATCACCACTCTTACCACTGGTCCTGAAGGGATCATCTGTCCTGGATTCCCGGTGTTTCCAGTTCCTATCTGTACCAGTGTACATCCTCTGGTCTAGCTGGATTTGTAAGGTAGAATTGGGATCATGATAGTGGTGGGGAGGAAGCATTTCAGAACTAAAGGAAATTTGTATGCTTCATCATTGCTACCCTGCACCTTGACTGGCTCATCGCCTCTGCCTCCCAGAGACCCTTCTGTAAGGGGGTGTCTGGTTACCTACAGATGGGCTTTTGGCCTCCACTCTGCAGTCCCCCTCATTTACAATGACATGATTTTTGTTTCTTTGATGCCTGATACCTGATACCTTCGACACCTGGTGGTCACACAGACTGGTGTCCTTCCATGTGGGCTTTGTTGCTTCCGAGCTAGATGGCTGCTTGTTTATCTTCAAGCCTTTAAGACTCCAGATGCTATATCTCTTGATAGCCAGGCACCATCAGCTTTCTTCACCACATTTGCTTATGCATGCAGTTGTCTTCAGCGATCATGTTGGGAAGGTGAGCATCATGGAATGTCTAGGTATTATTCTTATGGTGCTCTTCCCATAAAGTTATACAATAAAAGGACTTGAACTTTCTGGAAATGAGAAAAAAAAATGCATGCGTCTTAGGAGTGTATTGATTCTCCCTAGTTTAGAATAGAATTTACAAAATCTACAATTTGTGTGCTGCTGGGCTCCAATTCTTGATTACAAAATTATCTTATAGAAGGTTAACCTTGCTAATTTGGAGAACCTCTATAAAGTGTTAAAGAAGGAAGATAGCATTTTGAGGACTAAGGTTTGCCTGACCCAGACCATGATATTATGCATTGCCTCATAAGCAGGTAAAAACTGGACAATGAATACAGAAGACTGCGGAATAAATGACGCATTGAAATGATGATGTTAGTGAAGATTATTAATGTACCATGGGCTGTCAGAAGAATGAACAAATCTGTCTTGGAAGGAGTAGAGCTGGCATGTTCTTTAGAGCTGAGAATGGTAAGATTTTGTTTCATGAACTTTGGTCATATCATCAGGAGAGACCATGCTTTGGAGAAGAATGTCATGCCTGGTAGAGGGTGGGTGAAAAGAGGAAAGCCCTCAAGGTGATGATATAATGTCTGAAACTATGGGCTCACCCTAACAGTTATAAAGATAGCAGAAGGCTTGTCAGTATTTCTGTTGCACATAGGGGCACTAAGAGTCAAACCAACTTCACAGCAACAAGGTGTTTAAATGCCTACAGCTGTATTGAATATTATTATATGTGTATTGAATATTATTATATGACCTCTTATCACTCATCTCTGATATGATCCAAAGACAGTTATTGGCTATTGGCAATGCAAGTGCTTTTATATTAGATTTACCATGTGTTTTCAGATAAACATAGAGTCTATGGGTCAACACTGCAATAATGGGGAAATAAGACATTTGGAGAGCTAGTGTTTATTTATTTCAATATTTATTGGGTTCTTTCTAGGTTCTACACTCTATGCTAGTTGCCTGCGATACAACCTTAAATAAGGTGGACATCGGCCCTGCCATCATGATCCTTACTTTCTAGTACTGGAGATGATCAAATATCCCAGTAATTACAAAACAATCTAATAAGTGATTTCAGTGTAAACACAGGTCCCCAAATAATATGGCTGTCCACTTTTTCAGCCCTTCAAGTAAATTAATAATTATTCACATTTCTTTGAATTTGCCATTCACTGTCTTGCTTCCATGCCTTTGGACAAGTTTACTCCATTCTTCACATAGAAGTTTACATAGTGCAAGAACCTTCTCTGAATCTGTGCCTCTAGGTTGAGTGGCCTTCTTTAAATGCCCTTAACCCTTATATCCATCCTTCATTCATAGTATTATGATTTTGTTTTGGGGTTTTTAAATTTTTTTATCAACCAATGTCAACTTTAAGGATTTGAACTTGTTCATGGCAGGGATGTTATCTTTTATCTCCTTATTCCTAGAACATATTCTATTGTTTGGCAGATAGCAACTGCCATTGCCATTTGCCATGAATCCTGTTGGCATTAATCAATTCAGACTCATAGTGAGTGTATAGAATATAGTAGAACTACCTTATATGGGTAGTGGGATTCCTTGATCATATGCATAGCACATATTTATTACATACCTACTGTGTTTCAAGGAACTTGAGTGATGGAGTAGTTAAGTGTTTAGTGGCTGACTGCAAGGTCTGCTAGTGAGACCTACCGGCCACACTGCAGGAGAAAAGATGTGGTAGTCTACTTCCAGAAAGACGGACACCCTTGGCAATCCTGTGTGGGCAGTTCTACTCTCCGGTCCTCTAGTGTCACTGTGCTATGAAGTTACACAAAAAGAATTAGGGTGCTAACTGCAAGATCAGCAATTTGAAACCACCAGCTTCTCCATGAGAGGAGCCGAAAATGTTCTACTTCTGTAAAGAGTTAGAGTTTCAGAACCCCACAGGGGCAGTTCTAGCCTGTCGTATAGGGTCACTATAAGTCATAATCAATTCGATGGCAATGAGCATGTTAAGCACTGTAGAGATCTTTATCTTCACCATCTTATTTACTATAATTCTCAAAATAATCCGTGCAAGTTTGTGCTATCATTAGCCCCCTGTAGAGACAAGGGAACTGGAGCGCACACTCATTTTTCTCAAAGTCAGACAGATGGAAAACCAGAATTTGGACCTTGTTTTCCAGAGATCTCTCACTGTCATCCCGACAGCAGGGAGATCGTGTTTGTCATATTAATGTGTGTCTGTCTGTGTGTGTGAGCATTGGTTGTAAAGGAGAACACCTTCCCTAAGCGCAAACGTAGAGTGAATGGTTTGCAGCCTATGCTTGTAGAGGTGGTATGAACCCGCTCATGCATAACTTGGCTCATCACAAGAGAAACAATCCACTTGGTAAGGGAACAGATGTCTCTGCACAGATGTTTCTGTAAACAAGGCCCTGGTAGGAACTTATCTGCATGTCTCTCTGGGAACTTATCTGCATGTCCTATGCAGAAGGGGATCTGAAAGTGCAATAGTTCAAGTTCTCAGCTGCTAACCAATAGGACAGTGGTTCAAATTCATCCAGCACTCGTCACGAGAAAAGATCTGGGACAACTCTATTCTCTTACATGGGTTGCTGTGAGTTGGAATCAAGGGGACACACACCACAACCACATGTCTATGTCTGTATCTATCTCTGCCTCTGTCTACAGAGACGGAGCCTGGTGGTGCAATCATTATTCAAGGGAAGATTGGAGGAGGAGACCAGAAGATCTGATGATCATGTGCTTGGGGAGGTTAGGGATATAGTCTTCAAACAAACTTTCCTGAAAGGACTTGCCATTTTTACAGACCCTAATACAAAACCTGGGGGAGGGGCGCCACTAACCTCTATGCATATCTGAAGGGGGCTTGGGAATGCTCTCTGCCGGCACAAGAAAAATTACACGCTCACTTAAAGTCAGATTGAGCTCTTTAAATTCCCAATTGACTAGACTCTATAGAAGTCAGTTCAAATATGGGGATAACAAAATATGTCTTTTCCTTGTCTTCAAAAGTTCTCCAACATGACCAAGGATCCGGATAAAATACTGGCTCTTTTTCCGTTAGAGACAGTGGTGTGAAATAGATAGCTGTGTTTGTTATCATGCTATGCTTGCGTTATTGAAAAATCTTCCCGTTCTGCAAAATTGCACACTAAAAATAACAGATCCCATGGGGAATATGCTGTGAGGGGAGACCACTCAAAATTATGGAATTTGGAAACCAGAGCGCTAAAAAAAAACCAATAGCTATCAAAACCAACCAACAAACAAGACAATTCACACTGCTGGCAGGTTAACCCTCTGATGGCATTTGCACCTAGCTTCACAAGGTCAGTGGTTCAAGCCCACCAACCACCCCATGGGAGAACAATTGGGGTGTCTGCACCTGTAAAGATCGACAGCCTTAGAAACCCAATGCAAGGTCACTGTGAGTCAGAATCCATTGGGTGGCAGTGGGTCACAGACAGTTGATCATTAGCTGCTGTAAGTCCCAGCACTCCTATTTGATTCCTCCAGATCCCCCAATATGTACAGTTTTTATAAAAACTAAAACGACATAATCTGATACATGTGTCCTCATAGTCTGTGATTCTAATACACAGAGAAATGCCTGCAGAGCCTTGTTATCCACGTGGACAGGGTAGAGCATGTACAGACATCCTTCAAACACTAGAAAAGTGCCATTGGGGACTTTTCAGCCTTTTCCTAAAGATCTTCACTATTTTTTTAATCGTATTTGTATTGCTAAATTTTTATTGAATTGTGACAAGCCTTGCTCCAGAGTACATCAAAACATTAAGCTTCCCGGAAACAATAGAAAAGAACCAATATGTCCTTCTGAGTTTTAAGAACATGTCCGCCCTATTTACGAGTCACGTGGGAGTGACTTACCTCGAGGAATAAAGTTCTCTTTTTACAGTGTGATCCAGTCCCCTCGGACTCATGGCTGCCCCAAATGTGTGAGTAGAGAACTGCACTCTAGAGCGTTTGCAATGGCTACTTTTCAGAAACAGGTCACTAAGAATTGAAGATACCTCTGGGTGCACTTGATCCCCTAACCTTTCTGCTAGCACCTCAGCGCATTCACCATTTACAACTCCTTTTCTGGAATGTATTCCTCTAGTTCATGGGATGTGTTCAGGTCATGAAATCATGTAAATAGAGGCTCAAATTCATGGCCACGGAGTTAATTCCAACCCATAGCAACCCTATAAGGCAGGGAAAACCTGCCCCCGGTTTGTTTCTGAGACTGCAATTCTCTATGGGAGCAGAAAACCTCATCTTTATCCTGGGATGTGTGAAGCAAACTGCTGACTTTGCAGTTAGGAGTTCACTACTCTGGCTCAGTGGCTCTTTTCTGAACCTCCCCCGGTTATACTTTGGGCAGCTAACTGCAAAGTCAGCAGCTCTAAACCACCAGCCATTCCCTGGGAAAAAGTGAGGCTTTCTACTCCATTAAAGAGTTAGTCTCAGCAATCCACAGAGGCAGTCCTACCCTGTCCTATAGGGTCACTGTGAGTTGGAATATACTCGATGGCACTTATTTGGGGGTTTAGATTTTGTTTATTTTATCTTCATCCAAACAAGAGTCTAAAGTAATAAGACTATAAACATGATCTTGCTTGTAAACTGTTAGTAGAGTGTATCTATTTTCTATTTTAGATTTTTCTAATCCCTATGTGGTGGAGGTAGGCTTTTGCTTTAAAGTAGAGTGCCCTGTGAGAGAAAAAGGAGGAAGAGGGGAAGGAGGAGGAGGAGGGGGGAGGGGGAGGAAGAAGAGAAGGAGAAGAAGAAGAAGAAAAAGAAGAAGAAGAAGAATCATTCAAAGAAAAAACCCCAAACATCTCCGGGAGGCTAATCGTTTGAATTATACAGGCAGATTTGGTTTAGATCGAATGATTATGGACTTCGATTCTCTAGTTACATCTTTGCATCTTTCCTTCTTCTTTCCTTTCCTCCTTCGTCCTTTTCTTGCCTCCCTACCTCTTTCATCCTTTCTCCTTTCTCTTCCACCCGTCATTTCTTCCTTTGTTCACTACTTTGACTGTCCAGTGTGTAGCTGCCACTACTTGAGATGAGATGATGAACAAAAACAGAATTTAGAGTGATAGGCATTGTGTTAGTCTGGGTAGACAAAAGAAAGAGATCCATGAACATACATATGTGTATCAGAAAGATATTTATATACAAGAGCAATTAAACATCGAGAAAACATCCCAGCCCAGTCTAGATCAAGTCCATAAGCCCTATACTACCCCATATGTCTGATAGCAATCTATAAAGTCCTCTTCAGACTCATGAAAAACATGCAATGACACCGAATGTAGAAGATCACAGGCCAGTGGATAGAACGTCCATGGATCCAATGTCATTGGAAACATCTCAGTGCTGGCAGGGGTCTGATGTGTCTTGTCAGCAGCTATGTCTCCCAGGGTGGGAACAGAGAGTCTCCCACCTCCAAGGAGGAAGTACCGGATTTCCCAGAATTCTCAGGAGAAGGCCATGCCCACACAAGGCCTCATTGGCTATGATTTGATTGACACGCTAGACTCCACCCCTACACTCTTAATCCTCAAATTGACAAACGATTATATATCTGCCACAGGCATTAAAGACATAACTTGACAAATAAACGCACACTAGCAGCAAGAAATGCCAAGAGGAGGAGCTAGGGGGAATGCCTTACTCAGAGATGTCAGCTAGAGATCCTTGATGAACTACTTTACCCCAAACAAGTGAGATGAACTAGGACAAGGTAGGGGGGAAGGGCATTCCAGGCAGAGGGAACTACCTGTGCATAGACCCCACAGACTGAGTGACCGCCATGCGTAGACCCCTGTGGTTAAGGAACAGAGCACTAGGGGAAAGTGAGATGGCAGTAGTGCTGAAGGCAGAGCACGCTGGGCATGTCTGGCTTGGGCTAGGATAAGAGTTCTGGTCTTTCAGAGAAACAGGGATTCATTGAAGCTTTTTAATCCATATGATCAGATGTATATATTTTAAATGTTCATGGCCACAGTGTAATATCAACCCATAACTTTTGTACTTGTTGCAAATGGACAGTGCAAATGGTTCACATGACTCACTGTTAACCAAAAGGCTGGCCGTTTGGGTACTGCCTGGGTGTTGTTGTGGTTACCCAAGGTCAGCAGTTCAAGGCCACCAGCTACTCCACGGGAAAGGATGAAGCTTTCTACTCACCTGAAGAGTTTCAGTCTACGAAAAGCACAGGGGCAGTTCACAGGGCCACTCTGAGGGGCAATCAACTCGATGGCAGTGAGAGGTACCTGGAATGCAAGGCCTGCTGAGGTCATTCTGAAAAATCAGCCACTGGGAACCTTACGACTCTCAGCTCTAACCAGACAAACATGTTGTTGGCACGCGTTGGAAGTGACCAGACTAGAGATGCGGTCACTTGTGTCCATCGTTCCATTTTGCAGAAAGGAAGACCGAGGCACAGAGGAGGGATTCCTCCTTCGCTTGCTTAAACCTTGTTTTGTTCCTCCCCTCTCTCCAAAGGGATAGCAACATCATATGGATGACATCACAGCCGCAAAACGAAGCACACAGGTCAAAAACCGTTGGCATGTCTTTGCACAATGACCCTGACTCGCTCATTTTCTCACTCCCCTCCATCCAGAAGACTGCCTCTCCTCTCCCCGGAGCTCTCCTTTATAAGCTGCGTCTGTTTCAGTTTTATCAGAGGTGTTTCCAGGGTTTTCTGCCACATTAAATATGTACGTCTCCAGGGAGCTATCACCAAAGAGAGAAGTTTGGGAAGATCACTAGAATTAGCAGCCGAATAAAAGAAAAAGAAGCTGGAGTTCTGGCAGGAGGCGATCTACCTGAGGCCACATCGCCTCATTCCCTTGGCAACCATGCTCGCTATTAACAGTTTTCATAAATAATTCAAGTCTTCCCATTTACACTCCCCAGACTCCCTCTTTGGGAAGCAACAATGCAGTTTGCTTCTTTATTTAAGGGTTTCTGCTAAGGTAAGTCACGCTCCCAGCCCTGCTGCCTTCCCACAAAACCATTACAGCAGAGAGCTTGAAAAGCCAGGTGTGCTGAATCTAAATGAAAATTTACAGCCAATTTGCCACCTAAGCCTCTGCCCTGAACCTCTTTTAACAAGGTCTTCTTCCTCCCCTCCCAGAAAGCAGAGTTGCTCTGCGAACGCACCATCTTAACCACTCCAGGCATCTCCTCAATGAGGACAACTGTCGGCTCGGCAAATCCTGGCTGTCAGCAGTGCTGCGTGAGGGGGAATTACGAGAGGTGGGGCCCGGGCCACAGGCAAGAGAGTCAAATCTCTCGGGAGCCAGCTGCAAACATTTCCCTTGTCGAATGGACTGTATTTGAGGGTCACCAATCAGAGAACGTAGTCAAGGGAAATTGCGTTGTCACAACAGTGTATGACGTGAGACAGGTTAGTTTTGGGTCATAATCAAATCTTCCGTGTTTCTAGATGATAAATGGGGCCCCGCACAAACTAACCTGGGACCCAGTTGCTTTGAATCTGAAGTGCGATCATAGATAGACTTAATTATGTATGATGTATATATGATTCGTTCTGTCAGGTCAAGGTCAAGGCACTTTTGCATTATGCACCAACATTGGCCATTGATGTTGCTGAGCACCACCCAGCTGACCTGGTTGGCAAAAGACATTTGGGAATATCTTGCCATTTTGAAAAGTTATTTCTCCTCCACTAAGACACATAATAGGGAGGCTGGGGGTGCAAGTAATTTGATATCGACTGGGGTCACTTGAAGGGTGGAGATTCAAGCCCACCCAGCAACTGCATGGGGAACAGATCTGGCAGTCCGCTTCTGTAATGATTACAGCTGAGTAAGCCCTATGGGATGGTTCTGTTGTGAAGCACGAGAGGGTCTCAGTGAGTCAAAATCTACCCCTTGGCCACAAACAACAAGACAACAGATGCACTGGGGAAAACCAGGCTTCTATCCGGTTCATTCCCTGCTGACACAGTGGTTCCTCACCACACACAAGTGCATTTCAAAAGGCTCTGGGAAAAATTCCATGATCTTTTTCAGTCTGCTTTCCACCACCTTTTTGAAAGCTCTTTGTATCCTGCATCCGAATGTGTCCTTCAACAGGATATCCAGGTGGTTTGTATGGATTCCTAAGGATCAACTAGGGATCTTGTTTAAATGTAGATTTTGATTCCGTATCTCTAGGGTGCAAATGTAAATTCTCAGCTGGGGTTAAGGCAGAATAAACTGGTTGGAAACATTGGGAAAACATACAGTGACAGAAAGAATAAAGGGAATTGAGATACAGAGAGAAGAGGAAAAGAAAGAGGCCCCCACTCAAAAAAAAAAAAAAAGGACATTTGGAAGAGCACAAGAAGGCACCTTTCAAAGAAATGCTTCTTTCAGCACTGAGCAGTGCAGTGGTAGGTCAGAGAAAAGTGCAGAATAATTTTGGATGGAGAATCAGGAGATTTTCCTGCTTGAATTTACTCTTCTTATTTATGATATATTATTTTGACTCATTTCTAAATGTAAGCTCTCAGTCCTTTATAGAAAGAATGTCATCAAGTGTAAATAAACAAAAACAGAACCCCAAGTGACTCATAATGAATGTTGCATTACACATACACACCACACACACAAAAATAACTAAAAGGAATCTTCATCTATAAATAAAGGGGAGTGAAAAGACATATTTGGGAGAGATGCCTGTTGTGGGACCATCTTGAGCTTTGGATTCCTAAAATACAAAGGTGAAGTGATCAAGCATGATTAGATCAAACAAGAAAAGCAACAACAACAACAATAAACACCTTACAGTTTTATCAGGAAATTTATTTATTTATTGGTCCTGAAAGAAAAGTATATCTATAAAGCAAGTAAAATAAGGCAAGTCATTTTTTAAATGACTTTCAATACGGAAAAGAGGAAGAAAGAACATAGAGAAATATTTTTACCCAAATAGTAGTTGATGTTTATAGGGTGGCTTATAATTATTATCACATACATTGAGAGGTCAACATTGAGACAAAGAACGGAGGTAGGATTGAGACAAAAAACGTGAGTTTAAGAGTGGCTCTATTAGGGTAGGGAAAGAGCTCCGGGGAGGGAAGGGAGAGCAGAGAAAGGGACAGGAGCATCTTGAGCTCCTGGGCGGTTCCAAGACCCAACGAGTTAGGTCAGGGAAATGGCAGCTTGTCTGTGAGGCGGTGGGAGATACATAGGGCTCGAGCTAGGGAGGTATACGTTGACAACAAGAAGGGAGGTTTTTCGCTTGGAGCTGCAGGACCTTGAGTCAGGATGCGATGCGTGGGAAGCCCCTTTGTTGTTTGCCAACCTACTCCCTGGAGCGCTGGGACAGGGGCTGCACAACCTTGAGAGATAAGCTCTTTGGAATGTTGGGGCATAAGATGCAGACGTCAATAGGTCATTTATCCTCC
>NW_022103896.1:22128017-22131326 GCF_000313985.2 Echinops telfairi
GATATTAAGGGCTCAAGTAGAAGGCAAATGTTTTGAGAATGATGATGGCAACGAATGTACAAATGTGCTTGATACAATGAATGTATGTATGGATTGTGATAAGAATTGTACGAGCCCCCAATAAAATGATTTAAAAAATAGAGCTTGTTTGGACCTGCTCTAGACTTCCTGACAAATATCTCTGCTATTGGAATCCATGCATGTTTATATTTAAAAAGCTACAAAAGTGATTTATTATGTACACCAAAAGTTGATGAATTAAATCTTAAATTGGTGAAGAGCTTGTTCATGGAACTCATGACACCTAGGTGTGTTTGGGGTTCTTTTGTAATAGGACTTAATACAGATGAAGAATAAGAGTATGCAATAGGAATGTCATTCTTTATACCAAGATGTCTCAAGTCAGCCTTTGGCACAACTGGAAGTAGGAGGAAATTCACAATTGTTTGCCTGAAAGGCTAACATGCTAAATCACTGGGGTGGGGGCGGGAATCAGTCTATCTGTGTAAACGATTGTGAGGATGATACAGGACCAGGTATGTTCCGTTCTGTTGTACATAGGGTCGCTATGAATTGAAAACAACTCTATCACATCTAACAACTGGAGTTTCTCACCTGGTGTTGCCAAGCTCTCTCTGAATGGAATGATCACACTGCAGAAGGATTTCTAAGTTCTGGGTGAAATGCAGAAACCAACTACCTGAAGCAGAAGAGAGTGAAGATTTTATTATCTAGAGTAAGCCAAGAACTACCTGCCTACAGACACGAGTCTGCGTGACAAAAAGTTACAAGATGATTGTTAAACTGCAATCTCTTTTAGCATCATAATGTTTATTTTCTAACTGCCTGAAATATATTTACCAAGACATTCTTTTTGGATGCAGGTCCCCCAAACACTCTCTACAAATATCTTTTTAACAAACAGTTCCTCAAATGAGGTAAAATTTTGACCCTTGCACCTTTTGGGCTACAAGCAGTTAAATTTTTATTAGAAGCTGAATTGTCTTTTCAGAGCTGCAGAAGCAGTAGTTGTTTAGAAATGGAGTTTAACTTAGATCTTGGAGAGTCATTGCAGGGGATGAGATTAAGCACAAAGGGATTATTGATCTTCGATAAGGCGTTAGTATTTTGGAGGTGACTGCTCTATTTGAGCTTTCAAGACCCCATCTGAAGCTTTTAACACACCAGCTTTGTTATCCCAGATTCTGGACACACCAGCACATACTACCTTATTACAACTCCAAGTCTCCTCTTCACGGTGGGTTGGTTTTCATTAGCTGAGGCATTGCTAACAGGTCCACACTGAGTAATAACTTGGCAATTCAAAAGGTCCTATTCCAGACTGAATTTGAGATTTATTAGTACATACAACTGGTTTCTTCTGAATGCATGATTCATTGCCTAGCTAGATGGTGTGAGAGTTGGCTGTGGTAATGAGAAACAGAGTGCATAATAGCAATTGTAATGATTGAAAAGGAAACGGCAG
Organism: Echinops telfairi; assembly: GCF_000313985.2. Lineage (NCBI taxonomy): Eukaryota > Metazoa > Chordata > Mammalia > Afrosoricida > Tenrecidae > Echinops > Echinops telfairi. The sequence continues at coordinate 22,129,504 of NW_022103896.1, forward strand.
ATTAGTAGAAAAGATTGTATTCTAGATCTGATACTTTCAGGTAACAAATTAAAAATACCAAAGTAGGAAGCTAAGGTAATGAGGGGAATGGGATATAACCAGGATACTTTTTAATGTATTTTAGAAGTGTTTTCTTCTACTTCTCTATGTGTCTATCCACAAATAGCAAGAAGTATTAGCAATAATATGAACTTTTCGTTGAATGAAGAGAAAATCAAGGGCCTTCCTATTACCTAAAATAATTTTCACAAAGGATATTAGGTACTACTGTTGATGTGTTATTCCATCAACAGCATTGTCAGTAATTTGACTATAATGGCTGATTGATTGTGCACAGTACTTTATTGTAATATTTCAAAAGTAGGAACAAATGCTTGAAAAGTGACCCATCCCACCCAAACCTACCAGTGATGGGATTATTTTAGAAGACAAGTTGTCTACGGATTTTATGTCACTGTTCTATTTTGTTATCATTATATACATGTACATTCCTGGGAATCCCAAGGGTATTTAGGTAGCTATGTAGCATTGGCTATACATATTCTAACAATCTAAGCATAGAAAGGTTTAAGTATAGGGTGAGTCACTGGATTTTTATCTTAAATAAACTGATATTCCAAACAATAAAGCATATTTAGAAGGAGCACAGAGCATACCTATCCTAGCATGAGTAATGAAAAATGAAATGGATTTATTGGTTTTTTTTAAAGCTAGTCTGCAATTAATGAATGGGTATTTTCTCAGTTTTCAGTGATTTTGGAATTGGACACAAATTGGGGGATTTGGGTGACTAATTATAAAAGGGCTAATTATTATTGAGGAGTAAGATTGAGCACTGCTACTCAGACTGTATAGAACTATGCAGGCATGAGTAAGATTGGAACAGGGAGCAGACGGACAGATGATAATTCTGGAGGTCACCATAATTTAACATGATTGGCCCATTTAGTGGGTTTTACAAAATCATTAATAGAGGTAGGTATGCATTTCAATCTAAAACACCTGCAGCAAGGACATCAGTGTAATCTCGTGGACCACGGGCAAGGGTGACATGCACAGCATTCAAACTGCTGGTACTGGCTTCTGAGTGAGTTAACTTGATAAAAGCATTTTAGTCACAAGCACTAGAGATGGTTTCAATAAATAGAAAAAAGAACACTTATTTTTAAATATTATAATGGAGAAAGGTGAACTAAAGTGATATAATAAACAGAAAAAGAATGAGTATAAGCCATATCACTCTGAGTAATGAACCCAAGTTGATAAAATAAAGCTAGTCTTAAAGGCTGTAGGTACTAAGCTAAGTGCAAAAAAATCATTTCCATGCATAAGGAATAAAAGGTTTATTGAGTTAGGATTAAGGATATTCAGTGATTACTAAAGCTACTGAGAAATAATTTCATAGGTGTATAAATTATGAAGCTATTTAAAGTGTACAAACTATTAAGATGGCATGCTTTTACTCTCTGCCCTTCCTCCCAATCCTGACACCAGCTGTCCTCCCCTTGGCCCTCTACTTCCCCTCTGGGTCTGGTCATTCATTGCAATGGGCACACAGTTTATAAGGGAAGTTAACAGGTTACAAATTAAGATGAGAAATACTGAGAACACGGATCTTCCAGTCAGGAGCCCCTCTTCTCAGCTGTGTCTGCAAGCATCTGTTCCTTTACCTCTCAGCCATGTGGACCCTTTGCCTGTGCTGCACTTAGTATATGTTATAAAACTCCTTTGGCATTGCCAATAAATGCCCAAAGGGCACCCCACTCCATCACAAGGCTCATGGGTATTCATCTCTAACTCCATGAGTCAGTAAATCTAGTTGC
>NW_022103896.1:22131426-22141094 GCF_000313985.2 Echinops telfairi
TGGGAATCCCAAGGGTATTTAGGTAGCTATGTAGCATTGGCTATACATATTCTAACAATCTAAGCATAGAAAGGTTTAAGTATAGGGTGAGTCACTGGATTTTTATCTTAAATAAACTGATATTCCAAACAATAAAGCATATTTAGAAGGAGCACAGAGCATACCTATCCTAGCATGAGTAATGAAAAATGAAATGGATTTATTGGTTTTTTTTAAAGCTAGTCTGCAATTAATGAATGGGTATTTTCTCAGTTTTCAGTGATTTTGGAATTGGACACAAATTGGGGGATTTGGGTGACTAATTATAAAAGGGCTAATTATTATTGAGGAGTAAGATTGAGCACTGCTACTCAGACTGTATAGAACTATGCAGGCATGAGTAAGATTGGAACAGGGAGCAGACGGACAGATGATAATTCTGGAGGTCACCATAATTTAACATGATTGGCCCATTTAGTGGGTTTTACAAAATCATTAATAGAGGTAGGTATGCATTTCAATCTAAAACACCTGCAGCAAGGACATCAGTGTAATCTCGTGGACCACGGGCAAGGGTGACATGCACAGCATTCAAACTGCTGGTACTGGCTTCTGAGTGAGTTAACTTGATAAAAGCATTTTAGTCACAAGCACTAGAGATGGTTTCAATAAATAGAAAAAAGAACACTTATTTTTAAATATTATAATGGAGAAAGGTGAACTAAAGTGATATAATAAACAGAAAAAGAATGAGTATAAGCCATATCACTCTGAGTAATGAACCCAAGTTGATAAAATAAAGCTAGTCTTAAAGGCTGTAGGTACTAAGCTAAGTGCAAAAAAATCATTTCCATGCATAAGGAATAAAAGGTTTATTGAGTTAGGATTAAGGATATTCAGTGATTACTAAAGCTACTGAGAAATAATTTCATAGGTGTATAAATTATGAAGCTATTTAAAGTGTACAAACTATTAAGATGGCATGCTTTTACTCTCTGCCCTTCCTCCCAATCCTGACACCAGCTGTCCTCCCCTTGGCCCTCTACTTCCCCTCTGGGTCTGGTCATTCATTGCAATGGGCACACAGTTTATAAGGGAAGTTAACAGGTTACAAATTAAGATGAGAAATACTGAGAACACGGATCTTCCAGTCAGGAGCCCCTCTTCTCAGCTGTGTCTGCAAGCATCTGTTCCTTTACCTCTCAGCCATGTGGACCCTTTGCCTGTGCTGCACTTAGTATATGTTATAAAACTCCTTTGGCATTGCCAATAAATGCCCAAAGGGCACCCCACTCCATCACAAGGCTCATGGGTATTCATCTCTAACTCCATGAGTCAGTAAATCTAGTTGCCCTTTTGTTTTCTTTGAGGACAGCAGACTTAGCTCCTGTGGCCTGTTTGCTGCCTTTCGAATGCCAAGAGGCAGGCACTGACTGCTCTTCCATTCCTCTTTCGCTGTCCCCGTTAGTGTGAGCAGATGGTTTCTCTGCTGGGCTAGTTAGCTGGATCCATCCGGCACAGGAGTGATCACTTTGGCAAGATTGTGTAGCCGCATCCTGGGTGAATGTTCTTAGACTCGTGTCTTTAGTTTGTACAAAGAATCTCTCAATTCTTTGAGTTCCATTTTCATTTCGCACAGTTCATTTCTGAGTCCATCTCTCTCCCCTCACATTGTACGACGAGCAGCATGGAGAAATCACACAAGCCTTTTAAGGTCTTGCTTAGAAATTTCATCAGCCAGTTGGCCAAGAGCATCGCTTACAAGTTCTACCACCCACCAAACATTTGAACGTGATTCAGACAAGTTCTTTGCCACTGTGTAAACACATCACCCTTCCTCCAGTGTTCCCTTATTTCATCATCCTCTCAAGTGTCACCTGATCCACATTTCTGACAACATCCTGCTGCTGGCATCTATATTCTATGAATATATATTTTCTAAGATGATGGAGACTTTCTCTATAGCTCTCTCTTTTTTAAAAACTCATTTTATTAGGGGCTCATACAGCTCTTATCACAATCCATCAGTTGTATAAAGCACATTTGTACATTGCTTGCCCTCATCATTCTCAAAACGTTTCCTCTCCACTTAAGCCCCTGGCATTAGGTCCTCATTTTCCCCCTCTCTCCCCACTGCCCCCTCCCTCATGAGCCCTTGATAATTTATAAATTGTTATTTTGTCATATCTTGCCCTTTCCGACGTCTCCCTTCACCCACTTTTCGGTTGTCTGTCCCCCAGGGAGGAGGTCACATATAGATCCTTGTAATCGGTTCCCTCTTTCCTACCCACTCTCCCAGTATTGCCACTCACACCACTGGTCCTGTAGGGATCATCTGCCCTGGATTCCCTGTATTTCCAGTTCCTATCTGTACCCATGTACATCCTCTGGTCTAGCCAGACTTGCAAGGTAGAATCCATGTCATGATAGTGGGAGTGGGGAGTACTTGTTGCTACATCGCACCCTGACTGGCTCGTCTCCTCCCCGAGACCCCTCTGCAAGGGGATCTCCAGTGGCCTACTCATCTCTATAGCTCTCTTTACTTCCTGCTGAACCTTCACCAGAATTGCCTTTGACATCTGTAATTCTAACCAGTCTCTTAAAGCTACCTAAGCTTTTACTAGTAGGCATCTTAAAACTATCCCAGTGTCTACCCATTATTCAATTCCAAAACCCCTTTCACATTTGAGCAATCTGTTAGAGCAGTGCCCCACTCTTCTGGTACAGGATTTTCTCTTAGTTATCTAGCGCTGCTAAAACAGAAATGCCACGTGGATGGTTTCGGTGAATAGACATTCATTTTCTCCCAGCTTGAGAGGCTAGAATTCCAAATTCAGGGGCTAATTCTAGGGGAAGGCTTTCTTTCTGTGTTCACTCTGGAGCAAAGTTTTGTGTTATCTGAGTTTCTGCTCATGGGCAACTTTCATGCACCTTGGTGTCTCTGTTCTCCCATCTCTGCTGTGTTCACTTACTTAATCTCTTTTGTATGTCCATGAGATTGACTCCAGGTATACTCTATACTAATACTGCTTCCTTGACACAATGAAACAATCCATTCCCAAATGGGATTATAACTACAACATAAAGTGGAAAACAAACAAAGAAACTCACTGCCATTGAGTTGAATCCATCCCATAGCAGCTCTATAAGACCAGAGTAGCACTGTCCCCTGTGGGTTTCAGAGGCTAGACACCTTTGTCAGTAGGTGCCATCAAATTGGTGCCAACTCACACAGATTGAAACTCTGCTCTGTCCTTCTCCTTCTCACAGTTGTTCCTTTACTTGAACCCACTGTGGCAGCATGCGAGATAACGTGTTGGCATCTTGCCTCTGAAAAGCATTCTGGCTGTCCTTCATCAAAGCAGATATGTTTGTCCTTCCACAGTCCATGGAATCCTTAATAGTCTTCACCAGCACCACCATTCAAATGCATCGCTTCTTCTACAGTCTTCCTTATTCAGTCCAACTTTCACACGCGTACGTACGAGGCAACTGAAAATATCATGGCTTGGGACGGTCCAAGGCACTTTGGTCCTCACAGAAACATCCTTGCTTTTCAACACTTTAAAGAAGTCTTGTGCAACAGATTGACCCAATGCAGTGCATCATTTGACCTACTGACTGCTGCTTCTGTGAGCATCAATTGTGGATCCAAGCAAAACAAAATTCTTGATGACTTGAATATTTTCTCCATTTATCATGATGTTACCTGTTGATCCAGTTGTGAGAATTTTAGTCTTCTTTACATTTTGTTGTAATCCATACTGAAAGCAAATATGGTAAAATGCAAATAGTCGAATATAAACAACAAAGATGAATTTTCAGAGTAAAAGTTTCCCAACTTTTCTTCATATATAATTTTTTTCATTAAAAAATACCTGAACTAAATAGTTTCATCACTTGAGATATAGGAAGGATTGTTTCTACCCTTGCAGAGATAATTTGCTCAGGTAGAAGGCATTTCTGATTTAACCTGTGGTTGATGGATACGAAACTGTATGAAGACTTGTGTTGGGACACAAACTAGACTAGTTCCTCACCAACATTTAAGAGCAAATGTTACCAAGTGTCACCTCAACCACATAACTCTAGGTTCCTGGGTACAACCTCAATTTTGAAGAGCGCTACCTGATCATTTATAAAGGATTTCTAGGGTGGCGTTCACCTTTAAGAACTCCATGACTAGGTGAAAGTCTGGTCGTTTGAATCCACCAGAGGCACCTAGGAAGATAGGCCTGCAGACCAGCTTCTGGGAGGTCTCAGCCTCGAGAACCCTTCTGCTGAGAGTATGAGGTTGCCTTGAGTCAAAACCAACCTGACAGAAGGAACAAGAACAACGTTTATGTGAGCTCTTACCAGGAAGGGAATATGGAAAAATATGTTCAAGCAGTTGAATACGGCAAGCAATTAAATGGGAAATCTACTCGTGGTGTGCTTTCAGATATCAGTATTTACCTGCTAAGTCAATAATTTTAATTTTTGTATACACAGCTATCCACATTACACCTATATATTATTATTTATTGGATGTTTTTCTTCCCCCAAGTCCCTCTCACACATAGCCAGAGGATGGTGTAAAATGAGTGCGACAAAAATGCAAACCCAAGGCAACAATATGAGTTCATGAAACCTTCTATCCATTTTAATACTGCTGGGCATAGTAATTTTTCTGCACCAGTTTTCAACAAACTCTTCAGTAAATTGAGGCTTAGGGTCATTTCCAGATAGTGAGCTCACACTTGTAATCTGGGGTCTAGACTAGCTCTTTCGCTGTTTCCTTACTGCCTACAAGAGCTCCTAGCATGCATTACAGGGTCAATAAATGCTTACTGAGTAAGTTAATAGAAGATAAGCTTAAAATACGAATTAGATGTTGTCAGTATTGTATACCTCCTCTCAAACAAGGGTATTTTATAAGCTGTGCAATATATTTTTTGAGTGCAAGCTTGGCAAAGGTCACTGAATATCCTATTAGCATTGAGCAAGGCAAAAATATAATTCATCCCTTGACTCTAGAGAACATTTGGTACATGAAAATCCTTGAGCAATTTAGCAAATGCTACGTCGCTAGTTGGGAAAAATAGATGCTTCCTAAACTTATGTCTTTTAAAACAAGGAGACATATAAAGAACAATACCTAACTTAACCAACAGTAAGATTTCTAGAACTCTCAGAACTGTCATAAATTCTTAAAGCAAATGAAATAGCTGTGGATAGAAGGCAAAAGAGAAGACATAAATCCAGTACACTTTAATCTAAGAAAGAAGCATGTAGCAACCGACTTGGAAGGGGAAGTTTGGGGCTTGCAGATATAGAAAGTTTGTACATCTATATTCTTGTGGGTATTTGTTGTTTGATCTACAATCTGAGAGGGAAGAATCTGAAAACAAACAAACAACCCCCCCCCAAAAAAAAATCCCCAAAGTATAGTTTGACAGTGAAGGAGGCAGCACCCAGAGGCTCAGAGTTAGCAGAGAGCCAATTATCTGGAATCCTGGGAAACATCAAAGCTCAATATACCCAATGTTTCACAAACATGGTGCGTTGGGCTGCGATCTCGCGTGGTCATCAATTTGAAACCACCAGCAGCTCCGCGGGGGGAGGGGGGGCATCTCCTCCTGTAAACAGTTATAGTCTCAGAAACCCACAGGGGACCCTATGAGGCAGCATTGACTCATGGAGGGAGGATGCCTTTGACATGTGAACTCAATCATGCGAGGTAAAAGGGTCCCGGCACAATGTCCCCATCTCTATACCATGTGTATCTCCTCACAGCTTCAGCTATGAAACTTGTCCTCATCTACCTGACCTCCCTGTTGCAGGTTCAGCCTCTCTTCCTCTTTGCTTTTGTTCTATGCATTTTCTTTACACTCCTCACGTATATAAAAGTAGTCCAAAAACGACGTTACTTTGGGGTATAATCGTGTGGTAGAGTTACAGGCGGTAGTCAGGAAGTCATGGATCAACTTTGGTCATCTCCCAGTAACCAGAAAAGCCGTAGAAACTGCATTTGCTTATACTTAAGTTGATGATTATAGCACAGGACGAAGCAGTCGAAGGGGAAACCCTTATCAGGATGGTTTAAATGAAACCATTAGGTCAGGTTAGATTTGCTTACTTCTTAGTTTAGTTATGTCTCCTGAGGGTCCCTTGGACCCAGTGACATGTTTTTCAAAGGATCATGGTGTACTTATGGAAATTATGTGTGGGGAGGTGCCCCGACCCGCGGGACTCAGTTATTCGTGGGGGCGAGGAGGACCCAGCCTGAAAGAGAAACGGGCGAGAAAGAAGAGCGAGACCAAGCAAATTCGTGTCAAGGTCTGAGTTTATTGTTACAAGGCTTGCCTTTTAAGCTAGGCAAGGGGGTAGGGGAATGAAGAAGTGATAAGCGAGGGGGTAGGGGAGTGAAGAAGTGAATGCGAGGGGATGTTTCTCAGGCTCGTAAAGACAGTTTGTGATTAGGCCACCTGGTACAAGGGCGGGGGCAAGTCGTTTTCTGATACGCACCAAGGACAAAGCAATCAGCCAGTTCCTGGAACAGGCCCCCAAAGTCTGGCCAGCTCGCATCCTGCACCTGGGTTGTTTCAAGGCCTCCTGGTCTCCAACAGGGAGGTAGGGTTGTACAGCTAGCAAAAGGACACATAGTCTGACAGTATTTGGGTAAAAAGCAGTCCTCCTGGATGTTAATCATGAACACCATGCATTATCAAGGCGCAGCTGAGATTGCAAGCCAATCTTCAGAAGTTCCCTTTTCTCCCCAGACCCCCAGCACCATCCCGGTTTCCAGCCTATCGGGGTCTCACAACTTCCGCTTCACACCAAGCAGTCATTCGTGTCAAAGGTGTTGACGGAGGGGTCCATAACGTCTAGAGCGCTGGTCCTTAAAGTCGCCCCCTAGGGACTCTCCAGGCTCTTTCTCTCTATAGGGCGCCCAGAGCAATCTAACCAGTCAGGGAATGCCGGCAGCTCGGATTTCTGAAGGATGCAGATCGAATGGCTCACCTTCACGCTTCCTTTCATTCAAGGACCACTTGCCTTTGGTTCCTGGGCGTGGACTGTGAAGAATGGCGTCATCTCTTCTGTCTGCGTTTCCTAGCAATGGATGCAGGATGGATGCGTCTGAGACCACGCCAGCTGCCATGACCAGAGCCAAAGGCCCTGCCAGTTTTCCCTGCTTCCAGAGCCCCCCCTTTGCCAATGCCCCAATCTCTTTATTTTCTTCCATTATTCCTAAACCTTGCCTCCAAATCTTGTAAAGCTTAATTGGTTTCCTCTCACTTTTTCTCTGTGAAGAGGTGACTTGGTGCGAGTTATTCCATCTTGCCGATTCCTAGTTTCCATGTCTAACCCATGGTGATGCCTGTTTAACAGGCGCGTTTTCACTCCGGGTGCTTCATGCCCCACTAGCTCAGCTATCTCAGAATCGCCTGAGAAGGAAGATCTACTGAATCTGAATCTTGGCTGAATGGGCCCTAGCGCGTGCCTTTTTGAAGTATGGTCCACAGTTGGCTCTTGTACATTACAATTGGAGAGCAACACAACGAAGCCATTGCCATGATTGCATGAGTCATATTTCATGCAGCACCTGGAACATGTGTGCTTCAAAAGTGTGAATGTTCATCTCACTCTCCCCCACCTTGTCCACTTTGACAAGGATAGCTTCAATAGAGCTGTAAAATATTTTGAACCTATTCAGAGAATGGTATTATAGACATCCTAAGCTGTGCTGCTCTTAGCTCAAGTACCCCCACGATTCAGCCTTAAAAAAAAATTACCTATTGAAATGCTCCATAGAAAAAGAAGGTCCGCTTGTTAAACTTGATGGAAAATGTAGAATTGAAAAGTGTTTCCATGATTAGAACCTGTCAAAATATAAGCATGTGACTTTAGGAAATAGTTTGAAGGCTTACTGTTTCTTCACTTCCCTGGGAAAATCTGAACAGGGACCTTCCCACCACGTGTGAAGAAACAAAAAAGAACAGGAGCGAACTCGGCTGCTGTTGACCTGTGAATTATCAAAGCCAATCTCACGAAGGATGAACGGCCAGAGAGCAAGGGAATAGAGAGAGGCTCCAACTTCACAGGGCCGCTCAAAGCGAATTGTCTTCATTGTTATCAGTGATTCAGAGTTGCTTAACACTCATTAAAATCAGATAAACACGACTAGTCCCAAGTAATATCCTCCTTGGCTGCATGATGCACAGTCAGTTGGGTGCAACATTTATTGTGCAGTTTTAAGAAATTGGCTTCCTTTTCAGAAATGGCATCCAAGCCATAGCTACAAGGCAATTGCCATCAATTACCTTATTAATTCTGGTTTTAGTGATAGCCTAATTATCACTTGGAATAGATTATAGTGTCGGGGTTGGAAGGTGATTCGTAATTATTCATACATAGCCTGCCCCGCCCACCCCCCTACAAGTTTGGAATCAATGGGAGGAAAAAAAAAAGGATAGGCGTAAGATAGACAAGGCAAGGCGCCAGCATGCTTATTCTTACTAAACAGAGACTGGGAAAGGATGCTGGGACCTAAGGCTTCCACTGGGGTTTCTCATCCCTTGTCCTGTAATTGGGACAATGTAGCTGAGGGGGAGTTTGCATCTGTTGAGCAGATTTTTGCCCCACAGTGCTGGAAGCCTGTTAGTGGTGATGGAGAGAGATGGACCGAGGGAGCTGTATATTGTGATCATGGCTTATTATGTGTGATTATCTCAGGAACAGAGTAGAGGATCGTGCACTCTTCACAGGCAGAGATGAGACCAAAGGAATAGAAATACAGGAGGGCCTGGACCATGTCTGTTTGGTTTTTACATAAAATATTTTGACATAAAATATCTACTGTAGGGACAAAGAAGGAGGTTGAGGCGAGAGACATTGCACCGGAGAGGTTGTAGTGGCTCCAAATGATATTATGATCCTATAAAGAGTGTTATACTGCCTCTCCATCTCCATAAGCCTGCAATTGCTTCCCTGGCTGCGATCTAATTCTTAGCTGACATGACATGATTTTAGGAGATGCAGGGTCCCTCATTTCCTGCCAGACAAAAGACCAGCATGTTTATAGACTGAATTCTGATGTCTGGCACTTCCACAACTAGAACGCTAATTATTGTATTTACATGTAAGTGGTTTTAAGCCTTTTCAAATAAATATATGTATCTCCTCAAGTTCAATAGATTATGCAATCTTTCCCTAAAGGCAGGTTTTGTCCAGGAAATATGTGAACAGAGCACCGATCCTCTGAATTCTTGAGGCTGTGGAGTATGTGGCAGGGAACACAGACATGTGGAGTGAGGAGACACAGGCCTCCTGGCCTCCTATTGACTGATAGCTGCCTGGAACCCAAGTTTTACTCAGGTCCCTTTATTTCCAGTCATGGAAAGTTTCCACGGAGATTACAGGTCCACTCAGTTACTTTCGCTACAAGCATTTTGTGGATAGACATGTTCGTTCACGTTCGTATGTTTCAAGATAATCCCAAATCAATAATTTAGCCAACCAGTTAACTTTCTTAAAGAAAGTGGCCCGGTCATTTGTTAAAGAACTCAGCCAAAGGCCAGAAAATGATCAAGCGTTCTGATCGGAGGGTACTTTGCTAGCCTTAACGGAAACGGAATGGCGCGGGGGCGGGGAACCCTTCTCAGTGGAGGAGAAGGCCCGTGGTTTGATACCCATCTTGGCCTGTTTTC
>NW_022103896.1:22141978-22143294 GCF_000313985.2 Echinops telfairi
TAAATTTAAGATGTCTGACTCTACTAAAAGTGATTAGGTTTAAAAAGAGTGCCAAGAAAACGCTCATGGAAAGTGAGGAAATTTATTCACTTGTATATATATATATATATTTCTCACATTGTTTATTCAGAAAGATCACTGTTGAAGTCCACATCATTTCTTTGCTACTTCCTCACACTCCTTAAAGACAGATACCATGCATCATTCATCTTTGCATCTCAGCCACAATGCATACTTTTGGACAGTTATTATTGAAAATGTGAATGTGCTAATAATGCTTAAATTGCTATATTAAACAGTTTTCATGAAAAATGGGAAAAATCACAACTTGGGTGTAGAAGGAATGGGAAATTCTTGGCATGCAGCCATAAACAGGAGGCTTCGACCAAGTGAAGGCATTACAAAATCTAGGCTCAAATTGCAAAAGAGAAAGTCACAAGGTGGCAGTTTTATGACAGGGGCTATACACATTTGGTTCTTTGGCTTAGACAAGTGAAAATTTCCCCAGCTGGATCTTTACATCAAATTAACCTTAGTCCTCAGCAGCAGGAGCAATTATTCGGACTTGCATTTAGAGACAGGCAAAGAAAAGAGATTCTTCTCTGATGCCTCATTAGGCTACAGAATAAGTAACACAATACAAATGTCCCTGGAAGGATTAATGGTACAGCTCAAGATAGCTACTATTTGTTCTAATTGGAAATACGATCATCATTTCCTCTGATCTGTGGATCAGGGGGATGAGCAAGGATCACAGCTGAGGAGTAAGTAAAGAGGTGACGGGAGAGACATGGAATCATCCTGAAGTCCGCTAGGCCCAGCACTTCTTTGAGACTTTACACAATAGGCAGAGAGTTGCATAGTGCCTTTGCAGTATTACAGAGTGTGAATCCATTGCCTCACAGACTAGCATGGCTTTGTCACGCGGAAAGGATCAAGTAGTTGGTCCATATGGAGCTGATGAGCAGCTAAAGCATCCTGCAGTCTGCAGGTGAAACTGTTCTTGGCTGATGTGCCCTAATGACCACTTTCTCCCTATTTAGAAAAGCAGTTAGAGGGGAGAACCTGTGAAGGTAGCCAATTATATGTCAGATGCATGGAGAAGACTGAAAGCCCTTTCCTAGGATTAATAGAAAATCTCAGTGCTGAGAAACCATTCTAGTTATCTTTTAGTAACCATGAGTCCCTGGGTGGTGCAAACAGTTACTGAGCTCGGTGCTATCCTGAATATTAGAGGTTGAGTTAGTTAATTGTGCCAGCCTGGCCGATAATCACATGTGGTGCTGGTTGAAAGGCGGAGGGATAAATGGGTGGTG
>NW_022103896.1:22143624-22145076 GCF_000313985.2 Echinops telfairi
TGAGGTGGAGGACTTTGTGGACTGGTGTTGGGTTAAAGGGTTAATGTTGGACTTGTGGGCTTGGGCAGCATTGGGTTGGGATGTTTTCGTGATGCACCTTTTCTTTACATAAAACTCTCTTATACATGAGTCGCTGTGGATTTGTTTCTCCAAAGTACCTAGACTCATACAGAGGTGTAGTCTCTCAAGAGTTTCTGCAGAAGGAAAGGTTGGGGAATTATTTCAGAAAATTTGGCGAAGGAAAATCTGCGGGGCACAGTTCTAGTGTGACCCACACGAGGTTGCCATGATGCAGAATGGACTGATTGGAAATGGGTTTATTACTTATCCAGTTCAGTTATTTGTCATCACATCAACCTGCTGTAGAAACCAAACCAAATTCACTGCCATTGAGCCAATGCTGACCCCTAACGCCTCTGTACGACAGGGCAGAACTGCCCCCCTGAGTTTCTGAGACTGGAACTCTTTACTGGTGCCAAAAGCCCTGTCTTTCTATCGCAGAGTGGCTAGTGGTTTTGAACTGCTGACTTTGCAGTCAGCAGCCCAATGGGTAACCACTGGGCCACCAGGTTGGAGAAGCCTGCTATATGACACAGCCTTAGGAGTACTGCTCTACTGAGAGCCTGATTGCTTAAATTTGAAACCTGGCTCCTTCATGACCAACACTACCACTCAGGCCATGGAACTTACCCTTTCTTTGCCTCAGTTTCCTCAGGGAGAAAATGAGGACAATAATAAAACTCCTTATGAGTTATGAGAGTTAAATGAGTCTGTGCAAAGTGCTACAGGATCTGGTCCCTAGCAAAGGTCCTCTCTATATTAGTTGTTTCTAAGCCTTTGCATAGCACTGGAAGATATGAATCCGTTTGTTTAGAATTTGTTTCTTTGTTGTCTAATTGACATGTACCACTGAAATGTAACCTTGTTACAAGCAGAGACCTTGTTTGCGTTGATCACCACTGCTTCCCCAGAAGTTAGACAAGTGCCTGATGAAAAATAGATGGTCAATAAAGAGTTCTTGAATGAATGTGCCACCTAGAGCAGTCACGTGAGGATGCAAGGTTCAACAGTCAGCGAACTACAAATGGCGGTTTCCTGTCGTTCAAATGACTAGAATGAATGAATGCCTTGGATGTGGGCCAGTCAGCGTGGACTCCCAGTATGTGCTGCCCACCAGCGTTGTGACCCCAAACCGATGTCTTCATTTTTTCTGATTCATGCTTGAGATTTACTGATCTTAAACACACACATAATTGTTTGGGGAATAAAATAAATAATGCATGCAGAAATAACTTGCACCATCCTGGCCCACCAAGCCTTGACGACGAGATTCCTGCTCAGGGCAGCCAATCCACAGAGAGGACCATATGGCCGGCCCCACTACGACACACGACATCCTTCACTGACCCATAGCCATACAGGAGACAACACTGGAGACACAGTGTGGGAATT